>NC_056435.1:53970937-54275057 GCF_018296145.1 Oncorhynchus tshawytscha
CTAGGACTTATTATAATGTCTACCTCTTACCAATGACTTAATATAATGTCTACCTCTTACCAAGGACTTATTATAATGTCTACCTCTTACCAATGACTTATTATAATGTCTACCTCTTACCAATGACTTAATATAATGTCTACCTCTTACCAAGGACCTTACCAATGACTTATTATAATGTCTCTACCTCTTAATGTCTACCCAATAGGACTTATTATAATGTCTACCTCTTACCAATGACTTAATATAATGTCTACCTCTTACCAAGGACTTATTATAATGTCTACCTCTTACCAATGACTTATTATAATGTCTACCTCTTACCAATGACTTAATATAATGTCTACCTCTTACCAAGGACTTATTATAATGTCTACCTCTTACCAATGACTTATTATAATGTCTACCTCTTACCAAGGACTTATTATAATGTCTACCTCTTACCAATGACTTAATATAATGTCTACCTCTTACCAATGACTTATTATAATGTCTACCTCTTACCAAGGACTTAATATAATGTCTACCGCTTACCTAGGACTTATTATAATGTCTACCGCTTACCTAGGACTTATTATAATGTCTACCTCTTGCCAAGGACTTATTTTAATGTCTATCGCTTACCTAGGACTTATTATAATGTCTACCTCTTGCCAAGGACTTATTTTAATGTCTACCGCTTACCACAGACTTGTTTTAATGTCTACCGCTTACCAAGGACTTATTTTAATGTCTATCGTTTACCTAGGACTTATTATAATGTCTACCTCTTGCCAAGGACTTATTTTAATGTCTATCGCTTACCTAGGACTTATTATAATGTCTACCTCTTACCAAGGACTTATTTTAATGTCTACCGCTTACCACAGACTTGTTTTAATGTCTACCGCTTACCAAGGACTTATTATAATATCTACCTCTTACCAAGGACTTATGTTTTGAATTAGTACAAGTATTTAACATACTGCAAGAGTATTTTGTGAACGCTAGAATAGCAGTATCTTTTCATGACTATACCATCCAACTATCCTCTTTTTCCCTTGTGGCGGAAGATATGACATGCATTGGGTAATTCTATGAAAATACAAAGTAGCATATCAATTTATGTTGTTCAAGGGTGTGTTTATATGAGAGAAGGATATGTGGAGAAAGAGTGAGATGGGGAGAAAATGAAATGAAATGTTGGAGAGCTGTGGAGAAAAAGTGAGGGAGAGAAGCATGAGAAAATAGAGGATAGAGAGAAGGGATAGAGAGAAAATAAAAACATAGGGAAGGATGAAGAGAGAGTAGAGGGTATCTCCAGTGCTTACATTTTTTTTTGAAGAGCAGCCCTCATGTCATATTCATGGTCTCAGTGTGTGTGTGTGTGTGTGTGTGTGTGTGTGTGTGTGTGTGTGTGTGTGTGTGTGTGTGTGTGTGTGTGTGTGTGTGTGTGTGTGTGTGTGTGTGTGTGTGTGTGTGTGTGTGTGTGTGTGGATATATTTGTGGATATGTGTACATATTTGCATTATGATTGCAGTTAAATGTAAAAAGAAACAAATAAAAACGTTCCATACAGCTATTTGAATCAGCATTGAGGTACAGTTTGTTATGTCTGTATGTCTGGTAACACTGCGTGCTGTTGTGCTTCCATTAGCTCCTCTAACACTCTACATCTCACAAACTTAAAACCAAAGTTAACTATAATCTTCTCTTCTGCTTCAAGTGCTTTATGTGTGTGTGGAACCCAAAAAATGTGTGTGTGGAACCCAAAAAATACATGCAGTGTTAAGGGGAAGGGGAGGGTACACATTGATAGTCCAGATAACAGAGTAAAGAGGGACTGTTGGTGTGAATCTCTCTCTCTTTCTCTCTCTCTCTCTCGCTCTCTCTCTTTCTCTCTCTTTCTCTCTCTCTCTCTCTCTCTCACTCACTCATTCACTCACAGTATCTTAGCCACACCAGCTGTTCACTCCTATTCTCATGTATTTCTATATTTTGCTAAGTGATGGTTCACTCAGCAGATGTATGTCACCATATGTACGTATACAGCAGTGTCGGGTGGAAATATCGCATCCAGTATATCCATGGGGGTTCAATGAGTCACTTGCTCATTTTAAGTGTGAATGTTAGTGGAACATGTCCATTCCCATGATGTACTGTAGCTGTACATGATGTACTGATGTACTGTAGCTGTACATGATGTACTGGTGTACTGTAGCTGTACATGATGTACTGATGTACTGTAGCTGTACATGATGTACTGATGTACTGTAGCTGTACATGATGTACTGATGTACTGTAGCTGTACATGATGTACTGTAGCTGTACATGATGTACTGTAGCTGTACATGATGTACTGTAGCTGTACATGATGTACTGTAGCTGTACATGATGTACTGATATACTGTAGCTGTACATGATGTACTGATATACTGTAGCTGTACATGATGTACTGTAGCTGTACATGATGTACTGATGTACTGTAGAGTTTACAGTATAACCAGACACCTAGGTATTTGTGGGTATCCACATATTCTAAGTCAGAGCCATCCAGAATAGTGATGTTGGACACACGGGCAGGTGCAGGCAGCGATCGGTTGAAGAGCATGCATTTAGTTTTACTTTAAGAGCAATTGGAGGCCACGGAAGGAGAGTTGTATGTCATTGAAGCTCGCCTGGAGGGTTGTTAACACAGTGTCCAAAGAAGGGCCAGAAGTATACAGAATGGTGTCGTCTGCATAGAGGTGGATCAGAGACTCACCAGCAGCAAGAGCGACATCATTGATGTATACAGAGAAGAGAGTCAGTCCAAGAATTGAACCCTGTGGCACCCCCATAGAGACTGCCAGAGGCCCGGACAACAGACCCTCTGATTTGACACACTGAACTCTATCAGAGAAGTAGTTGGTGAACCAGGCGAGGCAATAATTTGAGAAACCAACTCTGTCGAGTCTGCCGATGAGGATGTGGTGATTGACAGAGTCGAAAGCCTTGGCCAGGTCAATGAATACGGCTGCACAGTATTGTTTCTTATTGATGGCGGTTAAGATATTGTTTAGGACCTTGAGCGTGGCTGAGGTGCACCCATGACCAGCTCTGAAACCAGATTGCATAGCCGAGAAGGTATGGTGGGATTCGAAATGGTCGGTAATCTGTTTGTTGACTTGGCTTTCGAAGACCTTAGAAAGGCATGGTAGGATAGATATAGGTCTGTGGCAGTTTGGGTCAAGAGTGTCCCCCCATTTGAAGAGTTTCTGCCAACTTATGCTAACATTGCTTAAACAACATTGCTTAAACAACCACTTAAACAACCACTGCTAATTTGAAAAATAAATTCAGTTTGTTTCATGCATTATGTCACAATATGATGCCACGAGGCGAATATGTCTTCACGCACTAATTAGCTGTCAACATCATTATTAAATTATCACTTGTGTCTCTATACTTGCCTGTCACATAATATGTATTCACTAACCAATAGTGTAAATCAAATCAAATCAAATCAAATTGTATTTGTCACATACACATGGTTAGCAGATGTTAATGCGAGTGTAGCGAAATGCTTGTGCTTCTAGTTCCGACAATGCAGTAATAATCCAACAAGTAATCTAACTAACAATTCCAAAAAAACTACTGTCTTGTACACAGTGTAAGGGGATAAAGAATATGTACATAAGGATATATGAATGAGTGATGGTACAGAGCAGCTTAGGCAAGATACAGTAGATGGTATCGAGTACAGTATATACATATGAGATGAGTATGTAAACAAAGTGGCATAGTTAAAGTGGCTAGTGATACATGTATTACATAAGGATGCAGTAGATGATATAGAGTACAGTATATACGTATACATATGAGATGAATAATGTAGGGTTGTAAACATTATATTAGGTAGCATTGTTTAAAGTGGCTAGTGATATATTTACATCATTTCCCATCAATTCCCATTATTAAAGTGGCTGGAGTTGAGTCAGTGTGTTGGCAGCAGCCACTCAATGTTAGTGGTGGCTGTTTAACAGTCTGATGGCCTTGAGATAGAAGCTGTTTTTCAGTCTCTCGGTCCCAGCTTTGATGCACCTGTACTGACCTCGCCTTCTGGATGATAGCGGGGTGAACAGGCAGTGGCTCGGGTGGTTGTTGTCCTTGATGATCTTTATGGCCTTCCTGTAACATCGAGTGGTGTAGGTGTCCTGGAGGGCAGGTAGTTTGCCCCTGGTGATGCGTTGTGCAGAACTCACTACCCTCTGGAGAGCCTTACGGTTGTGGGCGGAGCAGTTGCCGTACCAGGCGGTGATGCGGGCCGCCAGGATGCTCTCGATTGTGCATCTGTAGAAGTTTGGGAGTGCTTTTGGTGACAAGCCGAATTTCTTCAGCCTCCTGAGGTTGAAGAGGCGCTGCTGTGCCTTCTTCACGATGCTGTCTGTGTGAGTGGACCAATTCAGTTTGTCTGTGATGTGTATGCCGAGGAACTTAAAACTTACTACCCTCTCCACTACTGTTCCATCTATGTGGATAGGGGGGTGTTCCCTCTGCTGTTTCCTGAAGTCCACAATCATCTCCTTAGTTTTGTTGACGTTGAGTATGAGGTTATTTTCCTGACACCACACTCCGAGGGCCCTCACCTCCTCCCTGTAGGCCGTCTCGTCGTTGTTGGTAATCAAGCCTACCACTGTTATGTCGTCCGCAAACTTGATGATTGAGTTGGAGGCGTGCGTGGCCACGCAGTCGTGGGTGAACAGGGAGTACAGGAGAGGGCTCAGAACGCACCCTTGTGGGGCCCCAGTGTTGAGGATCAGCGGGGTGGAGATGTTGTTGCCTAACCTCACCACCTGGGGACGGCCCGTCAGGAAGTCCAGTACCCAGTTGCACAGGGCGGGGTCGAGACCCAGGGTCTCGAGCTTGATGACGAGCTTGGAGGGTACTATGGTGTTGAATGCCAAGCTGTAGTCAATGAACAGCATTCTCACATAGGTATTCCTCTTGTCCAGATGGGTTAGGGCAGTGTGCAGTGTGGTTGAGATTGCATCGTCTGTGGACCTATTTGGGCGGTAAGCAAATTGGAGTGGGTCTAGGGTGTCAGGTAGGGTGGAGGTGATATGGTCCTTGACTAGTCTCTCAAAGCACTTCATGATGACGATAGTGAGTGCTACGGGGCGGGAGTCGTTTAGCTCAGTTACCTTAGCTTTCTTGGGAACAGGAAAAATGGTGGCCCTCTTGAAGCATGTGGGAACAGCAGACTGGTATAGAGATTGATTGAATATGTCCGTGAACACACCGGCCAGCTGGTCTGCGCATGCTCTGAGGGCGCGGCTGGGGATGTCGTCTGGGCCTGCAGCCTTGCGAGGGTTAACACGTTTAAATGTTTTGCAAAAGAGTGTACAAAAGAGTAAAAATGATGAGGGTTAAAATGTTGAATGTTCCTCTTCTGCCATTACATGGTGGTTGGGGCAGCAGGTAGCTTAGTGGTTAGAGCATTGAGTCAATAACTGAAAGGTCACTGGATCAAATCCCGAGCTGACTAGGTAAAAATCTGTTGTTCTGCCCCTGAACACGGCGGTTAACTCACTGTTCCCCGGTAGGACTTCATTGTAAATAAGAATTTGTTCTTAACTGACTTGCCTTGCCTAATAAACGTTAAAAAAGGTATGAAAACCCAACCCTGTGCTGCTGAATATGAGTCATCATTGGGTCTAATGTAAAATGAGATTCCTATTGTGCAAGCTGAAGGTCTTGTATAGCATAACAGCTATTGTGCTTGTATGGCCTTTTCCACAATATTGTTATTTTTTTTCAACTGGATGGCTGCAGTGAGAGAGAGAACGTGGACGTGTAAGAGAGAGAGAAAGAAACAGAGAGAGAGAAAGTGAGAAACAGAATAATAGAGATAGAGATAGAGTCCGGTACTGTGTCTGATGCAGGCTCCACAAACAGCACAGCACCTGAGGGAAATGGGCAAACTGCCCCTGCCATAACATTTAACTTATCCCCAGGTCAGACTCCGGCCCACAACCACTTCCCCAGGACAGACTCCGGCCCACAACCACTTCCCCAGGAGAGACTCCATCCCACAACCACTTCCCCAGGACAGGTTAGCTAATCCAAGTTTATCATTTTAAAAGGCTAATTGATCCTTAGAAAACCCTTTTGCAATTATGTTAGCGCAGCTGAAAACTCTTGTGCTGATTAAAGAAGCAATTAAACTGTCCTTTAGACTAGTTGAGTATCTAGAGCATCAGCATTTTTGGGTTCGATTACAGGCTCAAAATGTCCAGAAACAAGGAACTTTCTTCTGAAACTCTTCAGTCTATTTTTGTTCTATTCCATGTGAGGACAACAGTTTGCAGCTGTGCTAACATAATTGCAAAAGGGTTTTCAAATGATCAATTAGCCTTTTAAAATGATAAACTTGGATAAGTTTGGTGACTGTGTGTGGGCACGTTTAGTGGCTGTGTATGGACAAGTTTGGTGGCTCTGTCTGGGCAAGTTAGGCGACTGTGTCTGGGCATGTTAGGCAGAAAAAACACTCTTCTGATAGTGCTTTTCCTTCATCAAGGATCCAAGAAACAGACCCTAGGGCCGTCCTCTCTATATTTTGCTGTTTCTTTTTTTTAATCTCCTTCTCTCTGTCTCTGTGTGTGAACGTGTGTATGTGGGTGGGCATATTGTCTGCCTCCAATATAAATCTATGGGACCTGTTTGAAAACGCAGGCTGGCATCGTGAGTCTCCCAACAACGGGAGACAGAACAGACTCATGCTGTAATATGAATGCTGTTGGGATCAGCGACACAAATATGAGAAATATTAAAGGTATTGAGTGAAGGTTAAGAGAGGAGAGAAGCTAAGCTAAACACTCCATAGAAATACAACATGAATGAAGCATCTAGGTACCCTTCTGATCTCATTTTAGGACAGCGTTAGATAGATAGGCAGGAGACCTAGAGGAGGCTTACTCCTCTTCTCCTGAGGTAGATGGAAGGTCACACACACACACTAATTGGGGTTGCGTAGTTAGGGGAAGTGAGTGAGTGAGCAGCAAAACATTTCTGTTTAAGACAGGTTGTTGATGAGGTGAGGAAGGGGGAAATCTTGATAACCAATGGGATAACAGGGTGTTGAGGTAATGCACACGCACGCATACTCAGCCCCTGGAGGGCGTTGGCTGCTGCTCTACACTGGTGTTGTTGTCCCATTATACTTCTGGGAGGGGAGGTTGGAAGAATGGGAGAAGGGGAGGAAGGAAAGGAGAGGTAGAAGTGTATGTGGGCTTGGAGTGGAGGAGGGGTAGAGTTCCAGATATAGCTCATGAGCTCATGCCCCTCTGCCTCTGTCTCTCTACTGGGGCAAGACCATTCACTGTCCAATCACTCCTCTTCTCTGTCTCTCTACTGGGACAAGACCATTCACTGTCCAATCACTCCTCTTCTCTGTCTCTCTACTGGGACAAGACCATTCACTGTCCAATCACTCCTCTTCTCTGTCTCTCTACTGGGACAAGACCATTCACTGTCCAACCACTCCTCTTCTCTGTCTCTCTACTGGGACAAGACCATTCACTGTCCAATCACTCCTCTTCTCTGTCTCTCTACTAGGACAAGACCATTCACAGTCCAATCACTCCTCTTCTCTGTCTCTCTACTGGGACAAGACCATTCACTGTCCAATCACTCCTCTTCTCTGTCTCTCCAAATCCCTCTCCTCCTTCAATCCACTTCTCCTCCCTGGGTTTCATCCCATTGCTCCAGTGAGCCTTAGACCTCATTTTAGGAAACAACAAGCAGATGTATGGCACTGAAGATATCTGTCAAGCCATGCATGGGAGGACACTCAAATCAGTACTTCAATACCTGACCACACTGTAGGCTATATATTTAATGTCTCTCCAAGCTCACTAAAACCACAGCTCACAGCCTAGGCTTTAGCTCAGTGGACCAAAACAGTCATGCAGTAGGCATGAGTCTGTCACACTAGCTCAGTAAAACCATAGCTACAGTTGAAGTCTGAAGTTTACATACACCTTAGCCAAATACAATTGAATTCCTGACATTTAATCCAAATAAAAATTCCCTGTCTTAGGTCAGTTAGGCTCACCACTTTATTTTAAGAATGTGAAATGTCCGAATAACAGTAGAGAGAATTATTTATTTCAGATTTTATTTATTTCATCACATTCCCAGTGGGTCAGAAATGTACATACACTCAATTAGTATTTGGTAGCAATGCCTTTAAATTGTTTAACTTGGGTCAAACGTTTCGGGTAGCCTTCCACAAGCTTCCCACAATAAGTTGGGTGAATTTTTGCCCATTCCTCCTGACAGAGCTGCTGTAACTGAGTCAGGTTTGTAGGCCCCCTTGCTCGCACACACTTTTTCAGTTCTGCCCACAAATGTTCTATGGGATTGAGGTCAGGGCTTTGTGATGGCCACTCCAATACCTTGACTTTGTTGTCCTTAAGCTATTTTGCCACACCTTTAAGTATGCTTGGGGTCATTGTCCATTTGGAAGACCCATTTGTGACTAAGCTTTAACTTCCTTAGTGATGTCTTGAGAAGTTGCTTCATTATGTCCACGTAATTTCCTCCTCGTGATGCCATCTATTTTTTGAAGTGCACCAGTCCCTCCTGCAGCAAAGCACCCCAACAACATGATACTGCCACCCCCGTACTTCACAGTTGGGATGGTGTTCTTCGGCTTGCAAGTCTCCCCCTTTTTCCTCCAAACATAATGATGGTCATTATGGCCAAACAGTTCAATTTTTGCTTCGTCAGACCAGATGACATTTCTCCAAAAAGTACGATCTTTGTCCCCTTGTGGAGTTGCAAACCATAGTCTAGCATTTTTTATGGCGGGTTTGGAGCAGTGGCTTCTTCCTTGCTGAGCGGCCTTTCAGGTTATGTCAGTATAGGACTCGTTTTACTGTGGATACAGATAATTTTGTACCTGTTTCCTCCAGTATCTTCACAAGGTCCTTTGCTGTTGTTCTGGGATTGATTTGCACATTTTGCACCAAAGTATGTTCATCTCTAGGAGACAGAATGCATCTCCTTCCTGAGCGGTATGACGGCTGCGTGGTCCCATGGTGTATATACGTGCGTACTATTGTTTTTTACAGATGGACGTGGTACCTTCAGGCATTTGGAAATTGCTCCCAAGGATGAACCAGACTTGTGGAGGTCTACAATTTTTTTTAGGTCTTGGCTAATTTATTTTGATTTCCCCATGATGTCAAGAAAAAAGGCACTGGGTTTGAAGGTAGGCCTTCAAATACATCCACTGGTACACCTCCAATTGACTCAAATGATGTCAATTAGCCTATCAAAAGCTTCTAAAGCCATGACATAATTTTCTGGAATTTTACAAGCTGTTTAAAGGAACAGTCAATTTAGTGTATGTCAACTTCTGACCCACTGGAATTGAGAATACGGTAGGTAATAAATTAAATAATCTGTCTGTAAACAATTTTTGGGAAAATGACTTGTGACATGCACAAAGTAGATGCCCTAACCGACTTGCCAAAACTACAGTTTGTTAATAAGAAATTTGTGGAGTGGTTGAAAAACTAGTTTTAATGATTCCAACCTAAGCGTATGTAAACCTCTGACTTCAACTGTACATATATTCTTCAACAGGACAGCCTAAGAAGTCTTGTGTTGTGCATTGCTTTATATGTGCTTTCCAGAGCCTCTCCAGTTTCCTATTTCTATTGGTATCTATCCTAGTTTGTTCTTTATTTGTGCTTTCCTTTCCAGCTCACTGAGGCTGCGTTTACACAGGCAGCTCAATTCTGATCTCGTAACCAATTGGACTGCCTGTGTAAACGCAGCCTGAGAGCCAGTCCAGTATTACTCTCTAAGGTCTGTATTCTAGTAGGGGTAAACCCTAACTGTAGGTGTGGGTGGGTTCCCATTACTCTTAGCACTAATTGAGCTGTCTGTTAGATAAGAGGTGTTAGTGTACAAACTTTAATGGGCTCAGTGGAACCACATAAAAAGAGCACAGGTTTACTACTAATTAACAAGGTACAGTTACCCTATTGTCATGACTAATGGCTGCCAGATTTAGGCCTGTTATAAAACAGCTGAGAGCAGCAGGAAAAGAGGAACCATGGCACATCATAGCTAATATCAATGCAGACATGCAGACATACGCATCCTTTTATCTATTGTACTTATGTATTTATTTTTTGTATAAATTACATTCTATACTGATACCAATAATGTATAGATAATGTAATGTATTATAAACTGGGTGGCTCAAGCCCTGAATTCTAATTGGCTGAGAGCCATGGTATATCATACTGTATACCACAGGTATGACAAAACATTTATTTGTACTGCTCTAATTATATTGGTAAGCAGTTTATAATAGCAATAAGGCACCTCGGGGGCTTTTGGCTAAGGGCTGTGTTGTGCATAAGAACAGTCCTTAGCCATGATATATTGGCCATATACCACACCTCTTCGGGCCTTATTGCTTAATTATAGATCATGTAATGTATTATAGATGATGGCTAAGGAAGTAGTACCGTACCATGTTTAACTATGATAGATTTTAGTGTCTCAAAACTGTACTTGAGTGTTCCACAATGCATTTTGTATTGTCTGTCATGGCTAAACATAGACATGCTAATGCGTTTGTTTCATAATTTTTTTAAATTTTTAATATATATATATATATATATATACAACAACACAGAGTTACACATGGAATAAACAAACATACAGTCAATAATACAGTAGAAAAAAAGTATATATGCAGTGTGTGCAAATAAGGTAAGATAATGGAGGTAAGGCAATAAAATAGGCCGTAGTGGCGAGGTAATTACGATACAGTGATTAAACACTGGAGTGATAGATGTGCAGAAGATGAATGCATAAGTAGAGATACTGGGGTGCAAAGGAGCAAAAATAAATAAATAAATACAGTATGGGGATGAGGTAGTTGGACGGGCTATTTACAGATGGGCTGTGAACAGGTGCAGTGATCTGTGAGCTGCTCTGAAGTTAGTGAGCTGTGCTTGAAGTTAGTGAAGGAGATAAGAGTCTCCAGCTTCAGGGATTTTTGCCGTTCGTCCCAGTCATTGGCAGCAGAGAACTGGAAGTAAAGGCGGCCAAATGAGGAATTGGCTTTGGGGGTGACCAGTGAAATATACCTGCCGGAGTTCGTGCTGCGGGAGGGTGCTGCTATGGTGACCAATGAACTGAGATAAGGCGGGGCTTTACCTAGCAAAGACTTGTAGATGACCTAGAGCCAGTGGGTTTGGCGACGAGTATGAAGTGAGGGCCAGCCAACGAGAGGGTACAGGTCGCAGTGGTGGGTAGTATATGGGGCTTTGGCGACAAAACAGATGGCACTGTGATAGACTGCATCCAATTTGTTGAGTAGAGTGCTGGGGGCTATTTTGTAAATGACATTGCCAAAGTCGAAGATCAGTAGGATAGTCAGTTTTACGAGTGTATGTTTGGCAGCATGAGTGAAGGATGCTTTGTTTGCGAAATAGGAAGCAGATTCTAGATTTAATTTTGGATTGGAGATGCTTAATGTGGGTCTGAAAGGAGAGTTTACAGTCTAAACAGACACCTAGGTATTTGTAGATGTCCACATATTCTAGGTCAGAACCTTCCAGAGTAGTGATGCTGGACGGGCGGGCAGACAAGTGTGGGCAGAGATCGGTTGAAGAGCATGCATTTAGTTTTACTTGCATTTAAGAGCAGTTGGAGGCCATGGAAGGAGAGTTGTATGGCATTGAAGCTCGTCTGGAGGTTAGTTAGCACAGTGTCCAAAGAAGGGCAAGAAGTATACAGAATGGTGTCATCTGCTTAGAGGTGGATCAGAGAATCACCAGCAGCAAGAGCGACATCATGGATGTATACAGAGAAGAGAGTCGGCCCAAGAATTGAACCCTGTGGCATCCCCATAGAGACTGCCAGAGGTCCGGACAACAGGCCCTCTGATTTGACACACTGAACTCTATCAGAGAAGTAGTTGGTGAACCAGGCGAGGCAGTCATTTGAGAAACCAAGGCTGTTGAGTGTGGTGATTGACAGAGTCAAAAGCCTTGGCCAGGCCGATGAATACAGCTGCACAGTAATGTCTCTTATCGATGGCAGTTATGATATCGTTTAGGACCTTGAGCGTGGCTGAGGTGCACCCATGACCAGCTCGGAAGCCAGATTGCATAGCGGAGAAGGTAGGTGGGATTCGAAATGGTCGGTGATCTGTTTGTTAACTTGCTTTTCAAAGACCTTAGAAAGCCAGGGTAGGATAGATATAGGTCTGTAGCAGTTTGGGTCTAGAGATGACCGCGGCAGCTTTTCCAATCTTTGGGGATCTCAGACGTTGAACAGACTAGCAATAGGGGTTTCAAAATTTTCGGCAGATAATTTTAGAAAGAGAGGGTCCAGATTGTCAAACCCGGCTGATTTGGAGGGGTCCAGATTTTGCAGCTCTTTCAGAACATCAGCTATCTGGATTTGGGTGAAGGAGAAATGGGGAGGCTTGGGCGAGTTGCTGTGGGGGGTACAGGGCAGTTGACCGGGGTAGGGGTAGCCAGGTGGAAAGCATGGCCAGCCGTAGAAAAATGCTTATTGAAATTCTCAATTATCGCAGATTTATTGGTGGTGACAGTGTTTCCTAGCCTCGGCAGTTGGAAGGAGGTGCTCTTATTCTCCATGCACTTTACAGTGGTCCCAGATTTTTTTGAGTTTGTACTACAGGAAGCTTATTTCTGTTTAAAAAGCTTTCCTAACTGCGTGTGTATATTGGTTCCTACCTTCCCTGAAATGTTGCATATCACAGGGGCAATTTGATGCTAATGCAGTATGCCACAGGATGTTTTTGTTCTGGTCAAGGGCAGTCAGGTCTAGAGTGAACCAAGGGCTATATCTGTTCCTGGTTCTACATTTTTTTAATAGGGCATGCTTATTTAAGATGGTGAGGAAGGCACTTTCAAAGAATAACCAGGCATCCTTTACTGATGGGATGAGGTCAATATCATTCCAGGATACCCGGGCCAGGTCGATTAGAAAGGCCTGCGCGCTGAAGTGTTTTAGGGAACGTTTGACAGTGATGAGGGGTGGTCGTTTGACCGCAGACCCATTACGGATGCAAGCAATGAGGCAGTGATCGCTGAGATCTTGGTTGAAAACAGCAGAGGTGTATTTGGAGGGCAAGTTGGTTAGGATGATATCTATAAGGGTGCCCGTGTTTACAGATTTGGGATTTTACGTGTTTTATTCCTACAGTCATGGAATGACCATCCCTTATTCAATGTTACTAGTCCTTCACTATCATCTTGCAGGCCTGTGATGTTTACCTTGTAAGAGCTGAATCACCCAACCACAGTTCATATGTTCCTGGAGAGGGGTTTATTGATTGGATCTGATTGGAAAAAAGGTATGTGGCCTGTTCCTTTTCAGCTCGGTGTCTTAATCAATTAATGAATCAATAATCCTTCATCATCTGATCACACACAGAGTATTCCCAGCTGTGTAATCATTAGCTGCTGTCCAACTGTGGCATGACCAGGATTCAGTTTCTGGTTAATCTCACGACAGGAACTTGAAGGTCCATTGTGGTATCATGCTACTATCACCCAGAACCGGGAATTGTATCTTTCTTTTTTATTTATTTTACACCCTGTTATGGTTTTATAGGATCTCATTCTTTCCTGTCATGTTCTTCCAGCATCTTAGTATGTACGGTGCATTCAGAAAGTGTTCAGACCCCTTGACTTTTTCACATTTTGTTATGTTACAGCCTTATTCTAAAATGGATTCAATAAATACCTCATAATGACAAACGCTAAAACCGGTTTTTAGACATTTTTGCAAATTCATGAAATATAAAAAACAGAACATATTTACATAAGCATTCAGACCCTTTGCTATGAGATTCGAATTTGAGCTCAGGTGCATCCTGTTTCCATTGATCATCCTTGAGCTGGTTCTACAACTTAATTGTTCACCTGTAGTAAATTCAATTGATTGGACATGATTTGGAAAAGCACACACCTGTCTATATAAGGTCCCAGAGTTGACCGCGCATGCCAGAGCAAAAAATTAAGCCATGAGGTCAAAGGAATTGTCCATAGAGCTCCAGACAGGATTGTGTCGAGGCCCAGCTCTGAAGAAGGGTACGAAACAATTTCTTCAGCATTGAACGTTCCGAAGAACACAGTGGCCTCCATCATTCTTAAATGGAAGAACTTTGGAAAAACCAAGACTCTTCCTAGACCGGCCCGCGTGGCCAAACTGAGCAATCGGGGGAGATGGGCCTTGGTCAGGGAGGTGACCAAGAACCCAAAAGTTCCTCTGTGGAGATGAGAACCTTCCAGAAGGGCAACCATCTCTGCAGCACTCTACCAATCAGGCCTTTATGGTAGAGTGGCCAGACGGAAGCCACTCCTCAGTAAAAGGCACATGACAGCCCGCATGGAGTTTGCCAAAAGGCACCTAAAGGACTCAAACCATGAGAAACAAGATTCTGATGAAACCAAGATTGAACTCTTTGGCCTGAATGCGAAGTGTCACATCTGTAGGAAACCTGACACCATCCCTAAGCATGGTGGGGGCAGCATCATGCTGTGGGGATGTTTTTCAGTGGCAGGGGCGCGCAGGACCTCAGACTGGGGCAAAGTCCTAAGAACACAGCCAAGACAATGCAGGAAGGGCTTCGGGACAAGTCTCTGAATGTCCATGAGTGGCACAGCCTGACCCCGAACATCTCTGGAGAGACCTGAAAGTACAGTAGCTGTGCAGCAACGCTCCCCATCCAACCTGACAGAGGTTGAGAGGATCTGCAGAGAAGAATGGGAGAAACTCCCCAAATAAAGGTGTGCCAAGCTTGTAGCGTCATAACCAAGACTCGAGGCTGTAATTGCTACCAAAGGTCTCCAACAAAGTCCTGAGTAAAGGGACTGAATGCTTATGTAAATGTTATATTTCAGTGTTTTAATTAATACATTTTCAAAACTTTCTAAAAACCTGTTTTTGCTTTGTCATTATGGGGTATTGTGTGTAGATTGATGAGGGGGGAAAAAACGATTTAATAAATTTTAGAATGCTTTAACGTAACAATGTGGAATAAGTCAAGGGGTCTGAATCCTTTCCCGAATGCACATTAATAAGGGAGACTAATGGCAGGACAATTTTGACTATCAGTAAGCCAACTGAAGGCCTCTACCCATCAAACCTAAATAATGCAGTCCAAGTGACCAATACAGTATCGGAAGCTAGGCTTGAAAAATGTAAACTTTTCCAAACTTCCCAGGTCTGCCAGAAATCCTGGTTGGAACCTTCCCAAAATCAGGAGCAAATTTTTGGGAAAGTTACCAGAATCTTGTAGCCCTAGCAGCTACCTAATCTCACCACTAGGTTGTTTAAAGGACTGGCCTATCCTGTCATTCCTGGAAACCATCTCTTTACAGGATGTCAAGCCATGAGACCTGGAGTTGTTGCTAGGAAGACCAAATTGCACTATATTCTGTATGTAATGCACTACTTTTGGCTAGATTTTTGGCCAGGACCAATAGGGTTATTTTAAAATGTAGGTGAGACATTCCTCTACTTCATGATGCTACTCTGTTGTCAGAGTGGACTGCGGAGCTCTCGACTCGGGCTGGGTGCATCAGATCAAGATTTAGACAGACTACTCCAGACACTATTGCGTTCCAAATGGCCCGCTATTCTACATAGTGCAGTACTTTTGACCATGGCCTATAGGGCTCAAGTCAGAAGTTTTGCACCACAATATATAGTGCATAGTGTACCATTTGGGATGCCAGTCCTACTCTCCTTGAAGATTGGTGTTGCTGGCCTGCATTTAATTCTAGGAACATGATCTCTCCCCTTTGCCTTCCACTCCCATTCATGGATCTTAGGCAAGTACATAGTTTCTGCCATATTGCTTTCCCCTACCCAGTCTTGTCAGATCTGTGAAGGGGAGTGAACAAGAGGATATGAAGGGAGGGAACCTCTTGAAATGAAATGCACCCCTCCATGGCTATTTAAAAGCATACTGCACTACCTACCGCCACCTGTTTCCTTCCTATCCCTGCTTTGATATATCACAACGGTCTGACCCTGGCTTTCATGTGGCTAATGAGTTGGGCCAATCCACTTCACTTATCTTGTTATATTAACACAGCATTCATCCTCCAAATCCTAACCTTCCATCAGGCTCTCTCTGCGCTAAACATCTGTGACTCAAATTCCCTATTTAGTGCACTACTTTTGACCGGAGCCCACAGGTGTATTAGTACTGAGTGTGTAGGGCGTAGTCTTTCTTTTGCTTCTTTCCATCTCGTTTCCACTTCAAACACGTAACAAAACCTTGGACAGACACGGATAAAAACCTGCACACTCTGTCCCACAATATATATTTTAACCTTTGTTTAATTAAGCAAATCAGTTAAGGACAAATTATTATTTACAATGACAGCCTAGGAACAGTGGGTTAACTGCCTTGGGGATTCGATCTAGTAACCTTTCAGTTTCTGGCCCAATGCTCTAACCACTAGGCTACCTGCCACCCCAAATATCATCCAAAGTAAATTGACAAAATACAAACACTAGACATGATAATTTCCGTACTATTTCCAGAAAGAGCCACGTTGGCACCTCTTCACCAGCGTCATTAAAAAGCCCTTGAGGACCAAACGACAAGCAGAGGATCAGAGGAGTGAAGTGCATTGCAGAAGCACGACTACTAGATTACAAGAATGCTAACTTCATCAACCTCTCAATTCGCCACTGATTTGCATCTCAATTGTGTTCATAATGAATTCATCAGGCCTGCGCTGCGTAGCTCCCTGCTCATGTTCCCTGTTCCCAGGCAGCAGAGGAGGCACAGATGCGAAGCAGGAGAGCAGTGATGTGGTGGTGGACCCAGCAGTTAGGGGGATTGCTTATTTCATGAAGGGTCAGTCAGAGATTGAGGTTTGAATATAGTACAGGGAATTGGTGTTTCTCAGATGAATCATGGATAGAGGGAGGTAGGTAGAATATGGTGTGAGTAATCCACTGACATCCCTAATACCCAAACAAACTCCAGTAGAGGCATTGTAATGTCACATATGAATAAAAATCTGTGTACACAAATTCACATACACCGAATATGTACACAAGTACATGAGCCTATATGCACACACACTGACTCAAATATGTTTGGCGTTTAAGAATAGACCCAATGGCAGCACAGCAAAGCAGCAATGTTCACAATATCCCCTTTCTCCCTTTAGCTGAGAGAGAGCTTTCAGACTGAAGAAATCATTTTTCACGGGCCTCAAAAGGAAGTGACAGTCAGTTAATTGCCCCATTGTGTTGTGTCTTTCACAGGGTCACTGCACTGCACTTCAAGTAGCAACAGCCCAACTCCTTTTCCTCTACTTCTGCCTCCTGTCTGTCTGTCTGTCTGTCTGTCTGTCTGTCTGTCTGTCTGTCTGTCTGTCTGTCTGTCTGTCTGTCTGTCTGTCTGTCTGTCTGTCTGTCTGTCTGTCTGTCTGTCTGTCTGTCTGTCTGTCTGTCTGTCTGTCTGTCTGTCTGTCTGTCTGTCTGTCTGTCTTTCTTTCTTTCCGTACCAAGGCCTGTTTCACACTGATAGCCCAAGTCACTATGTTCTGTTGGTGTGCCAGCCCCAAGTCCTAATAACGGATTATAATGCTGCACCCTGGCTGCTCCTCTCCTCTCCTCCACTACACAGCCACACAGAAGGGCTTTCAAGTCCTTTCATTGCACAAACGCTTTCATCGTATTCTGGTGACTAATCTGGAACTATAGGAAAAAACTATAGGCTGTATATTGTTTCTAGATGTATCCACCATCGGGCAATTAGGAAGAACTTCTTACGTGAGCCATTGGTTTGATTATCAATGGGCTTCCAATGGGAAACATTATATAACAACAATTACAAAGTATGGTCTCATGGCAATGTCATGACTATACAACCATATTTGTTTTTAGGAATAAATAATATGTAAATGGATGATGACTACTTTATAAATGATAACATTATAGCTTTAAATGTATTTGATTGATCAGTGATCAATGTTTCTTTTTTTTAAGGAAATATCTATTTAAGTTCCACTGTAGTGCTTGGCAAGTACCTGTAATTTGAAGCCTTTCCCAAAGTGCAAAATCTGGTTGAAATCAACATGGTTTCACCATCCTTTCAACACAAAAAAGGTATGTGATGATGTTGAATCAATGTGTCAAAACTGATAGAAAAGATTCTCTCCATGAAGTCCCAAACTCAGTCACAACAATAGATCTGTAATGAAGTTCAGGGTAGCCTAATGACTTCATCTTTTAGCTAATGGTCCCAGTTGGTAGTGACATTAATGACTCACAGTCCTGAGTAGACTGGGTCAGAGTGTCCCAATATAGTGCACTAGGGCCCATAGGGCTCAATAATAGGGGTGGTATATATAGGGAATATGATGCCATTTGGGATGCTGCGATGGTTCTAATGTGTGGTTCCACTGTGGGGCTCAAAGCAAAGGTAGGTAATATGGTAATGACTGGTAAATGTGTCTGTCTGGCTTTTCATTTCCCTGTCCAGAAGTTGAGACCTAACATTAATGACTTACAGTACTATCTGATTTCAACCTTTATTTCAATATGTATATCAGAAGGGCAATGATGCACATATCTAAACCCCTCTGCTCAGTGTCCAATGGATTTGCAACCTCTTTCATAGAGACAAATTGTTTGCTATACTGTTCTTGACCTCTTAAAATGTACAACTGCACAACTTTATTCAGTATATACCTGCACACATGGGATGTAGCCTACAGCATGCTATGGCGCTGGACGCGTGTCATGTCAACAGGCCTCAGAATTGCCTGCATTCCATTATTAAAGGCAGCATCTCCACTAAAGGATTGCAGAAGACTACTGTATGTGGCTTCCATTCAATCTATACACACACTCCATTGGAACTGTGGCTTCCTATCAATCTATACAAATACTCCATAGGATTGACATAACTGTAGATACAGTTTATACATTCATTTAAAGCACTAATGCTAAGAGTGATGGGGATAGGAGACAGTGGTGGCTGGTGGCCCTTTAAATCGAAGGATGAAATCATAGTAATGGCTGGAATGGACTCAAATAAATGGAATGGCATCATTCCAAGAGCTGCCCCCTCACCAAAAAAATCTAATCAGATCAAATGTTATTTGTCACATGTGCCGAATACAACAGGTGCAGACCTTACCGTGAATTGCTTACTTACAAGCCTTTAACCAACAATGCAGTTTTAAGAAAAATAAGAGTTAAGAAAATATTTACTGAATAAACTAAAATTAAAATAAAAAAGAAACAATAAAAGAACAATACCGAGGCTATGTTCAGGGGATACCGGTACAGAGTCAATGTGCAATGTACAGGTAGTCGCGGTAATTCAGTTAATATGTACATAGGTAGGGGTAAAGTGACTATGAATAAATAATAAACAGTGAGTGGCAGCAGTGTAAAAAAGGTAAGAGGGTGAATGCAAATAGTCTGGGTAGCCATTTGATTAGCTGTTCAGCAGTCTTATGGCTTGGGGGTAGAAGCTGTTAAGAAGCCTTTTGGACCTAGACTTGGCACTCCGGTACCGTGTGCTGGGCGGTAGCAGAAAGAACAGTCTATGACTAGGTTAGCTGGAGTCTTTGACCATTTTTA
Source organism: Oncorhynchus tshawytscha (assembly GCF_018296145.1). Lineage (NCBI taxonomy): Eukaryota > Metazoa > Chordata > Actinopteri > Salmoniformes > Salmonidae > Oncorhynchus > Oncorhynchus tshawytscha. The sequence goes on from NC_056435.1 coordinate 53,990,588, forward strand.
GGGCCTTCCTCTGACACCACCTGGTGTAGAGGTCCTGGATGGCAGGCAGCTTAGCCCCAGTGATGTACTGGGCCATACGCACTACCCTCTGTAGTGCCTTGCGGTCAGAGGCTGCGCAATTGCCGTATCAGGCAACCATGCTCTTAATGTTGCAGCTGTAGAACTTTTTGAGGATCCGAGGACCCATGCCAAATATTTTCAGTCTCCTGAGGGGGAATAGGCATTGTAGTGCCCTCTTCACAACTGTCTTGGTGTGTTTGGACCATGATAGTTTGTTGATGATGTGGACACCAAGGAACTTGAAGCTCTCAACCTGCTCCACTATAGCACCGTCGATGAGAATGGGGGTGTGCTCAGCCCTCCTTTTCATGTAGTCCACGATCATCTCCTTGGTCTTGATCACATTGAGGGAGAGGTTTTTGTCCTGGGTCCGCACTGCAGGTCTCTGACCTAATCCCTATAGACTGTCTCATCATTGTCGTTGATCAGACCTACCACCATTGTGCCGCTGCAAACTTAATGATGGTGTTGGAGTCGTGCTTGGCCACGCAGTCATGAGTGAACAGGGAGTACAGGAGGAGACTAAGCACACACCCAATAGGGGCCCCCATGTTGAGGATCAGCTTGGCATGTGTTGTTGCCTACCCTTACCACCTGGGGATGGCCCATCAAGCAGACAAGGATCGAGTTGCAGAGGGAGGTATTTAGTCCCAGGGTCATTAGCTTAGTGATGAGCTTTGAGGGAACTATGGTGTTGAACCCGGAGCTGTAGTCAATAAACAGCATTCTCATGTACGTGTTCCTTTTGTCCAGGTGGGAAAGGGCAGTGTGGAGTGCAATAGAGATTACGTCATCTCTAGACCTGTTGGGGCGGTATGCAAATTGGAGTGGGACTAGGGTTTCTGGGATGAATATGTTGATGTGAACCATGACCAGCCTTTCAAAGCACTTCATGGCTACAGTCGTGAGTGCTACGGGTCAGTAGTCATTCACACAGGTTACCTTGGTGTTCTTGGGCACAGGGACTATGTTGGTGTGCTTGAAACATGAAGGTATTACAGACTCAGGGACAGATTGAAAATGTCTGTGAAGACACTTGCCGGTTGGTCAGTGCTTGCTCGGAGTACACATCCTGGTAATTTGTCTGGCCTTGTGGCCTTGTAAATGTTGACCTGTTTAAAGGTGTTCGGCTCACATCGGCTACAGCCGGCGTGATCACACAGTTGTCAGGAAAAGCTGGTGTGCTCAAGCTTCAGTGTTGCTTTCCTCGAAGTGCGTATAGAAGTAATTTAGCTCGTCTGGTAGGCTTGTGTCACTGGGCAGCTCACGCCTGGGCTTCCCTCTGTAGTCCGTAATAGTTTGCAAGTCCTGCCACATTCAATGAGCATCGGAGCCTGTGTAGTAGGATTTAATCTTAGTCCTGTATTGACGCTTTGCCTGTTTGATAGTTCGTCGGAGTGCATAGTAGGATTTATTAAAAGCGTCTGGGTACCGCTCTTTGAAAGCAGGAGCTTTACCCTTTAGATCAGTGCGGATGTTGCCTGCAATCAATGGCTTCTGGTTGGGGTCTGTACGTAAGGTCACTGTGGGGACGATGTCATCGATGCACTTATTGATGAAGCCAGTGACTGATGTGGTGTACTCCCCAATGACATCGGAGGAATCCCGGAACATATTCCAGTCTGTGCTAGCAAAACAGTCCTGTAGCTTAGAATCTGCATCATCTGACCACATCCGTATTGAGTGAGTCACTGGTACTTCCTGCTTTAGTTTTTGTGTGTAAACAGGAATCAGGAGGATAGAATTATGGTCAGATATGTCAAAACGAGGGCGAGGGAGAGCTTTGTACGTGTCTCTGTCTATAGAGTAAAGGTCTGTCAAATACAGCCAACTGTATATTATTCATGTCGTTGTTCAGCAACAACTCAGTGAAACATAAGATATTACAGTTTGGTTGGTAGGATAGCCTTGAACGGAGCTCATCCAGTTTATTTTCCAATGATTGCACGTTGGCTAATAGGCCGGAGGGTTACCCACTCGCCGACTAATTCTTACACCTGCGTCCCCTGTATCGGCTTATTTTCTTCATGCAAATGACGAGGATTTGGGCCTGGTCCGGTATCTGCAGTAAATCCTTTGCGTCCGACTCGTTAATAAAGAAAGTGAGTAATAGCTGTATGCAGAAGCGCTTTTTGGTCAGAAACATTAAGTACAAAATAAGTTACAAACAACGAGAAAAAAAAACACAAAATAGCACAATTGGTTAGGAGCCTGTAAAACAGCAGCCATCTCCTCTGGCGCCATCAGCCTCCTCTGATGGGGGATAATAATATGTAAATGTTCTAAATACACTGCACTTTATCCCATTAGTGGGTAGGCCTACAATACAGCGCTGTACCCATGCTGACTCCCATGACTCATCACAGATATGAAGAACAAGCGTTCGTCTGCCATTTAATGAACATAAATTAAGTGAGGCTTCTTCCCGAATGGCAACCTACATGTATTTCCATTATAGTGCAGTGGAAGTGCACTACTTTTGACCAGGCCTCATAGGGTGCACTATACACTCTTAGAAAAAGGGGTTCCAAAAGGGTTATTTGTCTGTCCCCATAAAATAACCCTTTTTGGTTCCAGGAAGAACACTTTATGGTTTCATGTAGAACACTCTGTGGAGGCTGGCATGTAGCCTAGCAGTTAAAAGTGTTGGGCCAGTAACTGGAAGGTTGCTGGTTTGAATCCCTGAGCTGACTAGGTGAAATATATGTTCACGTGCCCTTGAGCAAGGCACTTAACCCTAATTGCTCCTGTAAGTTGCTCTGGATAAGAGCATCTGCTAAATTACTAAAATGAAAATCTAACTGAAAAGATCTAGATAGCAGCTTTTTTATAAGAGTGTATAGGGATAGAGACCTATGCCATTTTGCAAACACTGTAGCCTGCCATTGTACTTTGCAATTAAAAAGATGATAATATGGACATCAAATAGTGGGCCTGTGGGATCATAATAACATTATCTTATTACCTCCACCGACCTAATGCAAACCAACACAAACGGCCTTATGTGGCATGCCGACTGATTTTACTGATATTATTATATAGCAAATCAACATGGATCAACAGTTGTGTTTTGATAATAGGAACAATGGATAGACACTCGTCCAAAACATACTTATGAAACTGATATTCCGTTAACCATTAGGGTTATATTATTGTCGGTATCGTATGGACATGTTGCGTCGATTGGGCAGCATCCCGCGACGGTTGATAAGTGGCCACCAGTACAATATGTTCTCAAAATCAGCTATATCTAGCCTACACGGTTGCCTATAAGGACCGTTTATATTAGGGGTGTCAAAGTGATTTTGCCCCGTGGCCGCATTCGGTCTTCAAGTAGGGCCGGAGGGCCACACTGAAAATTGATTACCCTATATTTATTTCCTCGTAGTCAAAACTTGCGAAAGATAGTCCTCTATCCATAGTTTTTGGAATTTTCGATATTCCCTGACTGTCTAGCTTTAATTTCGGTGATTATCAGTGAGCCGGAAACGTGGAACGTTTATACTCGTGGAAACGAGTATAAATGTAGATCAATTATCATTCCTACACAGTTTCGATTTGGTATTAGTCCTTTTAAAGTAGGCTATATTAAGTTCGCCCCCCCGAAAAAAATAAAATATATATTTAGGCCATATGTTTTACACCCGTGGTTTATATTGGGACGAAATATGGGTGGCATATTGAAGGCTGAATGTATGCCTATTCACCAAACAGGGTAAGGGTTTAAATAAACCATAATTGACCCTATCTAAATAGTATGGTTCGATGGTATGTGGATCACGTGACCCAATCAAATATTGATTGAGTAAATAATTTAATTTCTATTAATAAATATGTATTATGGTATAGACTGCCTGCAGTCTCCCCGCTAAAAGGAACATCTGCAGCCCTTCCAAATGTCCTCAATCTTGTCAGGTCTTGCTATAAGTCACCTTGGGAAAATGAATCGAGGGGTCAAGTGATGGCGCAAAAAGGCAAACATTTTATCCTACAACAGGAATAGCACGGCACACAGCTCTAGACCTCAAATGAAATCTAGTCAAATGGTGATGTCTTCAACTGCAACGACACTGCTTTGTTTAGGTTATATTCAACATATTCCCTTCCGCAATATACATTTATAAATGACACGGTGCACGGATTGGACGGTTTGCCAGGCCCTGCGACTGATTACTGTGTGTGTAGAACCGTGTTTTTTCTCTGCAACATCCATCTGCATGATGGTTGCCTACGTACCCACACCATAGCTGCCTGTGCTTCATATCCTCGCATTATGCATGGCTGAATTCAGCTACATTCTACATTCATATAAACAGTGTTGGAGGAAAAGGCTAATGTTTGCAAGTTATAGCCTATCAATTAGATATGATGATATTGCGTGAGGGTTTGTGGGATGGTAGGTTTATTATTAATGTAGCTTTTATCCGGCCCTGTATGACAGCATCTAGCTAATCATTGATGTGAAAAGGAGGCTATTCGTTGACATGTGGTGATTTACCCCTCCACCGTGTATGGCTCACCTTCTGTTGTCGCCTAGCCATATCCGTGGGCTGTTTTGCATTGAAAGGGTAGGCGATGCACCGCATCACAAATACATATAGTTGCAGCTTCTTTTTGCGCTCCTCTTCCTCCTTCTGCAAATTGGCCTCTTCCACCTTCTCCTGTTCGCTGGCAGCTGACGGGCTCGGGCTGGTCGGGCGAGCGCTACTGCGACTGCTGCTGCTGGGCGCAAGTCCGCCGGAGCTCTCGCTCGTCCGGCTTGGAGAGATGCGGGCTCCGCTCTGGGGTGCCGATGCCTCCTTGTGATGGTGTTCCTCCTCGACCATCCCACCATCCGATTCCTCCTCGCTGGATGACGGATCCAACATAACGCTGCCTAGAGAGGATGTAGCCTGGCAGAACTCCTATTTGCAGAAATTGTGAAATTGATACGAATTCGAACAATAAACTGAAATTAAACCGTTATCTGATTCAAAACGAAAGACACCCGAATTCGCTGAGCCTTTTCTTAATAAGGTTGCCATAAAATACGACTTATGCTTGGAGAGAGAGCTGAGATGTTGCACGCACACAGACACAGCACGGAAATCTCTTCCTGCACGGTGACTCGCCAGTCACTGCCACGGATGTGCGAGGAGGTGGGAGAGAAAGGGAGGAGGGGCGCGAATGAGTGAAAGTGTCTCCTTCAATGAAATACGCAAGCCATGGCCTCTTCCTGCCAGTTGAGCTCTAGAATTGTTGAGCGAAGTCGCGCAGGCGTAAAGAGAGGAGCTGGCCATGGTGCTGAATCTGTTCTTTGGCGCCTGCCTTTCGGTGGGTCGCGTGAAACGGGGTAAACCCGTTGACTTAGAACGAATATCCATTATTGACCTCTGCAGTTGTTGATGTTTTGTTACAGTGTGTGTAGGCGTACTGTATTCACAAATCAATTAAATTGAGGTGTAATAGGCTACATGTAAATATGTAGTGAGTGACAGTGTTAGGTTTATTACCATTACTCAGAGCATAGATCGCCAATGTATAACGCCAATGTATAATTACTATTAGGAATGACATACTGTAAACATAATCTACTGCCCCTGCAGATTAATAATTCCCACAAACAGTGGCGGTTCTAGCTTGTATGCCCCCCGCCACACACACACACACAAAAGTACATTCATGTCTCCTTCCTGAGCAGTATGAAGGCTGGGTGGTCCCATTGTGTTTACACTTGCTTACTATTGTTTGTACAGATGAACTTGGTACCTTCAGGCGTTTGGAAATGGCTCCACCAGACTTGTGGATGTCTACAATTGTTTTTCTGAAGTCTTGGCTGATTTCTTTTGATTTTCCCATGATGTCAAGCAAAGAGGCACTGATTTTGAAGGTAGGCCTTGAATACATCTGCAGGTACACCTCCATTTGACTCAAATGATGTCAATTAGCCTATCATAAGCTTCTAAAACCATGACATATTTTTCTGAAATTTTCCAAGTTGTTTAAAGGCACAGTCAACTTAGCGTATGTAAACTTCTGACCCACTGGAATTGTGATAAGTAAAATAATCTGTCTGTAAACAATTGTTGGAAAACTTACTTGTGTCATACACAAAGTAGATGTCCTAACTGACTTGCCAAAACTACAGTTTGTTAACAAGAAATTTGTGGAGTGGTTGAAAAATTAGTTTTAAAACCTATCTGGGATATGTGGGACGCTAGCAAGTATTTTACACCATTTTAAAGATTAACGTCTTGTAAATCCAGCCACAGTGTCCGATTTCAAATAGGCTTTACAGCGAAAGCACACCAAACAATGATGTTAGGTCAGCACCTAGTCACAGAAGACCATAAAGCCATTTTCCAGAAATAGTGATTAAATGAATCACTAACCTTTGATGATTTTCATCAGATGGCACTCACAGGACTTCATGTTACACAATAAATGTGTGTTTTGTTCAATGAAGTTAATCTTTATGTCCAAAAATCTCATTTGAAATGGGTGTGTTATGTTCAGAAATTCATTGTCTCAAACAAACATCTGGTGAAAGTGCAGAGAGCCACATCAAATTACAGAAATACTCATAATAAACATTGATAAACAACACAAGTGTTACGCATGGAATTATAGACAAACTTCCCATTAATGCAACCGCTGTGTCAGAGCACACCTTGCGATTATGTTTGGTCAGCGCCAAGTCACAGAAAAACATAAACCATTTTCCAAAGAAGGAGAGGTGTCACAAAAGTCAGAAATAGCATTATAAATATTCCCTTACCTTTGATGATCTTCATCAGAATGCACTCCCAGGAATCCCAGTTCCACGATAAATGTTTGTTTTGTTTGATAAAGTCCATAATTTATGTCCAAATACCTCCTTTTTGTTCGCGCATTTAGTTCACAAATCCAAACTCACGAGGCACGGGCAAGTCCAGGTGAAAGTTCAGACGAAAAAGTCCAAAAAGTTATATTACAGTTCGTAGAAACATGTCAAATGATGTATAGAATCACTCTTTAGGATGTTTTTATCATAAATCTTCAATAATGTTTCAACCGGACACTTACTTTGTCTTTAGAAAGGAAAAGGAAAACAGCTAACTCTCACTTGAGCGCGCGAAACTGAGCTCATGGCATTCTGCCAGACACCTTGTTGAAACAGCTCTCATTCTCTCCCCCTTCACAGTAGAAGCCTGAAACAAGGTTCTAAAGACTATTGACATCTAGTGGAAGCCTTAGGAAGTGCAACATGACCCCATAGACACTGTATGTCCGATATGCAATGACTTGAAAAACTACAAACCTCAGATTTCCCACTTCCTGGTTGTTTTTATTATCAGGTTTTTGCCTGCCATATGAGTTCTGTTATACTCACAGACATCATTCAAATAGTTTTAGAAACTTCAGAGTGTTTTCTATCCACCTATACTAATTAGATGCATATTCTAGATTTTGGGCCTGAGTAGCAGGCAGTTTACTCTGGGAACCTTATTATCCAAGCTACTCAATACTGCCCCCCAGTCCCAAAGAAGTTAATGACTCCAACCTAAGTGTATGTTAACTTCCGACTTCCCCTGTATATTCACAGTATTATGAATGAATTGTGGTTTACCTGGTAGCACTTCATAGTGTGACTGATTGTACTATTTGCATTAGTACTGTACAATGTTAGAGGTGCACTTTTCGATAGATTCCCCCACTCCCCTTACCTCGGGCTTCCAGTGGGTAGAGCTGAGGTCAACCTATCCCCACCCCCTCCCCATCTCGTACTTCTGAGTGGGAGACCTTCCCAGGCAGTAGTTTGCCTAGCTCACAAACTAGAATCAGGGCGCTCACTCCGACAAGGTTAATTGACCCAGAGTCCCACACGGTGACATGGTATCATTGGCATGATGAGCAAATGAGCGATAGAAAACAGCGCAAATGTCATCATTCCAAAAATGTTTGTGTGGGCGGCCCGTGCCGCCACCTGCAAGGTGCCGCCCTGGGCGGCTGCCCATGTCACCTATACCTAAGTCCAACACTGCTCACAAATTACCATTCAGTGTTTAGAAGTGTTCATACCCCAGTGTCAGGTGGAAAGCAGACTGAACCAGGTTTTCCCATAGGATTTTGTCTGTGCTTATCTCCATTCCGATTCTTTTTTTATCCTGAAACACTCCCCAGTCCTTAACGATTACAAGCATACTGATAACATGATGCAACCACCACTATGCTTGAAAACAGGGCTGCAACTTTGGTTTTTGAAGTGGGGGGGGGACATAATACATATACTGTATATTTTTTATATATTTATTTATATAGTGGGATAAACACTGCAAACAGCCTACCCAACCTCTTGGAGGTGTCCACATGGTCCTAAAGCCCACTGTTGCCTCGTTTTGTATCACATTCCAATAATAAAACTGTGGGAGGGGGGACAAAAATGCATGTCCCCCCTGTCCCCATCCCCAGTGTTGCACCCCTGCTTGATAATATGGAGAGTGGTACTCAGTTAATTTTTATTTTTACTCATCTACCAATAGGTAACTGTAACGGTTTTCTTGAGTTGAAGGAGAGGCGGACCAAAATGCAGCGTGGTTACTATATATCTTTAATAAAGATGACAACACGAACAGTATACAAAAACAATAAACGTGAAAAAATCTAAACAGCCTATCTGGTGCAAACAAACACAGAGACAGGAACAATCACCTACCAAAACCCAACACCAAACAGGCTACCTAAATATGGTTCCCAATCAGAGACAATGACTAACACCTGCCTCTGATTGAGAACCATATCAGGCCAAACACAGAAACAGACAAACTAGACACACAACATAGAATTCCCACTCAGATCACAACCTGACCAAACAAAACATAGAAACATACAAAGCAAACTATGGTCAGGGTGTGACAGTAACATGCTTTGCGAGACATTGGAACAACTCCCTGGTTTTTGTGGTTGAATCTGTGTTTGAAATTCACTGCTCGACTGAAGGTAGTCATTAAAGCCTTACTCGGCCTTGTATAATACTGACTTAACCAGCATATAAACCCTTAGAGGCTTTGGTGCCATTATTTTGTAGACATCCTTGTTATCTCTGTATGAAAAATATGATAATGTGAATGTTACATAAAAGGTATGTAACGTTATAAGTATAATGGATTATAATTAATTATGCATTGTAAGATTTGTTATGAGCATGCTGTATGACTAGCTATTACTGTGACCATATTGCCGCCACACCGGAGGTCACAAGTCACGAAGGCAGTCAAATTCCAAATGACCATTTAGTCACAGTAATTAGGCTTCTCAAAGCTCTGATGCCATTGGTCATTAGTAACCGACCAAATTTCCTAACTGCCTGCTACTCAGCATTCTATTGTGCCTCGAATCACTCTGACATCAATGTAATCTAAACTTGAATCAATCACTTCAGGAGAGCCCATGAGCTCATGTTGAGCAAAATTTCTATGGGGGACATTACAGCCAAACAAAGGTGATGCCATCGGGAAATTCGAGGCATTATCAAGTGCTTGTCAAATTATGAATGAGAGACGGATGAAGTGTTTACAGACTGCACAAAAAACAAAGCAGAGGTTATGCCTTACATGCAACTTTAAAATAACGTAATTAGAGTTGCATCATGCAGCCTTAGAATGTATTAAAATCAAGACACATAGCCCAATGTTTCTGTCACAACTAAAATTACATAAATAACTCTAAATGTAGAATATAGGAGTACCTGTTTCTTTGTTAACTGCTCAACACAGAATACCCCCTCAAATAGTTTGGAGAAAATATCCTTTCTATTTTATTCAGCTTTGTTCTATTGTATTCTTCATACTATAAAATAATGCCAAGGAATTGTAAGCAAATTTTATCTGCTAAGTGAACTAGTGTAGCCTACAGCCATATAGCATAGCCAGACCATGACCTAACATAAGGACACCTCAGAGTATGCTATTCTGTTCTTCTGAAATAGACTACATTTTTATTGTTTCTTTAGACATGTCTAAAATAAATAATGGATTTATTGTGACGGTATAGGCTATATTACATGCATTTATTAGCCATGTAAAATGTAGATGTTCCAAATGTCTGCATCAGTGGCTTGTGTGGAAACCAGGAGATTCTAAATGTGTTTATGTTAATTAACGGTCAATTACCATGAGACCGGCAGGTATTTGCTAGTTAACTGCCAAAATTTCACCAACGCCACAGCCCTATGTACAGTATGGCCCTCCTATAATGTCCCGTAAAGTGTAACAGACAGATTATTTCACTTACAATTCATTGTATCACAATTCTAGTGGGTCAGAAGTTTACATACACTAAATTGACTGTGCCTTTAAACAGCTTAGAAAATTTCAGAAAATTACGTCATGGCTTTAGAAGCATCTGATAGGCTAATTGTTATCATTTGAGTCAATTGGAGGTGTACCTGTGGATGTATTTCAAGGCCTATCTTCAAACTCAGTGCCTCTTTGCTTGACATCATGGGAAAATCAACGCCCACAAGTCTGGTTCATCCTTGGGAGCAATTTTCAAACGCCTGAAGGTACCATGTCCATCTGTACAAACAATAGTATGCAAGTACAAACACCATGGGACCACGCAGCCGTCAAACCGCTCAGGAAGGAGACGCGTTCTGTATCCTAGAGATGAACGTACTTTGGTGCGAAAAGTGCAACTCAATCCCAGAACAACAGCAAAGGACCTTGTGAAGATGCTGGAGGAATCAGGTACAAAAGTATTTATAGCCACAGTAAAACGAGTCCTATATCGACATAACCTGAAAGGCTGCTCAGCAAGGAAGATGCCCCTGCTCCAAAACCGCCATAAAAAACCCAGACTACGGTTCGAAACTGCACATGGGGACAAAGATCATACTTTTTGGAGAAATGTCCTCTGGTCTGATGAAACAAAAATAGAACTGGCCATAATGACCATCGTTATGTTTGTAGGAAAAAGGGGGCAGCTTGCAAGCCAAATAACATCATCCCAACCGTGAAGCACGGGGGTGGCAGCATCATGTTGTGGGACCTTCGCCGGAGACCCCGGACTGGGGACCTTCGCCGGAGACCACGGACTGGGGATCGTCGCTGGAGACCCCGGACTGGGGACCTTCGTTGGAGGCTCCGGACTGGGGATCGTCGCTGGTGGCTCCGGACTGTGGCCCGTCGTTGGAGGCTCTGGACTGTGGCCCGTCGTAGGAGGTTCCGGACTGTGGCCCATTTTTTGGAGGTTCCGGACTGTGAAACGTTGCCGGAAGCTCTGGACTGGGGACTGTCGCCGGAAGTTCTGGACTGGGGACTGTCGCCGGAAGCTCTGGACTCTGGAGGCGCACTGGAGGCCTGGTGCGTGGTGCTGGTGCTGGTGGTACTGGGCTGGAGACACGCACCTCAGGGTGAGTGTGGGAAGGAGGCACAGGACGTACTGGACTCTGGAGGCGCACTGGCGGCATGTGCTTGGTTCCGGCACTGGTGGTACCGGGCTGGTGACATGTACCTCAAGGCGAGTGCGGGGAGGAGACACAGGACTTACTGGACTGTGGAGGCGCACTGGAGGCCTGGTGCGTGGTGCCGGCACTGGTGGTACCGGGCTGGGGACACGCACCTCAGGGCGAGTGCGGGGAGCAGGCACAGGACGTACTGGACTGTGGAGGCGCACTGGAGATCTGGAGCGTAGAGCTGGCACAATGCGTCCTGGCTGGATGCTAACTTGAGCCCGGCTGTGCAGACGCACTGGAGACACAGTACGCAGAGCCGGCGCAGGATATCCTGGTCCCAGGAGGTGTACTGGAGACCAGGAGCGCTGAGCTGGCACCTTCCGTTCTGGCTGGATTCCCATTCTAGCCCATGAAATGCGAGCTGGAATAGAGCGCACCGGGCTATGAATGCGAACTGGAGACACCGTGTGCATCTCTGCATAACACGGTGCCTGACCAGTCACACGCTCCCCACAGTAAGCAGGAGGAGTTGGCTCAGGTCTCCAATCTGACTCAGCCAATCTCCTCGTGTGCCTCCCCCAAAAATGTATTGCGGCTGCCTCTCATGTTTGCCTCGTTTGTATTTTTCCTCCTAATATCGCCGTTCCGCTTTCGCTGCCTCTATTTCTTCCTTCGGAAGAATTCTTCCTGAACACGCTGCTTGGTCCATTTATGGTGGGTTCTTCTGTCACGCTCGTTGTAAGGAGGAGACCAAGGTGCAGCGTGGTATATGTACCTTCTTCTTTATTTAAGAATGAAGACTGAACAAACGAACAAAATAACAAAACGAACCGTGAAGCTAATATGAGTAATGCAGACAAGCAACTAAACATAGAACAAGAACCCACAAACACAAAAGGTAAATGGTCACCTAAATAAAATCCCCAATCAGAGATGACGATAAACAGCTGCCTCTGATTGGGAACCATATCAGTCCACTATAGACATATAAATACCTAGACCTACAAAACCCCTAGACAAACCTTAGACAATACAAAAACTAGCATGCCCACCCTTGTCACACCCTGACCTAACCAAAATATAAAGAAAACAGAGATATTAAAGGTCAGAGCGTGACAGCTATCCATACATTGAATGGAATCGGTCTATGGTGGAAAACAAAATTGATTGTACATTTTGATGATGGAAGGAACTAGAAACAAATCACTGTTTTGGATTTCTCTATGTAGCAACTGGCCCTCCATTGGTTTATACTACTGCGTAAAACTATCAATTACCTTGTCACATTCAACTACAGCACTGCTTATGGCATCTTGTTCTCTCTGCCTGCTTCCCAAATTACACCGTATTCGGAAAGTATTCAGTATTCAGAAAGTAATTCAGACCCCTTGACATTTTCTTTTACATTACTGCCTTATTCAAAAATTGTTTAAATAGTTTTTCCCCCTCATCAATCTTCACAAAATACCCCATAATGAAGCAAAAACAGGTTTTTAGAAATGTTTGCTAAATTATTAAATATAAAACTGAAATATTACATTCACATAAGTATTCAGACCATTTACTCAGTACTTTGTTGAAAAGCCTTTGTCAGTGATAACAGAATCGATTCTTCTTGGATATGACGCTACAAGCTTGGCACATCTGTATTTGGGGAGTTTCTCCCATTCTTCTCTGCAGATCCTCTCAATCTCTGTCAGGTTGGATGGGGATTGTCACTGCACAGCTATTTTCAGGTCTCTCCAGAGATGTTCGATCGGGTTCAAGTCCGGGCTCTGGCTGGGCCACTGAAGGACATTCAGAGACTTGTCCCGAAGCCACTCCTGTGTTATATTTGCTCTGTGCTTAAGGTCAAATCTGTTCTGCCCCTGAACAAGGCAGTTAACCCACTGTTCCTAGGCTGTCATTGAAAATAAGAATTAGTTCTTAACTGACTTGCCTAGTTAAGTAAAGGTAAAATCAAATAAATAAAACATTGTCCTGTCGGAGGTTGTACCTTCGCCCCAGTCCGAGGACCTGAGCGCTTTGGAATAGGTTTTCATCAAGGTTCTCTCTGTACTTTGCTCCATTCATCTTTCCCTCGATCCTGACTAGTCTTCCAGTCCCTGCTGCTGAAGAACATCCCCATAGCATGACGCTGCCACCACCATGCATTACCATAGGGATGGTGCCAGGTTTCCTCCAGATGTGTTGCTTGGCATTCAGGCCAAAGAGTTCAATCTTCGTTTCATTAGGTCAGAGAATCTTGTTTCTCATGGTCTGAGAGTCTTTATGTTCCTTTTGGAAAACTCCAAGTGGGCTGTCATGTGCCTTTTACTGAGGAGTTGCTTCTGACTGGCCACTCTACCATAAAGGCCTGATGGGTGGAGTGCTGCAAAGATGGTTGTCCTCCTGGAAGGTTCTCCCATCTCCACAGAGGTACTATAGAGCTCTTTCAGAATAAACATCGGGTTCTTGGTCACCTCCCTGACCAAGGCCCTTCTCCCCCAAAGGGTGGCCAGCTCTAGGAAGAGGCTTGGTGGTTCCAAACTTCTTTAAGAATGATGGAGGCCACTGTGTTTTTGGGGACCTTCAATGCTGAAGACATGTTTTGGTACCCTTCCCCAGATCTGTGCCTCGACACAATCCCGTCTCGCCGCTCTACGGACAATTCGTGGTTGCATAACATCAGGTACTCCGCTGTTAACTGACTGAATCCAACTAAATAGTGCAACACATTCATTTTTAGTGCAGTGACCAAATTAGATTTTTTTTCTTACTTACTATTCCAAACACGATTTTAAAGTGTATTTATTTGCATGCTGTATGTGTTGCTTATTAGCAATTTGCTGACTCCACAGTGCCAAACATTAAAGGGAACTAAAACTTTGTTACACTTGAGAAGGATTTTGGTACAGTATAGCTTGATAGTATCAACCTGCATGAACGCAACGTGTGTGTTTGTGCAGGTTGACATCTTCATGAGGTGGCTTTTGCTCTGCCATCTGCCTTGTTAATTAAGAGTATCAGTTTGTTGTCATGGCTGCCAGTTGGTTGATGACAGCAGAGAGAAAAAGTATGAAAAGATGATTAAAATTTATGCACTAATTGCTGTAAGTCACTCTGGATAAGAGCATTTGCTAAATGACTCAAATGTAAACAATGTAAATGTAAATCTCAATTGGCTTTTAACCATCAATGTAAGGTAGCCAACATAAATGGTTTTAGGTTGACTCAACCTTTTCAACGGTAAACTCAACTGTACTGTTTCTGCATTACACTATAGACTCGTAGAAAAAACGTTTTCCAAATGAATCTTCAGCTGTCAAATAAAATAAAATGTAATTTGTCACATGCGCCGAATACAAAAGGTGTAGACTTTGCAGTGAAATTCTTACTTACAAGCCCTTAACCAACAATGCAGTTTTAAGAAAATATCTAAAAAAAACTAAAAGATAAGAATAACAAATAAGTAAAGAGCAGCAGTAAATAACAATAGCGGGCTATATAAAGAGGGTACCAGTACAGAGTCAATATGCGGGGCCACTGGTGTAATTGAGGTAATATGTACATGTAGGTAGAGTTATTAAAGTGACAACACATATACACTGCTCAAAAAAATAAAGGGAACACTTAAACAACACAATGTAACTCCAAGTCAATCACACTTCTGTGAAATCAAACTGTCCACTTAGGAAGCAACACTGATTGACACTAAATTTCACATGCTGTTGTGCAAATGGAATAGACAACAGGTGGAAATTATAGGCAATTAGCAAGACACCCCCAACAAAGTAGTGGTTCTGCAGGTGGTGACCACAGACCACTTCTCAGTTCCTATGCTTCCTGGCTGATGTTTTGGTCACTTTTGAATGCTGGCGGTGCTTTCACTCTAGTGGTAGCATGAGACGGAGTCTACAACCCACACAAGTGGCTCAGGTAGTGCAGCTCATCCAGGATGGCACATCAATGCGAGCTGTGGCAAGAAGGTTTGCTGTGTCTGTCAGCGTAGTGTCCAGAGCATGGAGGCGCTACCAGGAGACAGGCCAGTACATCAGGAGTTGTGGAGGAGGCCGTAGGAGGGCAACAGCCCAGCAGCAGGACCGGTACCTCCGCCTTTGTGCAAGGAGGAGCACTGCCAGAGCCCTGCAAAATGACCACCAGCAGGCCACAAATGTGCATGTGTCTGCTCAAACGGTCAGAAACAGACTCCATGAGGGTGGTATGAGGGCCCGACATCCACAGGTGGGGGTTGTGTTTACAGCCCAACACCGTGCAGGACGTTTGGCATTTGCCAGAGAACACCAAGATTGGCAAATTCGCCACTGGCGCCCTGTGCTCTGCACAGATGAAAGCAGGTTCACACTGAGCACATGTGACAGACGTGACAGTCTGGAGACGCCGTGGAGAACGTTCTGCTGCCTGCAATATCCTCCAGCATGACTGGTTTGGCGGTGGGTCAATCATGGTGTGGGGTGGCATTTCTTTGGGGGGCTGCACAGCCCTCCATGTGCCCGCCAGAGGTAGCCTGACTGCCATTAGGTACCGAGATGAGATCCTCAGACCCCTTGTGAGACCATATGCTGGTGTGGTTGGCCTTGGGTTCCTCCTAATGCAAGACAATGCTAGACCTCATGTAGCTGGAGTGTGTCAGCAGTTCCTGCAAGAGGAAGGCATTGATGCTATGGACTGGCCCGCCCGTTCCCCAGACCTGAATCCAATTGAGCACATCTGTGACATCATGTCATGTTGCACCACAGACTGTCCAGGAGTTGGCGGATGCTTTAGTCCAGGTCTGGGAGGAGATCCCTCAGGAGACCATCCGTCACCTCATCAGGGGCATGCCCAGGCGTTGTAGGGAGGTCATACAGGCACGTGGAGGCCACACACACTACTGAGCCTCATTTTGACTTGTTTTAAGGACATATTTCTTTGTCGTCAAAGTTGGATCAGCCTGTAGTGTGGTTTTCCACTTTAATTTTGAGTGTGACTCCAAATCCAGACCTCCATGGGTTGATAAATTGATACATTTGATTTCCATTGATAATTTTTGTGTGATTTTGTTGTCAGCACATTCAACTATGTAAAGAAAAAAGTATTTAATAAGAATATTTCATTCATTCAGATCTAGGATGTGTTATTTTAGTGGTCCCTTTATTTTTTTGAGCAGTGTATTAAAACAGAGAGTAGCAGCAGCGTAGAAGAGGGGGGGGGGGCAATGCAAATAGTCCGGGTAGCCATTTGATTAGATGTTCAAGAGTCTTATGGCTTGGCTGTTTAGAAGCCTCTCGGACCTAGACTTGGTGCTCCGGTACCGGTTCCGTGCAGTAGCAGAGAGAACAGTCTATGACTAGGGTGGCTGGAGTCTATGACAATTTTTAGGGCCTTCCTCTGACAATGCCTGGTATAGAGGTCCTGGATGGTTGGAAGCTTGGCCCCGGTGATGTACTGGGCCGTACGCACTACCCTCTGTAGTGCCTTGCAGTCGGAGGCTGAGCAGTTGCCATACCAGGCAGTGGTGGAACCAGATTTGCAGCTGTAATGCTCTCGATGCTCTCGATGGTGCCGCTATTAAACCTTTTGAGGATCCATGCCAAATAATTTCAGTCTCCTGAGAGGGAATAGGTTTTGTCAGGCCCTCTTCACGACTGTCTTGGTGTGCTTGGACCATGTTAGTTTGTAGGTAATGTGGACACCAAGGAACTTGAAACTCTCAACCTGTTCCACTACAGCCCCGTCAATGAGAATGGGGGGGGATGCTTGGTCCTTCTTTTCCTGTAATCCACAAGTAGTCCCCATAGGATAACTATTCTTGTTCTACGTAGAACCCTTTTGGGTTCCATGTAGAGTCCTCTGTGGAAAGGGTCCTATATGAAACCCAAAAGGGTTCCACCTGGAAGCATAAAGGGTTATTCAAAGGGTTCTCCTATGGGGACAGCCAAAAAAACCTTTTAGGTTCCAGATAGCTCTTTTTTTCCATGAGTGTAGCTACATGTTGTCTTGCAAAAATAATAACACTTTGGCTGAAGTGGGGCCCACTCAAAAAGTTTTTCACCACAATTTTAAAAGCATTTTAGCACATGCCATTACAACCAAATATCTCTCCTGTCGTGATGACTGTTGTTCATTGAATGATTAAAAGTTTCTAATTGCGTGATTAACTGAATCAAGCTATTATTAACTCATTGACCTGGGGCACCATGGGAAAATTAGTTTTTATTGAGTTTCTATTTCCCAAATTAACTCAAAGAATATCAGAATATCGATTTTACAACAGCCGCTAATTAACCAGTTACCTCTACAATCTCGTTCTGAACGTCGTATAGTCCGTGAATCTGCACGGACCCGGGTCTCACCAATCTTAGTTGAATATTTATTCACTAAAAAGCTAAAATGATGATAAGAGATACACATAGACAAAACACATAATAGGTTATTGCTTAGAACTTAGTATAACGGGCCAACACACTATGGCGCGTGTTACCCACAATGGGAATTTCAAAGAGAGAGAAAAAGAGAAAGTACACGAGTGAAATATACATTTAGGTGAAATTGTCAGCTATGCTTATTCTAACCCTACCCTTGCCCCAAACTGCCGCTCTTATGGGTCAGAATATAATGATGGAATTACGTGGTGAAGTTCTCAGAGGATCCTCTGCGTGGACCGTTCGGGCTGCTCAATGATGCACTTCCCCGGTGCGCTTTTCTGGTCGTCCTCACGATGTCAGTGTCCTTTTGGCTTAGGAGTCTGTTCCCTCACCCTTGCTCTGGAAGGGGTCTTCTGAGGATAGACAGCTCTGTATCTCAGAGCTCACAGCATAGGAATGAAACCGTTTAGATACAACGATTCACTGGGATTGGATGCTAGGTGGTCCGGCTTGAATTCATCTGCTTAGACACAGCTACTCATCCATAGCTTGGGTAGAAAAATATTTCTTTGTCGTCAAACTTGTGTTGCGTTCTGGGTTTGTTGACTTTTTAGACCTTGGCTGCAGCTTGGGTCACGTAGTCTCCTCTGGAAATTCTTTACTCACAGGTTTTATACCCTTGGGCCAGAAGTGGGCGTAACCACCTTTAGGGCAATTCTCTGGGCGTACCAAGTTAAGAGGGCAAGGTCTAGATTTGACTCAAATCCAATTTTAGACAACTAACTTCACATTTCATCTTCCCCAAAACATTCTCTTTGATTTGGATATTTTCCACACAACGCACAATGTATAAACATCAAACATATACTAGGAAAACTCTTCACGTTACAATGTTTTCATAATAACGTCATCTATTAACCTTTAATAAAAAAACTAAAATGACATACATTTTCATATTCCATCTATCGTCATGACCAACATTGTGGCTGACGGAAACCATTGTTCCAAAGTCCCTTTATTTCATGTTTAATGTTCTGCGGCTGGTTCTCCATAGTAACAGGACAGAGGAATTTGTCTGTGGCCTGAAATTTACCAGGGGCGTGAGGGGTCATAAAACCCCCACATCTTCAGACCTCTAAATCTCTCCTCCTCTGTTGGGGTTGAGAGATCATCTGTAGGGTTGTGGTCTCCTGTAACCTGACCTGATCAGGACAGTCATGACAACATGTTGAGTGAGAAATCATGTCAGCTCTAATCATTACATTTATATCTGTTACGTTCAGTTGGTTCCCTAGTCCAGCTGCAGGTCAGTGGTCAGCTAATTTGAGCAGTGTGGAGCTCTGAGTAGTGTCTAGTGGACACGTAATACTGCTGACACCATGGTCTCTGAGGACCCGGTGGGGTTTTGACATGGATGTAAAGAAGCTGCTCTGACCATTCTCTAGCTTAACAACACAACGATACCAGGCTGTAAAGTGGAATAGGGCTGGACAACCAGAGACCGTTCTCTAGCCTCAGAGCCCTCCTGTATCATAGACTTGTTCTGCACTATGCTGTAAAATGAATAGGGCTGGACAACCAGAGAACACACCACAGAATTATTACAGCAAGGAGCTGTAAGGAGCCGCAGAATGAATTATTAATTCCATTTAGGGAAACTGCAGGGCTGGAAAGAAGTAACACACGCCGACCTGCAAAGAGGAACTGATCTGCAGCTGGTACTGGTTGAACTGTCATGTGACCACACACACGCCACAAGCATGCATACACACATGTGCACACGCATACACACACACACACAAACAACAGACACACAAACACACACAGCCATGTCATGAAGACTCTGACAGGGCTAAAAGCTGAACTAATCAGTGTGATGACCGGAGCAGAGATTAAGTTAGCATGTGATTGACCCCTACAGTAGGTAAATAAGAGATGCTCTGTAGTGACAGCCGTATTTGTGGGCTACTCATGGCTTGGAAGAAAAAGACTGTACACTGTGGATGCGTCCCAAATTGCACCTTATTCATTTATTAGTAGGCCCATAGGGTGCTGGTCCAAATGAGTGCACTATATTATATAAGAAATAGGGACACAGACAGACTGTGTGATGAATTGGGACAAAGGCTGTGTGATGTCAGTGTTACTGTACTGAAGCTGCCCTCTTTATAACACAACTCAATATCATTAGTGCAGTTCAGGCCTGAAGGATGCTATGAGACCAGGACACCATGTCTCTTTTAGTGATCTCTGGCAGGACTTGTATACACCTCTGACATATAGGCAAATTAAACAACCTATTATTAGGTGTAAAGAGTTTAACTGGAACTCTCTTGGTGCAGCTGTGCGTAAAAGCTATTCAGGGGTTAATCATTATGATGCTGTCTCATACTTGTCATTTTGAAGTTACAGCTGCAAATCTATTTAACATTTTTACCTTGAAATGATGTGGTAATAGGATGTTCCACATGACTGCTGCAGTATGTGTTTGATATGTGTGCCATGTGTGTGTGTGTGTGTGTGTGCTGTGTCTGTGTGTGTGTAAGTATGTGAACTGTAGGTGTGCCATCGTGGGAGTGTTTGTAATTCCAGGGGGCTCTTTCGCCATAGAAATAAAATATCTAGAATGCCAAAAAGCATCAGGAAATTTTACTTGAATGTGAATGTCCATTCTAGTCCTTCTCTTTCTAAATCTAGCATTGTAAGGACGTGTCAGAGTAAATATAGTGTTTCCTCGTCCCCATAAGAAAATGCTATAGATTATTCCTCAGTGATTAAAAACCTGCGCCATTGTGGTTGATGGATATGACAACATTCCTTTTGACTAATTAAGGCTTTGCAGTATGTAGCACCATCCATCCACCAGCTCTGACAGGATTTGGGTCTCCGATGTGAAACTGCACTCTGCATACTATTAACTAGAGCATTACATAATAGTCCTATATGCAATTCATTATACAATCTCTGTTAGAAAAAATGTTTCATATTGGAGCTTACTGTGTTATGAACATTAGAAATCATGTGTTTAGAAATCACCTAGCTACTCAAGGTCCACAATAGATCCTGGTAATGTATTGTGTCATGCCCCTCTTGGTCAGGTTGGTATTGTGTAAGATAATGCATTCTCTACAGGTTAACTTAAAAAAGGCAATAAATAAATCAATAGAACAAAAGACTGACATTTTATTACAGAAGGGCATCTTGCTGAGGAGCCCATCGGACCAGAGAAGGAACTTCCTTGTATTTACAGCACAGTTTTAACTGGTTCCTTTAGCAGCTACACACTTAGAAAAAAAGGTGCAATCTTTTGAAGAACCCTTTTGGGTTCAATGTAGAACCCAATCCCCAGAGGGCTCTACATGGAACCCAAAAGGGTTCTACCTGGAAACAAAAAGGGTTGTACCTAGAACCAAAATAGTTATCTTATGGGGACAGCTGAAGAACCCTTTTGTAACCCTTTTTTCTGAGTCTATCTCGGTGGCTCTGTCTCCCCTGCAGTGAAGTAAGTGAGCACCCCAGTGTCTCTCTGAAGACTGGCTCTCTGTGTGAGATAGAGGACAGCTATGGAACCATGCCATGGGGGCTGCAGGCACATCGCCGGCATTACTCTCTCGCTCTCAATTCAATTTCAATTTAACGTCTCTCTCTCTCCCTTTCTCTCTCTCTCTCTTTCTCTCTCTCTCAGACAAAAAAAATAGATCAGAAACACCACTGGCCCTAACATGAGACCCAGATGCTCACCAATAAGAGTAGGCAGCAGATCCACCTGCACATATGTTCTCACTGTTTCACACAATCAGCCTGGTACTGTAGCAGTGCTTGCTTGGTTTACACCCCACTGAAAAACAAACACATTTACTGCTTGTGGGGCAAAGAAGCTGAATTCTCACCATGAGACCTGTCTTCACCATCCTACATCTAAAGTACAGGGCAGTGGACTTTGTAAATGTGTTAGGTATACTGGTGAGTGAGATGAGATCTAATAGTAAGGGTCGGTTCTCTTTCTAGCTAAAGATGCCACATCCGTAATTGCTTCTACTCCCCACTCCTACTATGGTATTACAATCATGACAGAATTACGTGACTTTGTATTTTGAATTTCGTAGTCACACGTTGAGATTCTTTTTCGCAAGTACGATTCGCAAATGTGTAATTACATTTTGCAAGCTTGTATCATGATGTGTGAAAGATTTAAAAATGGTCGCAAACATGTAACTTGATATTTGAATACATTCAATAACATTTGCAAGTATAATTTATTTTCAGAATGATTTCACAATCCATTTACGAGTATGAATATTCTGATCTGAATCCAAAATACATTTGCAGATTTTGAATCTGCTCGTGCTCTGAGTTCTGTCACTGCTGTCACATTACCAAGAGATTTGTAAGCTTGTAAAAAGTTGTGTATGTCTGTAGAATGAGATTTGCAAGTGAAAATGTGATTTGCGCTCTGGGAGCAGGACCTTTTGCAAACATGAATCTCAATGTGTTACCACCAAATTCTAAATACAAACTCATGTAGATCTGTCATCATTATAATTCCATATCTTCTCCTGTTCCTCATCTCCTCTTTCTCTCTCTGTGCTGGGCTAGTGCTACCCATGGTGCTGCAGGCAGGCAGGAAGGAAAGCAGGCTCGGCTCAGGCTCAGCTCAGCGTGTGCTGGATAGGCAGGCATGATGCTTTCATCCTGCTGCCTGCTGGCATTCATATGACATTGAATCTTACAGCCGGTCCCGTGAGGTGACCAGCTGACATCTTCAGATGTTTCCTCAGTTAGTGCCTCTCAGCACTCCAGCTGAGTGGTGCAGCTGTCTAAGGCACTACATCTCAGTGCTAGAGGCGTCACTACAGACCCTGGTTAGATCCCGGGCCTTATCACCACGGGCCGTGATCGGGAGTCACATAGGGCGGCGCACAATTGGTCCAGCGTAGTCCGGGTTAGGGGAGGGTTTGGCCAGAGTAGGTGTGTGTGCAGTTTCATGTATGTGTGCATCAATGACAGAGCTAACAGGGACATTTAATTGCACTTAGTTTTTGATTGTGAAGTAGGTTTTCCTATAGATACTTACGTAGGACATACTGTGTTCTCTGATTTAGTAAATATTGGGAACATGAAATGGCTTTTAAACTCATCCTGTGTATAATGTGCAAAAAAATGCTGATTGAATCATACATAGTGGAGATGAATCATAAACACACAACATACATAAAATATACATCCATATTGCATGACTTCATTTCTGAAAGAAGAACTGACAGTGTGATGTCAACAATGAATGATATTTTGGTATCCCTATAGAGCTGGTATTAGATACCTACAGTAAAACTTTATAAAAGTTGCGTAAATGCATATTTCCATTCATCCATTCGCCTTATGAACTTCATTAAGTTCTAAGTACTTTGCCGAAGTTACACGGTCATTTTAAAACTCTTGTCTTCCATCCTCTCGACCTCAAAGGTAGAAAGGGAGAGAGAGAGAAGGATAGGGAGGGAAAGATCAGTTATCTCAGTGATTTAGGGACTCCTGACACTGCCATGATCACTTTCTTTATGGGACTCTTCAGTAATTCTCTCTAGAACCTTTTAGAGGTTAAAACCCTGGATGGGAGACCAAAGGGGAGCTGTAGATACATCATTTCTCCAGTAGGAGGTGCTTCCCAGCCTTTTTTTTCTGATAGTGGACATAACGTTGAAGATCTGATGTTATTTTAAAGTTACAAATTCAACATATTTTATAGAAGGTATGTCTATATTGAAACTTGGTTACCATGTTGACATCATTCTTTGTTTGAAATTACTCCCTCAAAAACAACAGTACTGTTCATGATAACTATTTTCAAATCTAAATGATTTCCCATGTAAATTCCACATATGTAGACAAATTACATTGAAACAATGTTGATTCAACCAGTGAGATGTACATTTAACCAGTGGGATGCAAATGGATGTTTCCCTCTAAATCAGAAGTCTGTTTCTATACCAGTTCTAGCATTAGATCCTCCCCATTAACAGAACTTTATCTACTCATTGAATAGAGAGTCTGAAAACAATCGTTGTTAAAATATGGAAAGTCCGATGGGGGCATATACATCTGAGTTGATCATGCATTTTATTACCTTTAGCCGACTCTATTTTTCCTTTTCTCTCTGCTGTTATATAATTTGAACGATCTTCCTTAAACCAGATTATAATCTCTCCTGAATCTTTGTCACATTTAACATGTGGATTTTTCACTGAAGGTACAGTAAACTCCCTGTAATTTTTTGGAGAGAATGTTTGTAAGTCTACTGGACTCCATGTTTGTGGAAGTATAATTATGTCTGAACTATATACAGTTACAGTATATACAAAGTCTGGGTCTGTGCTTTCCACACCAAAGGTTGAATATCACAAACCCTGAATGTTATAGCTGCTCATACAGTACTTAAAGATGTTATGTTTCAAATGCTCCTTTACGATGTGTTTAATAGTGGAATGCTTGATCTGTGAACCAATGTGTTGTCATTTTGGGTGTTAGCATGTGCTATAATAGGTTATGGGGATTAAAAAAATTAAACTAATTAAATATTCATTCATAATAGTAGTTAGGTAAAAAAGAAAAGAAAAGGTTATTTTTCTCTCATTATTATCTAGGCTACGTAGCCTATGCATACATTGGTACTTTACCCTGGATGTCATCTGTAGTGCATGTATGTTTTTACACTGAACAAAAACATAAACACCACATGCAACAATTTCAAAGATTTTACTGGAGGTACAGTTCATATAAGGGAATCAGTCAATTGAAATAGATGTATTAGGTCCTAATCTATGGATTTCACATGACTGGGAATATAGATATATATCTGTTACAGATACCTTTAAAAAAGTGGTGGGGGTGTGGATCAGAAAACCAGTCACTATCTGGTGTGACCACCATTTGCCCCATGCAGTGCAACACATCTACTCTGCAAATAGTTGATCAGGCTGTTGATTGTGGACTGTGGAATGTTGTCCTACTCCTCTTCAATGGCTCTGCAAGTTGTGGAATATTGGGGGGAACTGGAAGACGCTGTTGTACATGTCGATCCAGAGCATCCCAAACATGCTCAATGGGTGACATGTCTTGTGTCACGGGCGTCGTCGTGGAAATGACCGGACCAAGGTGCAGCGTGGTGAGCGTACATTCGCCTTTATTTATATAATTGTCGCCAACAAAACAAGAAACAAAGAAATGACTGTGAAGCTTACTAGGGCTATATTGCCACTAACAAAGTCAACTACCCACAAAATACAAAGGAAAAAAAGCTGCCTAAGTTTGAATCCCAACGATAGACAGCTGTCCCTGATTGAGTACCATACCCGGCCAAAACAAAGAAACAGAAAACATAGAAATAAAGAAACTAGAATACCACCCTAGTCACACCCTGGCCTACCCAAAATAGAGAATAAAAGCCTCTCTATGGCCAGGGCATGACATCTTGTGAGTATGCAGGCCATGGAAGAACTGGGACAGTTTCAGCGTCCAGTAAATGTGTCCAGATCCTTGTGACATGGGGCCGTGCATTATCATGCTGAAACATGAGGTGATAGAAGTGGCAGAATGGCACAACAATGGGCCTCAGGATCTCGTCACGGTATCTCTGTGCATTCATTTTGCCATCGATAAAATAAAATGTTGTTTCTTGTCTGTAGCTTATTCCGGCCCATATCATAACCCTACCACCACCCATGGGGTACTCTGTTCACAACTTTGACATCAGCAAACCACTCTCCCACATGACGCCATACAAGCTGTCTGCAATCTGCCTGGTACAGTTGAAACCAGAATTCATCCATGAAGAGCACACTTCTCCAGCATGCCAGTGACCTTTGAAGGTGAACATTTGCCCACTGAAGTCGGTTACGACGCCGAACTGCAGTCAGGTCAAGACCCTGGTGAGGACAACGAGCACTCAGGTGACCTTTCCTGAGACGGTTTCTGACCGTTTGTGCAAAACTTATTCGGTTGTGCATACCACAGTTTCATCAGCTGTCCGGGTGGCTGGTCTCAGACGATCCCGCAGGTGAAGAAGCCGGATGTGGAGGTTCTGGGCTGGTGTGGTTACAAGTGGTCTGCAGTTGTGAGGCTGGTTGGACATACTGCCAAATTCTCTAAAACAACGTTAAATGTGGCTTATGGTAGAGAAATAAACATTAAATAATCTGGCAACAGCTCTGGTGGACATTCCTGCAGTCAGCATGCCAATGGCACACTCCCTAAAAATTTGAGACAAAACTCCACATTTTAGAGTGGCCTTTTAATGTCCCCAACAGAAGGTGCACCTGTGTAATGATTATCTTGGCAAAGGAGAAATGCTCACTAAAAGGGATGTAAACTAAATTTGTGCACATTTGAGAAAAATACGCTTTTTGTGCTTATGGAAAAAAATATATACATTTTTGTTCAGTGTAGTTCAGTATGCCTATGTTAGAACAGATTAGAGCCAAACGGTCTCTTATCCGGCTGTCCCGTGCTGAGGAGTTTGTTGCAGTCACTATTTCATAGCTGTTCTTCTCTACTGCATGTTGTGGCTGGCTGGGTGCTCTGCCAGGGATGGATCAGTGGGGGGGGCATGAGGACCAGGAGCAACGTAGTGACTGGGGCCAGTGGGGATTTGGACTCTCTGTAGCTTGGGGCTCCTTGGATGAAGGGCCCTGGGACTCTTGTAGTGCTGGTTAGAAACTCTAAACATAGAGTCTCTGGGCTAGGTGTAGTTATTGGATGGGTTCTGGTCAAGGGCAGTGTCTTTCGGGACTTTTGGGAAAGGCCTGACTCCATTCTTGCTGAGGTGCACGTGGTCATAAAAGCGATGAGGCCCAGTGATGCACCAGATGCACATTTCTCAGAGAGGAACAGGCCTGTGATACCTCTGTGTTGATGGTGTCGATGACTCCCTGGGGAATGTCTAGTCTGGGGAGAAGGGTGGAGAGGTTGATTCTGGCTGAAAGGAACTCATTTTGTCTCTCTGTCTGTCTCTTTTTGTGTCTCTCTCTCACGCGCTCTCTCTCTCTATCTGTCTCTGTCTCTCTCTCTTTGTGTCTCTGTCTATCTCACTCTCTCTTTCTCTCCTCCCCTGAATTTCTAATTTCACCGGTTGGAAAACAGAGGCATTCAAATCACATGGTTGAGAAGTTTAATATCTTTCTGAAACATTTCCTTCTCTTACACGGACCAATATTGACTCATGGAATGTGAGTCAGTCTGCTGCCTCTCTCTCTCGCTGTCCTTTGACCTGATACATTGGGAACATGTTGTATTTATCATCCGTGTTTTGTTTCATTGTTTAGTGAGAATGTACTTTATGTCCTAACAAAACTACATTGAAGGAAATGCAAAGACACTTCAAATATGTTTTTTTTTCATTATCTTCTTTGTGATGTATTTTTGTATGTAATTCCTCCTCTACAACTCACTATTTCTTTCTTTCTTTCTTTTCCCCCTTCTCTCCATCTCTGTTCCTTTATTTCACCCCTTCCCTTACAACTGCCCCTCTGAGTGCCAATAAAATAGATTTAGTAGTTCATTGTAATGCTTGCACGATGAGTGACCTTGCCTGAACACTTGTATTGAACTAATGCCTATATGCCTTACCTCAGTGGGCTAACACAGTACTGTGGTACTAATGAGACCTTGTTCAAACTCCAGTCAGACACACCATTCAGACTTCAACATGGAGGTTCCAACATGAAGGTTTCATCATGAAGGTTTCCCACATGTCTTTGAGTCAACCTCCTTGACCGAAGTTACAATTTCTTCTCCACGTTGTTGATGTTGTTGTTGTAAGTCTTGGAGGGGGCTCAGTCATGATTGAGACTTTCAAATTGTTTCGTCTGCAGGATTTGAATTGCTTTTCATTTCTGTGTGTGGTTAATAGAGCCATTTTGAAAACTCAAGAGTAGAAAAAAATAATCACACAATGCTATTCTGGTAATCAATCACCAGAACAACATGCATTTACATAATTATGTTCTGCTGCTGTAGATGCCAGCCCCAGGATTCAGTGCAGTGTTCAGTACAGGCTGAGAAGGTGCAGGCGGTGGCTCAGGGATGTACAGCCAGCTACTCTCTCCCTCTCTCTCTCTCTCTCTCTCTCTTGCTCTCTCGCTCTCTCTCTCTCTCTCTCTCTCTCTCTCTCTCTCTCTCTCACACTCTCTCGCTCTCTTTCTCGCTCTCTCTCTGTCGCTCTCTCTCTCTCACTCTCTCGCTCTCTCTCGCTCTCACACAATGTCTCTCTCTCAGCTCCAGACATTCATCAACGATAACCCCTTTATTAAGCATGCTGTGGGTTTTTCCCATGCCTTGTTTTGAGGGCATGTGCTAAATCTACATAGTATCATCATTACAGGAGGTTTTTTCAAAGTCTTGCATTTCATGAATTATGTATGTCACCTTTAATTTACCATCTTTGTTTTGTAGAAGTTGTGCTGAAAAGTGTCTTTAAGTCCTCAGTTTTACAGATATTTCTTCACATTTAGCTTTGGTTATTATTCTGAAGACAATATTAGTTCTGTTTCATCAATGCGTTTTTATACACCAATATAGTTCAGGGTTGTGATTTGAGGGTTCAGGGGTGTGGTCTGAGGGTTCATGGGTGTGGTTTAAGGGTTCAGGGGTGGAGTATGAGGGTTCAGGGTTGGAGTCTGATGGTTCAGGGATGTGGTCTGAGGGTTCAAGGGGTGTGGTCTGAGGGTTCAACAACAGGTTGAGTAGAGTCAGCAGCCTGGTTGGCTGAATGATGAAGAATGGTGCACAGAGAGGCGCTAAAATTCTGCAGAGGTACAGCAGCTGTAGATAAGGAGCTCTTTTAAATATTTAAATAGTGGGAGTGTTTTAATGTGAGATTGATGGAATAGGGTCAGTGTTATCAGTGCAGTACAGTAGCTATCTCACAGAGCGCTGCTTTGTTCGACAAACAGACAATTCAGCTCATCAGCTTTGCAAGGCACATATTCACATGAATGTTGATTCTAAAGTAACAACACATAGAGGGTTCTTGTTTTGTGGTGAGTGCGGCAATTTTGCATGTATGAGGTGATCACGATGTTGACATTTGACAGCATCAAAATTGAGGTGACTAGAGAGAGGTAACACTTATTTCAGAGGGGCTAAGACAAACCCATCCTACACATTCCATCCCGTCAAGACAGATTCTTTGGTTTAAGCGCAGAATCTGTCCATAAGAGATTACTTATGTCTGCATGTTGTCCCAAGCCCCTGACCCAAGCCCACCAATCAAAGACTGGTTTATTCAAATCAAATCCCTATTCAAACCTCTTCTTCTTCTGTCTCATTAATCTTGCATTTCTTTTGAATTGGGTTCACAGGTCCACAGCAGCAGATATCATCATTCAGACTATTTGCTTTTGACAATCACTTAGTCCTCCCTGCCTCTGTTCTGTTCTGCCAGTCTGAACAGAACACACATTCTCTCGTTATCTCTCTCTCTCTCACATTGTCTCTCTCTCTCTCTATGATAATACACACCTGGCCCGTTGTGCAACCTGTTACTATGTATTCAACATATCTATCAATCACTGCATGGTGTCTAGGTTTGCAAATACATGTGTGTGTATTTAATTATTTGTTATATAAATACTTATCTTCTGTGTATTCAAGTATTTTCAAATAATGTTGCCAGAATCAACTACTTCTATTGAAAGAATTTTAAAATGATTTCCTATAAATAGCCTACTGTTTCAAAGTATTTAAAAATAATAATTTCAAATACTATTTTCAAATATCTGGGTTAAATGCATGGAAGTGTACTTCCAAATACATACAATATTCTCTACTTGTATTTAACATACTTTTCCTTCTAAAAGTACACAATATATACAAAGGTATGTGGACATCCCTTCAAATGATTGATTTGTCAATTTCAGCCACACACGTTGCTGACAGGTGCATAAAATTGAGCACAGAGCCATGCAATCTCCATAGACAAACATTGGCAGAAGAATGGTCTTACTGAAGAGCTCAGTGACATTCAACGTGGCACCGTCAGAAGATGCCACCTTTCCAACAAGTCAGTTCATCAAATGTCTGCCCTGCTA
Source organism: Oncorhynchus tshawytscha (assembly GCF_018296145.1). Lineage (NCBI taxonomy): Eukaryota > Metazoa > Chordata > Actinopteri > Salmoniformes > Salmonidae > Oncorhynchus > Oncorhynchus tshawytscha. The sequence continues at coordinate 54,020,488 of NC_056435.1, forward strand.
GAGCTGCCCCGGTCAACTGTAAGTGCTGTGTGAAGTGGAAACATCTAGAAGAAACACCAGCTCAGCCTAGAAGTGGTAGGCCACACAAGCTCACAGAATGGGTTCACCGGGTTTACAGACCTTCTGTTGCAACAGACAGTACCAAGTTCCAAACTGTCTCTGGAAACAACATCAGCACAAGAACTGTTCGTCGGGAGCTTCATGAAATGGTTTTCCATGGCCGAGCAGCCGCACACAAGCCTAAGCTCACCATGCGTAATGCCAAGCGTCAACTGGAGTGGTGTAAAGCTCCGCCATTGTACTCTGGAGCAGTAGAAACATGTTTTCTGGAGTTATGAATCATGCTTCACCATCTGGCAGTCCAATGGACAAATCTGGGTTTGGTGGATGCCAGAAGAACCTTACCTGCCCGAATGCATAGCGCCGAGTGTAAAGTTTGGTGGAGGAAGAATAATGATCTGGGGCTGTTTTTCATGGTTCGGCCTAGGCCCTTTAGTTCCATTGAAGGGAAAGCTTAACACTACAGCATGCAATGACATTCTAGACGGTTCTGTGCTTCCAACTTTGTAGCAACAGTTTGGGAAAGGCACTTTCCTGTTTCAGCATGACTATGCCAACGTGCACAAAGCGAGTTCCATACAGAAATGTTTTTTCGAGATTGCTGTGGAATAATTTGACTGGCCTGTACAGAGCCCTGACCTCAACCCCATTGAACATCTTTTGGAGGAAATGGAATACCGATTGCGAGTCAGAACCAATCGCCCAACATCAGTGCCTGACCTCGCTAATGCTCTTGTGGCTGAATGGAGCATGTCCCCGCAGCAATATTCCAACATCTAGTGGAATATTATTCGCAAAAGGAAGCGATGCAGAGGAAGTAGAGCTGGATGCCTCGTCCGGACCCGCAGAAGACAACTAGGAAAGCTGCCGTTACCGTCAATATTACTGGCCAACGTGCAATCATTGGACAATAAACTAGACGAGGTACGATCACGAATATCCTACCGACGGGACAAAAACTGTAATATCCTATGTTTCACAGAATCGTGGCTGAATGACGACATGGATATTCAGCTAGCGGGATACACGCTTCACCGGCAGGATAGAACAGCACACTCCGGTAAGATCTGAGGGTCGGGCTGTGCATATTTGTAAACAACAGCTGGTGCACGAAATCTAAGGAAGTCTCTAGATTTTGCTCGCCTGTTGTAGAGTATATTATGATAAATTGCAGGCCACACTACTTGCCTAGAGAGTTCTCAGCTAAACTTTTTGTGGCTGTTTATTTACCATCACAGACAGATGCCGCACTAAGACCGCACTCAGCCAGCTGTATAAGGAAATAAGCAAACAGGAAACTACTCACCACGAGGCGGCGCTCCTAGTGGTCAGAAACATTAATGCAGGGAAACTTAAATCAGTTCTACCAAATCTTTATCAACATGTTAAATGTGCAACCAGAGAGAAAAAAAATCTAGATCACCTGTACTCCACAGACAGAGATGCGTACAGAGCTCTCCCTCGCCCTCCATTTGGTAAATCCAACCACAACTCTATCCTCCTGATTCCTGCTAACAAGCAGTGACTCGGTCTATAAAAAAAATGGTCAGATGAAGCAGATGCTAAACTACAGGACTGCTTTGCTATCACAGACTGGAACATGTTCCGGGATTCTTCCGATGGCATTGAGGAATAAACCACATCAGTCACTGGCTTTATCAATAAGTGCATTGAGGACATCGTCCCCACAGTAACTGTACGTACATACCCCAACCAGAAGCCATGGATTACAGGCAACATTCGCACTGAGCTAAAGGGTAGAGCTGCCGCTTTCAAGGTGCGGGACTCTAACCCGCACCTTGAAGGTGCGGGAAGCTTACAAGAAATCCCACTATGCCTTGCGACGAACCATCAAACAGGCAAAGCGTCAATACAGGTCTAAGATTGAATCATACTACACCAGCTCCAACGCTCGTCGGATGTGGCAGGGCTTGCAAACTATTACAGACTACAAAGGGAAGCACAGCCGCGAGCTGCCCAGTGACACGAGCCTACCAGACGAGCTAAATCACTTCTATGCTCGCTTCGAGGCAAGCAATACTGAGGCATGCATGAGAGCATCAGCTGTTCCAGACGACTGTGTGATCACACTCTCTGTAGCCGACGTGAGTAAGACCTTTAAACAGCTCAACATTCACAAGGCTGCGGGGCCAGATGGATTACCAGGACGTGTGCTCCGGCCAGGACTGAAGCTCCCCAGGGGTGTGTGCTCAGTCCCCTCCTGTACTCCCTGTTCACCCACGACTGCATGGCCAGGCACGACCCCAACACCAGTTTGCTGGTGACACAACAGTGGTAGGCCTGATCACCGACAACGACGAGACAGCCTATAGGGAGGAGGTCAGAGACCTGGCCGGGTGGTGTCAGAATAACAACCTATCCCTCAACGTAAGAAATACTAAGGAGATGATTGTGGACTACAGGAAAAGGAGCACCGAGCACATCCCCATTCTCATCGACGGGCTGAAGTGGAGCAGGTTGAGAGCTTAAAATTCCCACATCAACAAAAAACTAGAATGGTCCAAACACACCAAGACAGTCGTGAAGAGGGCACGACAAAGCTTATTCCCCTTCAGGAAACTAAGAAGATTTGGCATGGGTCCTCAGATCCTCAAAAGGTTCTACAGCTGCAACATCGAGAGCATCCTGACTGGTTGCATCACTGCCTGGTACGGCAATTGCCTGGCAAGGTACTTCAGAGGGTAGTGTGTACGGCCCAGTACATCACTGGGGCAAAGCTGCCTGCCATCCAGGACCTCTACACCAAGCGGTGTCAGAGGAAGGTCCTGAAAATTGTCAAAGACCCCAGCCACGCAAGTCATAGACTGTTCTCTCTACTACCGCATAGCAAGCAGTACCGGAGTGCCAAGTTTAGGACAAAAAGGCTTCTCAACAGTTTTTATCCCAAGCCATAAGACTCCTGAACAGGTAACCAAATGGTTACCCGGATTATTTGCATTGTGTGATCCCCCAACCCATATTTTTACGCTGCTGCTACTCTCTGTTTATCTTATATGCATAGTCACTTTAACTATACATTAATGTACATACTGCCTCAATTGGCCCGACCAACCAGTGCTCCCGCACATTGGCTAACCGGGCTATCTGCATTGTGTCCCACCACCCGCCATCCCTCTTTTTACGCTACTGCTACTCTCTGTTGATCATATATGCATAGTCACTTTAACCATACCCACATGTACATACTACCTCAATAAGCCTGACTAACCGGTGTCTGTATATAGCCTTGCTACTCTATTTTCAAATGTCTTTTTACTGTTGTTTTATGTCTTTACTTACCTACACACACACACATACTTTTTTTTCTCTGCACTATTGGTTAGAGCCTGTAAGTAAGCATTTCACTGTAAGGTTATATTTGGCGCATGTGACAAATAAACTTTGATTTGATTTGATTTGGTTCACTCCAGACTTGACTGCCCTTGACCAGCACAAAAACATTCTGTGGCGTACTGCATTAGCATCGAATAGTCCCCGCGATATGCAACTTTTCAGGGAAGTCAGGAACCAATACACACAGTCAGTTAGGAAAGCAAAGGCTAGCTTTTTCAAACAGAAATTTGCATCCTGCACCACTAATTCCAAAAAGTTTTGGGACACTGTAAAGTCTATGGAGAATAAGAGCACCTCCTCCCAGCTGCCCACTGCACTGAGACTAGGAAACACTGTCACCACTGATAAATCCACGATAATCGAGAATTACAATAAGCATTTCTCTACGGCTGGCCATGCTTTCCACCTGGCTACCCCAACCTCAGCCAACAGCTCTGCACCCCCCCTTTTTTTCCCCCCGCAGCAACTGGCCCAAGCTCCCCCCCTTCCCCTTCAACCAAATCCAGACAGCTGATTTTTTCTGGTAGAGCTGCAAAATCTGGATCCCTACAAATGATCTGGACCCTCTCTTCCTAAAATTATCCGCCACCATTGTTGCAACCCCAATTACTAGTCTGTTCAACCTTTTTTCGTATCGTCTGAGATTCCTAAAGATTGGAAAGCAGCCCCGGTCATCCCCCTCTTGAAAGGGGGAGACAGACCCAAACTGTTACAGACCTATATTCATCCTGCCCTGCCTTTCTAAAGTCTTCGAAAGCCAAGTGAACAAACAGATCACTGACCATTTTGAATCCCACCGTACTTTCTCAGCTGTGCAATCTGGTTTCCGAGCAGATCACAGGTGCACCTCAGCCACGTGCAACGTCCTAAACGATATCGTAACTGCCATCGATGAAAGACAGTACTGTGCAGCCGTCTTCATCGACCTGGCCAAGGCTTTCGACTCTGTCAATCACCGTATTCTTATCGGCAGACTCAACAGCCTTGGTTTCTTTAATGACTGCCTTACTTTATTTGCACATACTGTAAACATATGTTTCTGTTGTGTTATTAACTCTACCATTTTTTTATCCCATGTGTAACTCTGTGTTGTTGTTTTTGTCGCACTGCTTTATCTTGGCCAGGTCACAGTTGTAAATTAGATATTTTCTCAACTGGCCTACCTGGTTAAATAAAGGTGAAATAAAATAAAATAAATAAAAAGAACATGTCTGTTGGGTCGAGGAGGTTTGTGGAAACTGGCTGATTTCTGCATTGCTTCATCTCCACTCCTCATTATCTCCTTCCCCCTTCAGTTTTCAGGCTGGAGAGATGGAAGGGGGAGAGATGGGGGGACGGAAATGGTGCCAGAAAAAGGAGCCATTAATAATGCAGTGAGTGGTTGCAGCACAGCCTCCACACAGCTCAGCCTCCAGACTTCACACAGCCCAGTCCCCAGCCTCCACACAGACCAGTCTTCATTCTCCATACAGCCCAGTCCCCAGTCTCAACACATCCCGTTCCCCAGCCTCCACCCAGCCCAGTTTCCCCACAACCCAGCCTTGCCACATCCCAGCCTCTCCACAGCCCAGTCTCAGCACAGACCAGGCTCCCCACAGCCCAGGCTCCCACCAGCCCCTCCACAGCCCATTCGCCCCACAGCCCAGCTTCCCCACAGCTCAGCCTCCACACAGATCAGCCTCCACACAGCCCAAGCTCCCCACAGCCCAAGCTCCCCACAGCCCAGCCTCCCCACTGCCTAGCCTCCACACAGCCCAGACTCCACACAGCCCAGTCTCCCAGGCTCCACACGCCCAGCCTCCACACAGTCCAGCCCACGCTCCCCACAGCCCAGTCTCCCAGCCTCCTCACCGCCCAGCCTCCACACAGTCCAGTCCATCCTCCCCACAGCCCAGCCTCCCCACAGCCCAGCCTCCGAGATCCCAGCACCCCCACAACCCAGCCTCCCAGACTCCCCACATCCCAGCACATCCTCCCAGCCTTCTCACAGCCCAGCCTACACAAAGCCCATCCAAGCCACCCAGCCTCCAGACAACCCATCCTCTCAGCCAGCCTCCAGACAACCCACCCACCCTCCCAGACTAGACACAGACAGACAAACAGACAGACAAACAGACAGACACACAGACAGACAGACAGACAGACATACAGACAGACAGACAGGATGCTCAACATAAGACGATGCAGCAGGAAACCATCACAGCTGAGCGTCGCCATCTCCTGGTCAAACAGAGAGTCAACAGCTTCAACCCTCTGCTTGAAGGGCAATGAGGAGCTTGACATGTGATGATTCGTGATTATGCAATGTCTTTTCCTTTTTGAATACAAGGGAGGCTTATACAGTACTTATTTCCTTTCAATGCATGTTTTTTTAATAAGCACTTAACATAACATTAATCATAACATTATGATTTGCAATATTTATGTATTATGTATTGCTTATGGTGTGTTTACATGTTTTGAGGTTTGATCTCTGCCGTCTCTCTTCTCACCAAAAAGGCCCTAGATTTGGTTAAGGCCTGGATTAAAACTGTAGCTGGTTTTGTCTACACCTAGTGACCTGCTTTTTAAATTATATGAACAAAAAATATTCCATTTTACTTGGAATGGCAAGCCATACAAAATGAAAAGGCCTATATATATAACGAATATGAATTCGGAGGGCAGAAATTATTAAATATTAAAGCATTAGACCTCTCACTAAAGGCATCAATCATACAAAAGTTATACTGAAATCCAAACTGGTTCTCTAGTATACATGTAGGTAAACACAAATATACTAATTGATTTTTAAGTATTTAAAAAAAAAAGGTATAATTTCAGTGAATGATATCAAAAATAGGACTGGTGGACTTATGTCACACATGCAGCTAACACAGACATATGGAAATGTCTGCTCTACCCAAAATTACAACCAACCAGCATTACCACAGACATGGAAGAGGCAAGTGGAAGGGGGGAAATGTAAGGAATTTGTATGTTGGCCCTGTATTAAAGAACAAATGGTTCAAGAAAAGCGTGATAAATAAAAACATATAGCAATTTCATTTAAGGACCAACAAACTGACAGCTGTGCCATATAAATCGCAAAATAGTTGGGAAGAGATTTTCGATGTACCCATTCCATGACACATGGTTTATTGATACATAAAACAACGCCGGATTCAAAACTTCAAATTTTTCAATTGAACTTACTATACAAAATTCTTGCAACCAATAGAATGTTATATATATATGGGGGATACAATCTTCCCAGCTCTGCATATTCTGCTGTGAGGAGGCAGAGTCATTAGATCATTTATTTTGGTATTGTCCATGTGTAGCTCGTTTTTGGTCACAGGTCCAAGAATGGCTGAAGAATTGCAACGTTTGCCTAGAACTAATGCTGCAGATAACAATACTGGGTGGTTTTAAAGCCATAGTCAATCAATCAATAATATAATAATTATTTTAGCAAAAATGTTTATTTTTAATTTACAATCTGTAGAAGCTATGAGAATAGAAAGGTTCAGTACTTTTGAAGCATCACAGCACAGTTGAAAAATATATGGCAAATAGAAATCCAAAATGTTGAGAGATAGATGGGAGGCGTTGAATGAACAAGAAGGGTGGGACTAATAACAAGATAACCAATGTAAAACATACGGGGACTGTAAAATGTATATAGGTTCAGAAATGTTGTGAAATAGCACAGTTACAAATAGAACTGGATGGACATCAGATATAGAGGAAGTAGTAAAAACAATCAAAATCTAACTGTTGTAAAATAGATTGTGTCTGTAAAATGGGTATAAGATTTATAAACTGAGGGGTGGCAGGGGAGCCTAGTGGTTAGAGAGTTGGACTAGTAACCAAAAGGTTGCAAGTTCAAATCCCCAAGCTGACAAGGTACAAATCTGTCGTTCTGCTCCTGAACAGGCAGTTAACCCACTGTTCCTAGGCCGTCATTGAAAATAAGAATTTGTTCTTAACTGACTTGCCTAGTTAAATAAAAAAATGGTTTATTAGTTTCATCACTGTTTAGTCATTTTAACTATTATTTAATACGATACTAAAAAATATTACATGATACATCTTTCAAAACGGATCATTTTAAAGTTCCGAATAGAAGGAATGATAGATGTAACATTTTCCATACCGTGTTTAGGGGCATTGTGTGGCATGCAATGTGAAGCAGGAGCCTACTCTTACAGGCTTTGATTATTCCATTTTATATTACGAGGTTAGACATTAGCACATGGGGCGCACTGATTGGTGTTACCTAGCTAGTTCGTCTGTATTACACCTGTGCTGGTTGGTAATCTCATTAGACGGAAGATGTTTCACCTGTGCTGGCCCAGTACTCCAATTGGTCTTGAGGAAAATTGAGGAACCAGGACCTTTTGTTGGTGGTCCCTATTTAAGTTCTGAAACAAAACCTTTTATCTGGTGTTTTCACTGTTTGGTGTTGCTCCATACTCTTTTTAGTCCGTATCCTAAAACTGTTGTGGATTTTTCTTTTAGTTTGTCTTTTCAGAGTCAAACCTAGTGGGCGTCTTTAAGAACCCCTTACTAGTGGCTTGGCCAACTTTCAGTGGGCACCCACTTGGCTGTCTTGGTTGTCAGTGATTTTTTTTCTTAGTTCCCTTTGTTGTGAGCAACATTTTGAGTTTGTCTTGTGGAAACGTAACAACAGAGTAAAAAGGTAATTGGTGTAGCCTGGTGTTCTGCCAGGGTTTTGGTCAATTCCAGTTTAATTTGAAATTCCAATAAATACTTGAATTAACTCATGAAGAGGATAATTTGTTACATTTTATTCAAATGGGTACAATCTTTAAAATATGGAATTGCAATGGAATTGTAATTAGAATATTTGTACCGTTTGAATTGGACTTGAATTGAAATTGTGTGTGCGTGTGTGCGTATATATATATATATATATATATATATATAGTACCACTCAAAAGTTTGGACACACCTACTCATTCAAGGGTTTTTCTTTATTTTTACTATGTTCTACATTGTACAATAATAGTGAAGACATCAAAACTATGAAATAACACATTTGGAATCATGTAGCAGCCAAAAATGTATCAAACAAATGAAAATATATTTTATATTTTAGAATCTTCAAAGTCACCACCCTCTGCCTTGATGACAGATTTGCACACTCTAGGCTTCATTAGGAATGCTTTTCCAACAGTCTTGAAGGAGTTCCCACATATGCTGAGCACTTATTGGCTGCTTTTCCTTCACTCTGCGGTCCAACTCATCCCAAACCATCTCAATTGGGTTGAGGTCGGATGATTGCGAAGGCCAGTGCATCTGATACAGCACTCCATCACTCTCATTGGTCAAATAGCCCTTACACAGCCTGGAGGTGTGTTTTGGGTCATTGTCCTGTTGAAAAACAAATTAGAGTCCCACTAAGCACAAACCAGAATGGATGGTGTATCGCTGCAGAATGCTGTGGTAGCCATTCTGGTTAAGTGTGCCTTGAATTCTAAATAAATCACAGACAGTGTCACCAGCAAAGCACCCCCACATCATCATACCTCCTCCTCCGTGCTTCATGGTGGGAACCACACATGCGGAGATCATCTGTTCACATACTCTGCGTCTCAGAAAGACACTGCTGTTGGAACCAAAAATCTCAAATTTGGACTAATCAGAAGAAAGGACAGATTTCCACTGGTCTAATGTACAATGCTCGTGTTTCTTGACCCAAGCAAGTCTCTACTTATTATTAGTGTCCTTTAGTAGTGGTTTCTTGGCAGCAATTTGATCATGAAGGCCTGATTCACACAGTCTCCTCTGAACAGTTGAGGTTGAGACGTGTCTGTTACTTGAATTCTGTGAGGCATTTATTTGGCCTGCAATCTGAGCTGCAGTTAACTCTAATGAACGTATCCTCTGCAGCAGAGGTAACTCTGGGTCTTCTTTTCCTGTGACGTCCTTATGAGAGCCAGTTTCATCATAGAGCTTGATGGTTTTTCCGGATTGACAGACCTTCATGTCTTTAAGTAATGATGAATTGTTGTTTCTCGTTGCTTATTTGAGCTGTTCTTGCCATAATATGGACTTGGTATTTTACCAAATAGGGCTACCTTCTGATTGGGTCAAACACATTAAGAAGGAAAGACATTTAACAAGGCACACCTGTTAATTGAAAATGTGTTCCAGGTGACTACCTCATGAAGCTGGTTGACAGAATGCCAAGAGTATGCAAAGCTGACATCAATGCAAAGGGTGGCTACTTTGAAGAATCTCAAATATTGTTACGGTTTTCTAGGTGTGAAGGATAGTCGGACCAAAATGCAGCGTGTAGATTGCGATCCATGTTTAATGAACAACGTGAAACACGAATAAACACAAAACACTACAAAAACAATAAATGTAACGAAAACCGAAACAGCCTATACTTGTGTAAATAAATAAAGAGATAGGAACAACGACACTAAGGACAGGAACAACGACACATGGGACAATCACCCACGACAAACTCAAAGAATATGGCTGCCTAAATATGGTTCCCAATCAGAGACAACGATAAACACCTGCCTCTGATTGAGAACCACTCCAGACAGCCATAGACTTTGCTAGATAACCCCACTAGCTACAATCCCAATACATACACACCAAAACCCCAAGACAAAACACACCACAATACAAAAACCCCATGCCACACCCTGGCCTGACCCAATACATGAAGAAAAACACAAAATACTTAGACCAGGGCGTGACAGAACCCCCCTAAGGTGCGGACTCCCGAACGCACCTCAAAACAATAGGGAGGGTCCGGGTGGGCGTCTGTCCATGGTGGCGGCTCCGGCGCGGGACGTGGAACCCACTCAGTCAATGTCTTAGTCCCCTCTCCTCTAGTCCCTGGATAGTCCACCCTCGCCGCCGACCATGGCCTAGTAGTCCTCACCCAGAAACCCACTGGACTGAGGAGCAGATCGGGACTGAAGGACAGCTCGGGACTGAGGCAGCTCGGGACTGAGGGGAAGCTCGGGAGTGAGAGAAAGCTCGGGAGTGAGAGAAAGCTCAGGAGTGAGAGAAAGCTCAGGCAGGTAGGTAGATCTACCAGATCCTGGCTGGCTGGTGGTTTCAGCAGATCCTGGCTGACTGACAGATCCTGGCTGACTGGCAGATCCTGGCCGACTGGCGGATCCTGGCCGACTGGCGGATCCTGGCCGACTGGCAGTTCTGGCAGATCCCGGCTGACTGGCGGATCTGGAAGAGTCTGGTTGACTGGCAGATCTGGAAGAGTCTGGTTGACTGGCAGATCTGGAAGAGTCTGGCTGACTGGCAGATCTGGAAGAGTCTAGCTGACTGGCAGATCTGGAAGTGTCTGGCTGACTGGCAGATCTGGAAGTGTCTGGCTGACTGGCGGATCTGGAAGAGTCTGGCTGACTGGCGGATCTGGAAGAGTCTGGCTGACTGGCAGATCTGGAAGAGTCTGGCCGACTGGCGGATCCTGGCAGACTGAAAGATCTGGCAGCACCTTGCAGACTGACAGCTCTGGCTGCTCCATGCAGACTGACAGCTCTGGCTTCTCCATGCAGGCTGGCAGCTCTGGCTGCTCCATGCAGGCTGGCAGCTCTGGCTGCGCTGAACAGGCGGGAGACTCCGGCACCGCAGGAGAGGAGAGAGGCTCTGGCTGCGCTGAACAGGCGGGAGACTCCAGCAGCGCTGTAGAGGAGAAAGGCTCTGGCTGCGCTGAACAGGCGGGACGCACTGTAGGCCTGATGCGTGGTGCTGGTACTGGTGGTACTGAACCGAGAACACGCACAGGAAGCCTGGTGCGGGGAGCTGCTACCGGAGGGCTGGAGTGTGGAGGTGGCACAGGATGGGCTAGACCGTGAAAGCGTACTGGAGATCTTGAGAGCAGTGCTGGCACAGGACGTGCAAGGCTAGGGATGTGCACAGGAGGCCTGGTGCGTGAGGCTGGCACCAACTTCACCAGCCGACTAACACGCACCTCAGGACGAGTATGGAGCGCTAACCCAGGTGCCATCAAATCCCCGACACGTTCCGTCGGGCGAATTCCATGCAAAAAGCACCAACACAGCAACTCCCTCATTTCTCTCTCCTCCAATTTCCCCATTAACTCCTTCACAGTCTCTGTTTCGCTCACCTCCAACACCGGCTCAGGTACTGGTCTCCTCCTTGGCTCCTCACGATAAACAGGGAGAGTTGGCTCAGGTCTGACTCCTGACTCGGCCACACTCTCCCTGAGCCCCCCCCAATAAATTTTTGGGGCTGACTCAGGCTTCCTTCCGAGTCGCCGTGCTGCCTCCTCATACCGGCGCCTCTCCGCTTTCGCCGCCTCCAGTTCTTCTTTGGGGCGGCGACATTCTCCAGGCTGAGCCCAGGGTCCTTCTCCGTTTAGGATTTCCTCCCATGTCCAGAAATCCTTATAGCGCATCTCCTCTTTGGGCTGCCCCTGCCTGTTGACACGCTGCTTGGTCCGTTGGTGGTGGGTGATTCTGTTACGGTTCTCTAGGTGTGAAGGAGAGTCGGACCAAAATGCAGCGTGTAGATTGCGATCCATGTTTAATGAACGAACGTAAAACACAAATTAATAACAAACACTACAAAACAAGGAACTAAACGAAAACCGAAACAGCCTATACTTGTGTAAATAAATAAAGAGATTTTTTTTTTTTTAATAATTTATTACCATCTATACCATTCATACTTTACAAAATCATAATTCTCATTCATTCTTAATTAATTCTATTTACAAAAACATCAAACAAAAACAAACCTCATGATCAAATTGCTGCCAAGAAACCACTACTAAAGGACACCAATAATATCCCTCCCCGTCGTACCTAACCAATACCTAACCCTTTCCCTATCTCCCCTTCCCTAATCCATCCCCTTACAAATCTCACTCTAACACTCCCATCCCTAATCCCCCCTTCCACCTCTCCCGTGCCGCATGCTGCCCCCACTTCCTCTCCTCCCTCTTCATCCTCCCCCTCAAATCACCTTCCACCCTCCTCACTATCCCTTCCACCCCCCAATCTCTCCCTGTCTTGACTAAATTCTGCCTGGCTTCCCACAGTCCCCTTTTAAAGAGACTCATGAGAAGCCAGAGCAGAAACCTGTCCCTATCCGTTCCCCTCACTCTCCCTACGCCTCTCTCTAGCCTAGCCCATGTCAACACAAAGTCACTCCTAACCACACCTAGCAACACCCGTGCCCTAGCCCATACTAGTCCGGCAAAGGCACAGTCCCAGAAGGCATGGCGCACAGTCTCCTCCCTGCCACAAGCAGATCTTGGACAGGTGGGGGATCGCGACAAACTGCCGGTACATGATGGAACATACCGGCAAGCACTTGTGGAGGCTCAACCAATTCAGGTCCTTGAGCCTGTTGTCCAGGCCCCGCGCCTGCACTCCCTCCCAGACCACTGACGAGATGCCCGCTACAGGCGCAGGACTCCCTGCCTGCCTGACCTCCTCGTACAGGTGCCTGTGGTCTAAACCTACTCGGGCAACTTCAACCTCGGGGTGCGCACGCAGCCACTTGGCCGCATGGCCAAAGTGCCACGGCAGCTGTTCCGCCCGAGGACCCGCGTTAGACCACACCATTACGCTTCTCGCCTGATACGAGAAGAACACCCGCAGGAAGTAACCGGACGGGTGTATAACCGGATGAGCAAGCTCCGTCAACAAGAAAGAAACAAAAATCGCGTCCAGCTTGAGGGGGAGATGTGGTACCCCACTACCTCCCTCCCTGATGGGACAGAGCATGCGCGCCCTGGCGACCCACTCGTACCTGCCACCTCACATGAACTGAAACACAAGCCTCACTAGAGACCTTCTCAGACAAGTCGGCAATGGGTAGATGTATGCCAAATACAAAAGAGATGGCAATACATCCACCTTTAGTACCAGGACCTTGCCCATAAAAGACAAATACCTAGCCTTCCACATTGCTAGCTTCTTCTGTACCACTGCGATACCCATGTTCCAGTTCAGCGTCGCTGAGCCAGAGGTCTCAAAATGGACCCCGAGAATCCTCAGGGCCCCCTCACAGAGAGATAACCCCCGGGCACATCCGTCCTACCGCGCCATCTTCCGAAATACTTAACGGAAGACTTTGCATGATTCAGAACCGCCCCCGACGCTTGGGTGAAATCCCCAATGATGGCAAGAGACCTTGTCAGGCACGAGTCCTTGCACAACAGCAAGGAAGTGTCGTCGGCGTACTGCGTCATCTTAACACGCAGCCCACTGCTCCCAGGGATCAACAAGCCCTCCACCCCTGTGTCTGCCCTAATGGCAGCCCCCAGAGGCTCCATGTACAGAACGAAGAGGAGAGCCGAGAGTGGGCATCCCTGCCTGACCCCAGACGAGAGGTCAAAACGTCACCTAAGTGACTATTTACACTAACTCGACACCCCGCTCCGACATATAATGTACGAATCCATCCTATAAACTTCTCCCCAAATCCTAATCTACCTAACACCCTGAATAGAAAAGATCTATTCACGCGATCAAAAGCTTTCGCCTGATCTAGCGCTGCTACCATTAAAGGCAGCCCTCTATCTTCAACCCAAGCGATGGAATCCCTGATCAACTGTAGGTTCCATCTTATAGAGCGGCCCTCTACCCCGCACATCTGATCCTCGTGGACGACGTAGGGAAGGGCTGTGCGCAACCGGTCTGCTAAAACCTTTGCAAGAATCTTGTAATCTACGCACAGCATGGTCAATGGCCGCCAGTTGCCAAGGTCAGTTGCTTCCCCCTTCTTATAAAGAAGTGACAGCACACCAACAGCCATTGATCCCCCCGGGACCCCCGTCTCAAGGATGGCCTTCAAGACTTCGAGAACCACTGGTCCAAGTATACCCCAAAACTTGAGGTAAAACTCAGCCGGCAGCCCATCCATCCCAGGCACCTTCCCTTTTCCCATCCTCCTAAGAGCGCTCTCAACCTCTTCTAGTGAGATCTGGGCCTCCATCACGTCTCTAATGTCCTCTGGCAACCGCCGGGACAAGTGTTCTAAAAACACATTTCCCTGCTCTACATCTATTTCCCTTTCCTTAAATAAACCTTGGAAATGATCAGTTGTCACCCTGACCATTTCCTCTGGTTTACTTACTATACTACCATTTTCTTCCCTAACTCCATGCATTACCTTCCTACTCTGCCTGGCCCTAACCAACTTAAAGAACATAGCGGAACAAGTCTCATTATGTTCTAGAAAGCCACTATGCGCACGCTCCAGGAAAGCTTGAGCCTTCTGCTCCTGCAGCTCCCTGAGCTGCGCCTTTAGGGCTGCGAATCTCTCCCAGTCAATCGACCCGCCGAGGTTGCCTGCCTCGTACTCGAGTTCAATTAACCTTTGGATACGATCCACCTCCCTCCTTTCCTCCCTTTTTTTCCTTCTACAATATCCTATTATAAAAGCCCTAATCCCTAAAGGCCGTCAAGCCTCCGAAAGAAACAAAAAAATGTGTCAACGAAAGCCTGCTCCTCCAGTATATCCCAATCTAACTTCCAGTACCCCCTACCGAAGAGGCAGACTGGCGACCCTACCTGCAGGAACACCCCGTCGTGATCCGTGAAGACAACAGGCACCAGCCGCCCAGACAACTGACCCAAAGACCTGGATACAAAAATGTAGTCGAGCCTCCGCGCAACCCCCCTGGAGTTGCGCCATGTAGGACCGACCATTGCTGGAGTAGTGTGCAGGCCACCATCAACCAGACCATGGCAAGCCATTAGCCCAGTGATGCGCCTGCACTGCTATCACCACCTACCCCTAAATCTATATTAAAATCCCCTCCTATCACCAAGTGCCTGTTTGTAACACACAGGGGCGCCAGACAGTCCACCATCTCCCTCCTGTCTGCCGCCACCTGTGGCCCATACACCCCAATTAACCTATATCTAGCTTCTCTATACTTTACATCTATCCCCAATACTCTACCCTGCATTATAACAAAAGTGCTCTCTACCTTAACCTCTCTATTCCCACACAGAATCCCTACTCCTGTTGAGTGCACCCCTCCTATGCCCCAAAAAGATTCCCCTTATCCCACTCCCTCCTAAATCTACACACATCCCCACCATCCCTCAGGTGAACCTCCTGTAAAAAACAGAAATCAAACCCCACACCCTCTAAATAACAAAAAAACGCCCTCCTTTTAACATTATCCCTTAACCCCCTAACATTTAGACTAAAAAAAGAAACAGAAATATTCATTTAATTATTTACAACAAATAAACCCCAAAAAACAAAGAAAAACCAGGAGACTCACCCGATGCTCCCCTGGTCCATCTCCACCGGCGGGGACGTCCTCTCCACTCCTGACGCCCCCCCGTCCTCCTCCATCTCTCCAACCCAGGATGCAGGCAGTGTGGGTTTCTCACCACCACCCACCCTCCCCCCCTCCCTGTTTGCCTCGGGGCCGTATGTAGGGGACCCCAACTCCTCACACAGGAGTTGGGATCCCTCTAGCACACCGCCCACAGACCCCTCACTGGAGTCATCCCCCACTAGGATGTAAGGGGCTGAGGCAAACAGGGAGGCCAATGTACCCCCCCCGCCGATCTCTTAGCCCCCTCCCCCCCCACCCCCTCCCTCTCACTACCTGCCAAACTTCCCCTCTTCTTCCCCTTCTTCTTTGGTGAAGGAGGTAGCGGGGAGACACAACGTCCCATCCCCGCTAACCCCTCCACCAATTCCCTTGTCTCGTCCTCAAAGAAACTTGGCAGGCTGTCCCCTCCTTTCCCCCATCTCCCCCTCCCCCTCCCACCACCTCCCCTCCCATCTCCACACCTCCCTCCGTCCCCATTACTGTCACCGTTCCCTCTTCCACTCCTTCTCGCACCACTGTCCCACTCTCCCTCTTCTCCGCTCCTTCCCGTTCTTCCGCCTTCTTTTTCTTCTCTCCTTCTTTTTCCTTCTTTCCATCTTCACTCCTCTTTCTTCTCGCCTCTTCCTTCTTCCCATCCTCTTCTCTTGCCGTCTTTTCCCCTGTGCCATCCGTACAATCCGCACGCGTCCTTTCTTTCCTCCCCCCATCCCCCGCTCCCCCAGCTGCAGATGCGTATGACCTGTGACGAGCCGGGCAATCACGCCACAGGTGTGCTCTCGAGCCACACCCGTGGCAAGCCTTGGGCTCGTCACATTCCTTGGCCTCGTGCTCTTCCGACCCACAAAAACGACATTTCTTGGAGCTGCACGAGGCCAGGATATGGCCGTAGGCCATACAACGCCTGCAGAACGGGGGCTGACGGGCATAATACAGCGTCCCACTGTCAGCCCCCAGGAGAACATCGCCGGAGGATGGAGGTAGCCATCCACACTCTTCGGGGACTCCCTGAGTAACGCCTGGAAACCTCTTCTCCCGTTCCAGAAACCCAGGGAGTCCCTGAGGTACCTCGCTGAGGAGACATTGTCCATGTACCTCCCCAGAAAGGCCCTCACTTCTTCATCCTTCACGTGCAGATTGTACATGGTTACGGTGACCACCCTGAAGCTGTTCCTTGCCAGGCTGGTCACCGTGTAATGGCACAGGGGTTTCGCTCCTTTTCCTTCTCTCACCTTCATAACTTCGTCGTGTTTTTCTTCCACTTGTAACGTCACATCATATCCTTTCTCGATGGGATTCCCTTGAAGGCATAGTACATCTTTTACTTCCAGCTGTAGGCATCCCATCAGAACATTTCTCCCGAAGGTCTCTCTCCCCCAGGGCTCCTTCTCCTTATCTGTCCAAGAGAACCTCACGGTATTAACCAGACCAATCCCAGGTACCCCTATGTGGGGATTTTTCTGTGCCATCTTCACAAAAAAGCTCTCTTTTACACAGAAGCCAATAGAAATGAAAAATGAAAAATCTGATAAAAATCAGATTTTTAGAATGGAAAAACTCTCCCTCCTATCCTACCTTCGACCTGAAATGAATACATCTTCTTTAATAAGACGAATAACATATACTAGAACAATACTTATGTAAATAAATAAAGAGATAGGAACAACGACACTAAGGACAATCACCCACGACAAACTCAAAGAATATGGCTGCCTAAATATGGTTCCCAATCAGAGACAAAGATAAACACCTGCCTCTGATTGAGAACCACTCCAGACAGCCATAGACTTTGCTAGATAACCCCACTAGCTACAATCCTAATACATACACACCAAAACCCCAAGACAAAACACACCACAATACAAAAACCCCATGCCACACCCTGGCCTGACCCAATACATGAAGAAAAACACAAAATACTTAGACCAGGGCGTGACAAATATAAAATATATTTAGATTTGTTTAAGACTTTTTGGTTACTACATGATTCTATATGTGTTATTTAATGGTTTTGATGTCTTCACTATTATTCTACAATGTGGAAAATAGTAAAAAAGAAAGAAAAATCCTTAAATGAGTAGGTGTGTTCAAATTTTTGACTGGTACTATATGACGTGAAGATAAAAATGTATTATAAATGATTTTGTCTTAGTTAAGATCAAATTGTTATCCATTAGGCTTTGATTACATTTCCAATATCCCCGTCCATGTGCACGTTTTTTAAGGTTAATTGGAGGCCAATTAGATGGTGGTCCGAATCGCATTCGGTCTCCTATCATTACTTTTTTTGCAAGAATGAATGAGAATGAGAATGAGACCAGGAAGTAGTCAAGACGGCTAGCTTGATTAAGCCTCCTCCATGTACGCTGTACAGTATATACAAAAGTATGTGGACACACCTTCAAATGAGTGGATTTGGCTATTTCAGCCATACCAGTTGCTGATAGGAAAATAAAATCGAGCACACTGCCATGCGATCTCCATAGACAAACATTGGCAGTAGAATGGCCCGCACTGAAGAGCTCAATGATTTTCAATGTGGCACTAACATAGGATGCCACCTTTCCAACAAGTCAGTTTGTCAAATTTCTGCCCTGCTAGAGCTGCCCCGGTCAACTGTAAGTGCTGTTATTTGGAAGTGGAAATGTTTAGGAGCAGCAACGGTTCAGCTGCAAAGTCGTATCCCACACAAGCTCACAGAGTGGGAGTCCCGAGAGCTGAAGCACAAAGTGAGTAAAAATGGTCTGTCCTCGGTTGCAGCACTCACTACCAAGTTCCAAACTGCCTCTGGAAGCAGCATCAGCACAAGAACTGTTCGTCGGGAATTTCATGAAATGGGTTTCCATGGCCGAGCAGCCACGCACAAGCCTAAGATCAACATGCGCAATGCCAAGCATCTGGCAGACTGGAGGACGGATCTGGGTTTGGCGGAGCCCAGAAGAACGCTACCATAGTGCTAACTGTAAAGTTTGGTGGATGAGGAATAATGGTCTGGGGCTGCTTTTCATGGTTCAGTCCTCTTTGTTCCAGTGAAGGGAAATCTTAACGCTACAGCATACAGTGACATTCTTGAAGATTCTGTGCGTCTAACTTTGTGGCAACAGTTTGGGAAAGGCCCTTTGCTGTTGCAGCATGACAAAGAGAGGTCCATACAGAAATGTTTCTCGAGATGGATGTGGAAGAACTTTACTGGCCTGCACAGAGCCATGACCTCAATACCATCAAACACCTTTTGGATGAATTCGAATGCTGACTACAAGCCAGGACTAATCCTCCAACATCAGTGTCTGACCTCACTAATGCTCTTGTGGCTGAATTGAAGCAAGTCCCTGCAGGAATGTTCCAACATCTAGCTGAAAGCCTTCCCAGAAGAGTGGAGGCTGTTATAGTAGCAAAGGGGGGACCAACTCAATATTAATGCCAATCATTTTTGAATGAGATGTTTGACGAGCAGGTGTCCACATACAACCATGTACTTGTGAAAATTCACCAAAGTGATTGAAAAAAACTGCCTGTCCAGTTGATTTTCAGGCACTGGTATTCATTTGTTGTTTTAGGATGCCATCTTGTGACCAATTAGAAGCACTACAGGGCTTTGCTTTTTATTCTGGTTGAAGTTTGGAGTGGCCGGTATGACCCATTCCCCTAGCCTCGGTCAGCTTTTTGAAGTGTTCATTATTAACTAGAGGTGTTTTGTGTTTGTCTATAGGTCCCATGCTCCTGTGCCTCTTGTGGGTGACAGACCTTCAGATTTTTACCTTGTTCGGGGACAGAAAGACATATTTTTACCTTGTTCAGGGGGAGAAAGACATATTTTTACCTTGTTCAGGGGCAGAACAACAGATTTTTACCTTGTTCAGGGGCAGAACGACAGATTTTTACCTTGTTCAGGGGCAGAACGACAGATTTTTACCTTGTTCAGGGGCAGAACGACAGATTTTTACCTTGTTCAGGGGCAGAACAACAGATTTGTACCTTGTTCAGGGGCAGAACAACAGATTTTTAGAGCTTTGGGACGGTAACTGAAAGGATGCAGTTCGGGGATTCGATCTAGCAACCTTTCAGTTACCGTCCCAAAGCTCTAACCACTAGGCTACCTGCCACCCCCCTGGTTCAACCCTAATCAAAGCCTTAACCACAACCCCAACCCTAACCCTAGCTTCATGTCCACATCCAGGTCACTGCACCAAGTACCCTATATTTGACCTCTTAGTTATTCGTACACCTCTGACGACTCTGTTGAATGGCATTGATCACTTGCACTTTTAATGTAATCTCAACTGCAATCCAGGTCATTTGGTTGTGCTATTAGATTAAGCACAGTGATACCACATTATTCCGTTGCATCAATAAACAAAATATTGGACATTGTATTCCCATTTTAACTTTGCTGTGCTTTTAAATGGTTAAAAGCAAAGAGATAGACATTTGGGTGACAACTAAACCAAACATATGACATTGTTTTTCCATTGGAATTTGGTTGTGCTTTTAGATGGTGGAAAACATAATGATAACTCATTGGAAATTCAATAAACGGTTGGCTGTTTTTTTGAGTGGGTGAATATATGCTCTAATCTCATTGATAAACGTCTCAACCAAATGTTACCCAGTTATCCAAGTTGAAATGATGTAGTGCGCCCAGTGGGTTGTCACTTACTTGCCACTAGAACGATCTACAGTATTTTATCTGTGATGATTCAAAAGCAGGTTTATCTCTTGACTGTTTGATAATGGTAACACAGGTGTGAACACAACTCTAATGATCCTGACTCCCACTCTGTCCAGCCTGGTTCAACCCTATTCCTATTTTTAACCACAACCATAACCCTAACCGCGACCCCAACCCTAAACCTAAACCTATCCCTCATAACCTCGTGGAACATCTCTCAGGTGAAACAGGAAACCTCTACTAAGTACATCTGCCAGTTGAAGAGAGAATAATGTGCAGCCTAGAACAAAGTGTATGAGGAAGGAAGTTGTTCATCACTCCACTGTCAGTGAGGATGAGGCAGCAGCAGGGTCTGGAACAGAACACAGCCTTGGTCTCGTCATCAACAGTAGAAAACTGTCAGAAGGTTGAAAGCATCGGAGAGAGGACTGTTGCCATATCGCTAGCACTCCTTCACACCGGGTTCAAATACTATTTGAAATCTTTCAAATACTTTGTGTGTTTGTCTGTCTGTAGTGCCAGGAGGACGGGTTTTGCATTTGGACTATTAAATTGGTCCATTAAGCCAGGCAGGCCCAATCAAGCACAGTTTAAATATTCAACATGATTTCAGATAGCATGTGCTCTTCTGGGGCAGCCATAATGTGGTTTATTACTCTATTTGTTCCCACTGGAGTGAGTAAGGTGGGTTTCGCAACATGCTTTTAGAGAAAATCCTTTCTGCTCCAAATCCAACCTTTGGACCCATTAACAAATCACTCACATGGCTATTAATAGGACAGTATCAACCTTTCACACCACCTAGCCAACCTGTTACTGTTATTCAAGACAAGGCAGCCGTAAAGTTTATTTTCAGCCTCTTTAGTTAAGACCAAGACCAGCACAGTAATATTCATCTCCACTAAAATGTGCCAAATTAATAAAAAAATATTTAACCAAAATTATTTCTGCCTTGATTGACAATGCCATATACATAGGTGCATGGTGGTAGGTCTATGTTGAGTTGCAGAGATCCACTGGGCACAGACATCAGTTCAACGTTTTGATTTGAATTTGGTTGAGTTGTCAACTAACGTGAATTCAACGCGAAATCGACATCAAATGTCACCATGTCATTGGATTTAAGTAAAAAATATATTTTAAAAAATTCCTTACGTTGATGACTTTTTGCAAATACAATCAGTTTTCCACATTGATTCAACATCATCACATTTAATTATGAAATTATGTGGAAACATTCAACTCAACCTGTTTTTGTTCAATTTGGGGGGCGGGGGGGGATTCTGTATCGATGGCTGATAGGTAGTTTCCTGTGTGTCTACCTACCTGACCACGCTGGAGACGGTGGTATGCTAATGGTCTGGACACCTAGTCTGAGCACCCTGGAGACGGTGGTATGCTAATGGTCTGGACACCTAGTCTGAGCACCCTGGAGACGGTGGTATGCTAATGGTCTGGACACCTAGTCTGAGCACCCTGGAGACGGTGGTATGCTAATGGTCTGGACACCTAGTCTGAGCACCCTGGCAGATGGCCTCAGCTTGTTTGAGTCCCTGGATGTGTGTGCGTTCACTACTCCAAATGGAAGTGTCTGACAGAACCTTAGCTGCTAGATTTCTTTTCCCCTTGACCTCTGTCTCACCTGCCACACTCCTAATTGGGCTCATCCCTCTGATCCCAGGGTGGTGAATAGACCTGATCTGGTCCTAGACCATCATCCCTCTGATCCCTGGGTGGTGAATAGTTCTGACCTTGTCCTAGACCATCATCCCTCTGATCCCTGGGTGGTGAATAGTCCTGACCTTGTCCTAGACCATCATCCCTCTGATCCCTGGGTGGTGAATAGTCCTGACCTTGTCCTAGACCATCATCCCTCTGATCCCTGGGTGGTGAATAGTCCTGACCTTGTCCTAGACCATCATCCCTCTGATCCCTGGGTGGTGAATAGTCCTGACCTTGTCCTAGACCATCATCCCTCTGATCCCTGGGTGGTGAATAGTCCTGACCTTGTCCTAGACCATCATCCCTCTGATCCCTGGGTGGTGAATAGTCCTGACCTTGTCCTAGACCATCATCCCTCTGATCCCTGGGTGTTGAATAGTCCTGACCTGGGTCTGTTAAACTCATTGTTGAACTGTGAATGTATTGGTGGGAGCTCTATCTCTGATCGTCCTCACAACAGCTTAAAGTGGTATATGACCGAGTGACGTCATAGTGGTGACCCTCTCCTGTTAGTCCACCTGTCAGTCCAGCTGTTTCCATGGTTTCAGTACAGCAGGTCAGACACCCCACTCCAACGCTCAACTCTCTAATCCCATTTCATAATGTCATGATGTCCCACTGGATGACCAATGTTTGACACGGATGGCAAAGACCTGAGAATAAATGTATTAGTTGGGTCGGCTAAGTAGCAGGGATAGAACCAGTGTAATTAAATCATAAAGAATACTCCCTGGGACATGCTCGTTAATCAAACCACGAGCTCCATCCCTCTTCCCTTGATTCTGCCCCTGCCCTGTTTTACTCATTATTTCACCCTAAGGCTCTGCTAAAGCCACAAAACTCAATATTATCATCACACCAAAGACAGACGGACAAAACATTGTTTGTTTGTTTGTTCTTGTTTGCCAAAGATATGAAGTAGCCTCACCCCGTCTTTAACAAGCACAACCAGAGAAATGGCCAAAAGCAAAGCTTCACTTCATTAACAACATCCTATGAATCTTCATATCGTAACATATCATCTTAACATCTTCTTTGATTTACTCTGAATCTTCCCTTGAGAGAGGGATAGGGTCATTGATGTGATTGTGTGTCCTTGCTTTGAAAGGTAGTGTGGTTCAGAAGAGAAGAGAGGTTTCTGATTGTGTTATAGTAACTTGTATCACAGGTGACCTGGCTATGTGTTCATCAAGGCCAGAGTGTGTGTGTGTGTGTGTGTGTGTGTGTGTGTGTGTGTGTGTGTGTGTGTGTGTGTGTGTGTGTGTGTGTGTGTGTGTGTGTGTGTGTGTGTGTGTGTGTGTGTGTGTGTGTGTGTGTGTGTGTGTGTGTGCGTGTGTGTGTGTGTTCATCAAGGCCAGAGTGGTGTGTATGTGTTCATCAAGGCCAGAGTGGTGTGTGTGCACATCAAGGCCAGAGTGGTGTGTGTTCATCATGGCCAAAGTGGTGTATGTTCATTTAGGCCAGAGTGTGTGTGTTCATTCTGGCCAGAGTGGTGTGTGTGTGTTCATCAAGGCCAGAGTGGTAAAAACCCTGGACAATATCTAATAGGACACATCGTTAGATCACCTATTTCACCGCCAATTGAAACCATTTTGAAACGTGTATTGTGATCATCATCCAACATTTTTTATTGAATCAACTCTCCTCCAACGGCCAATTTGATCGGAGAGGATGGATGAGAAGACTATGATTCAGTTGACAGTGGTTGTTTTCGGAATATGATGAATCCATTGTGAGAGCTCCTTATGGTAAAGTCCACAATTTCAAAATGACATACACTATACAGTATATACAAAGGTACAGTATGTGGACACATCTTCAAATTACTGGATTCGGCTATTTCAGCCACACCCTTTGATGACAGGTGTATAAAATCGAGCACACAGCCATGCAATCTCCATAAACAAACATTGGCAGTAGAATGGCTCATACTGAAGAGCTTAGTGACTTTCAATGTGACACAATCAGAGGATACCACCTTTCAAACAAGTCAGTTCATAAAATGTCTGCCCTGCTAGAGCTGCCCCAGTAAACTGTAAGTGCTGTTATTGTGAAGTGAAATGTCTAGGAGCAGCAATGGCTCAGCCTAGAAGTGGTAGGTCACACAAGCTCACAGAACAGGACTGACGAGTGCTGAAGTGTGTAGCGCTTCAAAATTGTCTGTCCTCGGTTGCAACACTCACTACAGAGTTCCAAATTACCTCTGGAAGCAATGTCAGGAAAATAACTGTTCTTCGGGAGCGTCTTGAAATGGGTTTCCAAGGCCGAGTAGCCATGCACCAACCTAACATCACCATGCACAATGCCAAGCGTCGACTGGAGTGGTGTAAAGCTCGCCGACATTGGACTCTCGAGCAGTGGAAACACGTTCTCTGGAGTGATGAATCGCGCTTGACCATCTGGCAGTCAGACGGATGAATCTGGGTTTGGCGGATGCCAGGAGAACACTACCTGCCCCAATGCCTAGTGCTAACTGCAAAGTTTGGGGGAGGAGGAATAATGGTTTGGGGCTGTTTTGCATGGTTTGGGCTAGACCCCTTAGTTCCTGTGAAGGGAAATCTTAATGGTACAGCATACAATGACATTCTAGACTATTCAACGATCACCTTTGGGATGATTTGGAACTCTTCCTGCGAGCCAGGCCTAATTGCCCAACGTCAGTGCCCGATCTCACTAATGCCTTGTGGCTGAATTGAACAAGTCCCCATAGCAATGTTCCAACATCTCGTGAAAAGCCTTTCTAGAAGAGTGGAGGCTGTTATAGCAGCGTAAGGGGGACCAACTCCATATCAATGCCCATAATTTTGGAATGAGATGTTCGACGAGCAGGTGTCCACTTTTGGTAATTTAGTGTAGGTTCATATCATATTAACATGCTTTATTAAACCACAATGCTCAAAACCATATAGAAAGCATATAGAAATCTAGAATCAATCTTTCTCTCCATAGCTAGATTTCCATTCAGTTATTATTAAAAAATCTGCATAAAAATATATAGATATGATTTTCCATCCAACTTCTATGATTTAATCTGTCTATAAACTGTATGCTTTTCCATGACCCCATGGTAGTAGGCTACAATATAACATACTGTATCATTGCGTGACTCCAGGTTTACTTCAACATTATATGTATTATGCTGATGTTTACGCATAAATGCATTTTCACTGAAATTGTCACATGATCTATTTCACTGACAAAAATGTTTATCCCACCTTGTATAGCGTATTTATTTCGTGGACAATAGCTAGGTTTCCATCTAATTGCGAAATATGTTCATGCAACATCCAAACCTTGTAGAAAATATGTTGAATTGTACCTTTGAAACAACGTCAGTTCTTCAACATTATATCCACTATATATATATATATGTAAATATATACTTCAATAGGCTGGGCAGCATCTCCTACTGGAGATTTGATCTACAGCTATTAATCTCTCATGGAGGGTTTTAACCAAGCCCTGCTTAGCTTTTATATTTGTCACTGACTGCTATTAATACTATAATAATAATAATATTGAGAGACCTCTTAATTATTAAATATTTTTCACTGTTGCTATCGAAGTCTTTCCAAAGGGTGGCAGAGCAAATAAAATGTAACCATACTTTACAAGTCATATTGTATATCAGCAATTATACTATTTAAGGCTATATACAGTGCCTTCGGAAAGTATTCAAACCCCTTGACTTTTTCCACATTTTGTTATGTTACAGCCTTATTCTAAAATGTATTAAATAAATACAAATACTCATTGATCTACACACAATTGTCCATAATGACAAAGCGGAAAAACAGTTTTTTTTTTAATTATAGCAATTGTATTAAAAATGGAAATACCTTATTTACATAAGTATTCAGACCCTTTGCTATTGATCATCCTTGAGATGTTTCGACAACATGATTGGAGTCCACCTGTGGTAAATTAAATTGATTGGACATGATTTGGAAAGGCACACACCTGTCTATATACTGTAAGTTCCCACAGTTAACAGTGCAAAAACCAAGCCATGAAGTTGAAGGAATTGTCCTTAGCGCTCCGAGACAGGATTGTGACGAGGCACAGATCTGGGGAAGGGTACCAAAATAGGTCTGCAGATTTGAAGGTCCCCAAGAACACAGTGGCCATCATTTGGAAGCATCAAGGCTCTTCCTAGAGCTGTCCGCCTGGTCAAACTGAGCAATCGGTGAAGGGCCTTGGTCAGGGAGGTGACCAAGTACCCTATGGTCACTCTGACAGAGCTCTAGAGTTCCTCTGTGGAGATGGGATAAACTTCCAGAGGGACAACCATCTCTGCAGCACTCCACCAATCAGGGCTTTATGATAGTGGCCAGACAGAAGCCTCTCCTTAGTAAAAGGCATATGACAGCCCACTTTGTGTTTGCCAAAAGGCACCTAAAGACTCTCAGACCATGAGAAACAAGATTCCCTAGTCTGATGACACCAAGATTGAACTCTTTGGCTTGAATGCCAAGCGTCACGTCTGGAAAGAAACCTGGCACTATCCCTATGGTGAAGCATGGTGGTGGCAGCATCATGCTGTGGGGATGTTTTTCTGCGGCAGGGACTGGGAGACTAGTCAGGATCAAGGCAAAGATGAATGGAGAGATCCTTCAAGTCTCTGAATGTCTATGTGTGGCCCAGTCAGAGCCCGGACATGAACCCAATCTAACATCTCTGGAGACACCTGAAAATAGCTCCCCATCCAACCCGACAGAGCTTGAGAGGATCTGCAGAGAAGAATGGGAGAAACTCCCCAAATACAGGTGTGCCAAGCTTGTACCGTCATACCCAAGAATTGTTGATGCTGTAATCGCTGCCAAAGGTGCTTCAACAAAGTACTGAGTAAAGGGTCTGAATGTTTATGCAACTGTTATATTTGTTTTTATTTGTAATAAATTTGCTACAATTTCTAAAAATATATTTTTGCTTTGTCATTATTGGGTATTGTGTGGAGATTGATGAGGGTGAAAAAACGATTTAATCCATTTTAGAATAAGGCTGTAACATAACAAAATGTGGGAAAAGTCAAGGGGTTTGAATACTTTCTGAAAGCACTGAAGCATTTGCAAAGTCATCAGCAGCAACTGTTTTAATTCAACCCAGGGTTCAACAAAAAATAGACAATATATATAAACCTAGGGACTCAAGTTTTCGTCGATTTCAAGTATAATCTTCAAGTTAATTCTTAATATGTTGCATTCACATCTCCATCTCTACCAAAACTCAAAGTTAAAGAATAGGACTAAATCAAATTAAACTTTTAAGTGTATTTGAAGTTATGATTAGAATAGATTTAGTCCTATTCTTTAACATTGATTTATTTCAATAATTAATTTGTAGACAAACTGGATATTGAATTGTATTTGAAAAAAATATGAACATTTGTAGTAGATGTATCTTCTGCTTTGATAGTTCTATCTGTGCTACTGACTTAGTCTGGTTTTATAATTTTTTATAATTTATATGTTTTATTCACGTTTCCATCTCAACCAAAAATCTAAGTTGAAGTATAGGACTAAATTAAATCAAATCAAGAGTTTGATTTGATTTATTTCTATTCTTTAACTTAGATTCTTGGATTGTAGACAAACTGACATATTTTGACAACTAAACACAATTCAATATCACTTTTTCAATACAGTAAGTATCCTATTAACTTGTTGACAAGTTACAAATAATATGTTGGATTCATGTCTTTAACTAAACCAAAAATAAAAATTAAAGGATAGGATTAAGCCAGTGGCTCAGGTGAAACTATCCAAGCATTAGATATTCTATAAATGTTTATATTTGGTTGTGTTATAATATTTTTTTTGTAATACAGTAAATAGCCAAAATTTAAGGCTAGCTCGAGACAACATAGGAAACTGGCAATATAGCTCGCTAGCTGTTATTTATCAACCGTGAAACCTTTTACTGCAGTGGGCTAAATCAGGGTCACACGGAGTGATTCTTGGTAGTTTAAACAAATCTACTTTGAAACAGAAGTTTACACCTCATACACATGATTATGGGCTTAAAAAATAAGACACTTGTATGATGTGTGACATAGAGTTAATCTATTAAATGTTGACTTTGCATCACAATATTACACTTCATATACATCACAGATGCCTGAAATATAACAAAACACTAGATTTTCGTTGTGTTTTTGGAAATAATTGTTATTAATTATGACATTCTACCCATGAGGCCAAAGAGGGCACTTTTGGTCATTGACTGCAGGAAAGGGTTTAAAATGAGTAACTACCATGGCACATTTTAAGGTTAGCCTACTGTAACTATATATGTCTTATGTAATCACAGAAAGAAGGCAATCATGAACAGCATTGATCACTTGCACTATGTGCTTTTAATGTAATGTCAATTGCAATACAGGTCATTTGGTTGTGGTATTAGATGAAGCACAGTGATAACATATTAAGTTGTTGTATAAATATAAAATATCTGACATTTTATTCCCATTTTAATTTTGTTGCACTTTCAGATGGTTGAAAGCGCAATGATAACACATTTAGATGACAACTAAATCAAAAATCCGATATAGTTTTTCCATTGGAATTTGGTTGTGCTTTCAGATCGTTTAAAGCATAGTGATTAAACATTCAATGTCTTTCCAGTGCATTTTCACAAATGGCATCTCACGCAGATACAGTCAGGTAGGCTAGTCTAGATGATGAGATTATTATGGAACGGCAGTCAAGCGTTGATCATCATGTCAACAGAATAAGACACTCCAATATTTATTGGAAAGGAGCATTTAGCTCATCACTGTGCACTTTCATCACCATGTGAAGTTCATCATAACTTATTAGATCTGTAGCCTAATAAACTGCATGGTTTCCAGAGTTGTAGTGGGAGGACTAGACCCCATATCATTACATAACTCCAAGATTACATCGATGTGATCAACACACTATCACAGCTTACAGTGAAATAGGCACAAATTGCTTTAAAATCACTTTTTCAAGCATTACAGGATTTCCTTTACAATGCATTTTGTGTGTATTACACTATTTTCTTTCTTCATATCTCATTTGTGTACATTACACACATTGCATTGTGTTGTGAATAACGTTTTTTAGGTTAGCTAAGTGGCTAATGTTAGCTAGGCTATTTAGGTGGCTAGGGGTTAAGGTTAGGGTTAAGGGTGAAGGTTAGAGTTAGAGTTAGGTTTAGGGGTTAGAGGTTGGGGTTAGGGTTAGGTAACATGCTAGCTACACACAAAAATCATATTTCTCTAAATGTTTGTGCAAAAATGTGTTTACATCCCTGTTAGTGAACATTGTATCATTTGTCAAGACCTACCTATCTGGCCCAACAGGACCTATCTGGCTGTCTGGCCGGACGGACCTACTGATCTGGCCGGTCGGTCGGAGCTGGCTATCTGGTCGGCCATCCACCTGACAGGTGTGGCATATCAAGAAGCTGATTAAACTGCATGATCATTACACAGGTGCACCTTGTTGCTGGGGACAACAAAAGGTCCCTCTAAAATGTGCAGTTTTGTCACACAACACAATGCCACAGATGTCTCAAGTTTTGAGGGAGCGTGCAATTGGTATGCTGACTGCAGGAATCTCCACCAGAGCTGTTGCCAGAGAATTGAATGTTCATTTTTCTACCATAAGCCACCTCCAACATTGTTTTAGAGAATTTGGCAGTACATCCAACCGGCCTCACAACCACAGACCATGTTTAACCACGCCATTTAACCATGCTCTCCGGCTTCCTCATCTGCGGGGTCATCAGAGAGAGGCGAGGGGGGATTCTGAGGAGTATTTCTGTCTGTAACAAAGCCCTTTTGTGGGGAAAAACTCATTCGGATTGGCTGGGCCAATGGGACCAGCACTTTACATGTTGCATTTATATTTTGGTTCAGTGTAGTTGGCATGTTAGCTAACCCAAATCTTAACCCTAACTAACCTTAAATCTTTAATTTCTTATCTAGCATGTAGCTAGGGTTACTAGGCGATCGTGTTATGCGCACACCCATCCTCCCCGACCAACTTCCCTCCTGTCGTTTCTGTCTTAATTACTGTCTTTATCTGTAATTTAAATACTCTGTGTGTCTGTCACGAATTTCCAATAAGCAATTAGTGTCTATTTCTCAGAAATCTGTTATAGTGGGTTGACATCGTTATCAGGCCTATGTCAATATTTGCTCATAAAGGAATTTCCAACGCCATTTCTTGCATAATACATTTTATCGACACAAAAAGATCCAACCATGTCGAACTAACAAATTGGCATTTATAAAATTGTACCGAAACTTCCTGCTTCCATCAGCCCTGTCGTAAATTGTTTTATGCGTCAGTTAATTCATCCGCATGAAATGGTTGGTTAGAAACCTCCTTCGTAACAACATCAACTCATGAACTCACTGCATGGTCCATAGTATACCAATTATTAGCTTGATTTACATCCAATTGGTGACAAATTTTCATGAAAATATTCTAAAATCTGCATGAAGAAATATGCAGGTGTTTCCATCAAACTGAATTGTTGCTGATCAAATACTGTGCGTGATGAAGTGCACATAAAAAGCACTTTTGTTGTTTCCTTGTAGGTGTAACGAAGATGCAGGAAGTATGTGCAGGCAGTGAGTTTAATAAAAACAAACAGAGTGAATAAACGATCAAGAGTAGCATCTGAACATGAACAAAGGAACAATACTGCCTGATGGGTGATAACAACGCAGTGCTAGATTAAGAGGGAGTAATCTGGGTAGTGATAAAGTCCTTGAACTCTACTGATAGTTATGTTGCAAAAACTGTTGCGATAAAAATACTGTACAAAAATATAAACGCAACATGGAACAATTTCAAAGATTGAGTTACAGTTCATATAAGGAACTCAGCCAATTAAAATTAATTAATTAGTCCTTAATCTATGGATTTCACATGGCTGGGAATACAGATAAGCAACTATTGGTCACAGATACCTTAAAAAAAAGATTGGGTGTGGATCAGAAAACCAGTCAGTATGTGGTGTGACTACCATTTGCCTCAAGCAGCACGACAGATCTCACCTTGCATAGAGGTAATCAGACTGTTGATTGTGGCCTGTGGAATGTTGTCCCACTCCTCTTCAATGGCTGTGTGAAGTTGCTGGATATTGGTGGGAACTGGAACGGAACACGCTGTCGTGCATGTCGATCCAGAGCATCCCAAACATGCTCAATTAGTGATATGTCTAATGAGTGTGCAGGCCATTCTAACCCTAACTCTAACTGGGACATTTTCAGTTTCCAGGAATTGTGTACAGATCCTTGTGACATGGGGCCGTGCATTATCATGGAGAAACATGATGTGATGGTGGCAGATTAATGGTAAGGCAATTGGGCTCAGTATCTCATAAGAGTATTGTGTTCATTGTCTGTGGCTTATGCCTGCCCATACCATAACCGCACCGACACCATGGGGCAAACTGTTCAAAACATTGACACCACATGATGCCATACACGTGGTCTGCGGTAGTGAGACTGGATAGACGTACTGCCAAATACTCTAAAATGATGTTGGAGGCGGCTTATCAGTGGTGTAAAGTACTGTCATGACGTTGGCCTGGGGGGTAGGTTTATGACCGTCATAAATACCTCTTCCCCCCTTTTTCCTCTCTCTACCCTACTGATGTAACACTTGGTTAACATAGAGATTCTGGGAACATCAGAAGGTGGGGGGAAATGAAATATATTCTGGTAATCTGACCAACTGACCATATGCGGTGGTACTTAATGAATATGATGTCAGTTCAGTTGTCATCTGAGACATTGTCATCAATGATAAGATGACATAAACTCTACAGTGGAAAGTCTACACATCAGAGTTATCGGATTCACTTGTTGTTCAATTTAAATGTTTGAATATGAAATTATTTGTAATGGGATGAAATGTGATTTTAGCTTCTAAAATGTGAGGTTTGGGTTTTCATAAGATAGGGCTCTGCTCAATCAGTGGCCCGCCCCTGTGAAGGGACATGGGCTATAAAACTTTTCAAACACGCCTTCCTCTCCCTTCCTGTATAAGGCCTTGACGACAATATAACCTCCTGTTCCGAGGACGTGAGGACGATGGTCCGATGTCAGAATGGTTCAGATAATAACTACAGAACGAAGCCAACATCAGTGTGACCTTTGGTTGCGAATGGAAAGAACTTTGAACTCTTATTCACTACAGAAGTGAAACCTCCTAGCCGTTGAGTTAGCAACAGCCGCTGCAAACGAGGGTTAGGAAGGAACAGACAGAGTATCCCGTCTATCACACAACGACATTACTACAACAAATCCAATTGACAACAGAGACATTCTTCAAAGGACCAAGGACTCCTTTGGTCAACACCGCCTTCCATCTAGCACCAATCTACCGAAGCCCAGCTCAGAGTAAATATTTATTGCATTTTCCTTTTCCAAATGGGCGGTAATTTAGAATGCATAAGATACTGTATTTATGATAGCACAGCTTCGCCCTTTGTTCCTCAGTCTTCCCGCTCTAATACCCTCAAACCCAGCCCCTTTTCTTTTGTGTAAACAGCTGTCATATCTGTTCCGCCCGCTAGGGACGTTTTCCTTTATGACGTAATTTGTAATCCAGCTATGATTTAAATATGTGTATGTGTAATTCTGTGTGATTAGTTAGGTATTTAGTAAATAAATAATTAAACCCAATTTAGTATTGCTGTTTCAAATTGTTAGCCAGGGTTCGTGCAGATAACCAAGAATTTACAACTTTCAGATGAGATTGAATTAAGATGACGATTAATATTGACTGCTATTGATGTAAAATATTACTAGGTCTTTAAGAGTTTATTCAGAAGATAACAGCTCTATAAATATTATTTCGTGGTGTCCGACTCTCTAGTTAATTACATTTACATGATTAGCTCAATCAGGTAATATTAATTACGGAGAAATTATTTTATAGAATAGCATGTCATATCATTTAATCCGGCATAGCCAAAGACATGACAGTACTTAAGTAAAAATACTGTAAAGTACTATTTAAGTTGATTTTGGGGGTATCTGTACTTGACCTTACTATTCATATTTTTCCAAACTTTTACTTCACTATATTCCTAAAGAAAAGTATGTACTTTTTACTCCATTCATTTTCCCTGACACCCAAAAGTACTACATTTTGAATGCTTAGCAGGACAGAAAATTGTCAAATTGGCACACTTATCAAGAGAACATCCCTGGCCATCCCTACTGCCTCTGATCTGACGGACTCACTAAACAAAAATGCTGTATTTGTAATAGATGTCTGAGTATCCCCCCCATAAAAATGTAAATACATTTTTCAAGACTTGTACTTTTACTTTTGATACTTAAGTATATTTTAGCAACTACATTTACTTTTGATACTTTAGTATATTTATAACTAAATGCTTTTAGACTTTTACTCAAGTAGTATTTTCCTGCATGACTTTCACTTTTACTTGAGTCATTTTCTATTAAGGTATCTTTACTTTTACTCAAGTATGACAATTGACTACTTTTTACACCACCTGCAGCTTATGGTAGAGAAAGGAACATTCAATTCCCTGGCAACAGCTCTAGAGGACATTCCTGCTGTCAGCATGCCAGTTTTACGCTCCCTAAAAACTTCCGACATCTGTGGCATTGTGTTGTGTGACAAAACTTCACATTTTAGAGTGGCCTTTTATTCTCCCCAGCACAATGTGCACCTGTGTAATGATCATGCTATTTATTCAGCTTATTGATATATCTGTTTACATCCCTGTTACTGAGCATTTCACATTTGAAGAGATAATTTATCCACCTGACAGGCGTGGCGCCTGTCAGGTGGATAAATTATCTCTTCAAATGTGAAATGCTCAGTAACAGGGATGTAAACAGATTTGTGTACAACATTTGAGAGAAATACGCTTTTTGTCTGTATGGACATTTTCTGGGATCTTTTATTTCAGCTCATGAAACATGGGACCAACATATTTTTGTTCAGTGTAGCAAACTTTCCCAATCTGGTTTTGGCGTATGCTCTCTAGGTTTTAATAATTGGCAGCCAAGCACTGATCATCAGGTCACCAGTATTCAAATATAAGGCTACCCTTGATATCTATTTGAAATACGTGCCCTTAACCTCCATAAGTTATGAAGTTATGAAATAAGTTATGAAGCTCATCATAACTTATTGACTCTAACTATGAACTATGCATACTTTTACACGTGGTGGTGGTAGTACAATGTAACATATCTTCACATAACTCCACGGCTATTTTATCAATATTTGCGCATAAATGTGTTTCCATCACAGTTGTCACATCTATTTCACCAACCCAAAAATGATCCACCCTTTTCTAATAGACCTATTTTGTTTAGTCGACATTGGAACATTTTACAGACAAATTAGCTGTTTCCATCAGCCCTGTCAGGGCCTCAACCTACTGTTGAGAGTTCAAATAGTAGAATACACAAGGTGCAATTTTGAAGTTTGGTTGTACAACAGCAGTTTTTCTCTTGTTATGCCATTCATTGACAGTCACTCAATTTGTCATGTCAGCGAACAATTTTTAGATTGGTAAGTTAGTCTAGACAGCTATCTAAACTTATAGTAGTCATGGCTGAATACCGACCAGGCACGCAGGGCATGCACCCAGGGGCCCTGACCTCCAGGGGGCCCCCATTGATTATTTTTGTCACTCTCACTCAGAGATCATTAACATAGCATAAGTCTTGGAACAAATGGTAGAATTGCAGGAAATTAGCTTTAAACTGCAAAAATGTCTCTCCGCCCCATGGCAAAATGTGTAGAATTGCAGAAAGCTTGCTTTAAAACTGCAACATTTTCTATTCTCCCCATGGCAAAATTTGTAGAATTTACTTTCAAAACATTATTTTTTTTCCTCCACTATCAAAATTGGGGCCACTAACATGTTTTTCCTGTGAGATGTGGGGGGAGCCCCAACCAAATCTTGCATTGGGCCCCAAAAAGGGCTTTATGCATGTATGACTGAAAAAAAGTATCTGCTAAATGTCATATATTATATTATTTGTATTATAATATTGTATCACTATTTCAAAACATGCTAATTGGTGTCAGTTGAACACCAAGGAAATGGTTCGTTTGAGAGTGTGTGGGTGTGTGTATAGATGTACACCGTGTACTCTCTGTGAGAGAGTTTGTGTGTATAAAGGGAACTCTAATCCTAGGCTTAATAAGAGTTGTGTCTCATTTTATGCCAGAACACTGTCATTCTAAAATGTAGCATTAATCTCTCTGTGTGTGTGAGTGCGTGTGTGTATGCATATGTGTTCAATAACCTGTCCCAGTATACCACTCCTCCTCCTCAGCATTGAGTGTGTGTGTGTGTGTGTGTGTGTGTGTGTGTGTGTGTGTGTGTGTGTGTGTGTGTGTGTGTGTGTGTGTGTGTGTGTGTGTGTGTGTGTGTGTGTGTGTGTGTGTGTGTGTGTGTGTGTGTGTGTGTGTGTGTGTGTGTTCAATATTCTGTATACACCTTTACATTGAGGTGACAGTGTTTCCTGTAGCCTTCATGTCGTCACTAGGTTTTGTCCAGGTGTCAATATAATCGACCAAGGTTATCAACCTCTAAAGAAAAACAGACCGAGACAGAGGCTGCTGGGGTCCAGTGTTGAGTTTCCATGCTGAATACCCTGCCTGTCATTGTTTATTCTGGATACTCCATCTCTGTAAATGTTCTACTGTAGAAGTGATAGCCATTTCAAGCAGAGCATCATAAACTGTCACTGTGTTATCATGCTTTTAGGATTTTACAATACTTGGCCCTGAATGTAGCCTTAATAAATACCCTGACCTTGTTTTTTAAACTGGTGAGTGTGTACATGCGTGCCTGCGATGTGTGTATACTAGGCTGTGCGTGTGTGCATGTGTGTATTGGTGTGTGTGTGTGTGTGTTTGTGAATCTGTTTAGGATGTATTTCCTCTGCCTGGCTGTCACAAGCTCAAGCCACCCTGAATTCCCTCAAAAACACGGAAGATGCTCCCACTTTCTGTTTTTTCAGGGCATTCCCATGACGACCCAGTCAGCTGTCAGGGGTGTGCAGAGCTGGACCGGGATCTGGAGCTCATTCATATGCATTTGTAGGATCTTAATTTGAGCCAGTTTGCTACAGCAGGAAAATAATCCTGTAGCAACAGGAAATGTGAATTATTATGTGGATTATAGTTAATGGACAATTTTGTAGGGGTTGATATATTTTTCAGAACTGTAAATTACAAACTTCAAACGTTTTTTCAACCCTGAAATACACAAAATTTCTCCTGCAACGGGGTGATCAAATATAGATCCTACATCTGTATCTATTCAACTCATCTGTTTATTTATTTATCTATTTGTTTATCTATTTGTTCGCAGATTCCCATTTTTGTTCGAATCTGGGCCGTGCATAAAGGGGACACGATAGGCTTTTGAAAATGTAGCTCAGAATGTTCTTTTGCGTTGATCACCCATGTCTATCTCTATCCCACATTATCCCTTAATCTCTCTCGGTGCTGTGTGGGAGTTATAGGGTGAAGTCTTCAGCTTTTCATAAATGTGCAGTGAAGAGGACATTATTTTTAGAACAGCATAAGCGTAATTTCTTGCAAACAGATCTTTCAGAAGTTTATTTGTACAGTTAAAGCAAAATCAACTTGCCCATATAGAAAGAAGTCCCCTTTGAGAGTGTAGTCTCTGCCATCACCTGTAAAAAGGTAGCCTATTGAATGCAATGTGCTTCCATTTATGATAACGGACAATAACGCATTGCTTTGTAAGAAACATACTGTATATAGTTAAGTATATTGCAATTAAACCTCAATTGAGAACCAAATAGTAAAAGTATCAAGTTTGATTTTGTGTAAAAGAAATAACTCAACTGTTACACTTAAAATGTTGAATGCTCCCTGCATTGAACATGGAATTAATAATAAATAGACAGTGAACATTTGATACAGAGGAAATACAATTTGTATTGTCTTTCAACTCAAAATGTGTACTGGTGGTATGTGTAGTAGAAGTGGTAGTAGAATATGTACAAATATAGGTGATTGGAATGGTTGGTGGTAGGTAGCTGAATTAATCTCTCTATTAGTGGTAGTTGTAGCTAGAAATAACAATTCATAATTGAGAAAATTGTATTTTTCAGCACATAATGCACTTCAGTTATATGCTGGATTCTGGACTCACCTCTGGATGCAGAATAAACTCAATCTAATTAACAAACTAGAAATATCAAAAGAAAAACACTCTATTTGTTGTCCCTTCCAAGTGCTGTCTATGTGTGTTTTAAATCCAGGGCAGTGTGTAGCTGGTAGTACTGTTGCCACACTGTTACAGCAGTCAACTACAGTAGATGCCAGTGGCATGACATGCGTATAGTATCTACGAGTATTGTTACTGAAGTCCTTAGGCATCTGCCATGGTATCTTCAACCCAGAAATCTGCCCAGTCTTGTCCAGGCTTAACAGTTTTAACGTAACTCTTCTGCCAATAACAGCAGACAGGTACCAGTGTCAATACAGTGACAGTATATAAGTGGGGACCAGGTTAATAAATCAGGGGCGTTTTAACTGAAATCCTCAGGTATCTGCCCAGGTATCCTGAAGCCAGCCGTCTGCTGCCCAGTTTGGTCCAGGGTGTTCCTGGGGCTGGATGTGCAGGTAAAGCTGGCTCTGGTCTCCACCGTACAGCTGGTTCTCTGGAGGAACTGCAGGAAGTTCTCGTGGGCCGAGCCCTCGTGGCTGCTGGATATGGCCAGCTCGACGGGCCGGACAGAGTAGCAGCGCCGCAGCTTACACAGCTCCTCCCTGATCTGGCGGTTCAGCAGCCCGTAAAAGAAAGGGTTGACGGTGAAGGAGGAGTACGCCAGCCAGGTGACGGCCTTCTCTAGGTCGGCGGGGATCTTGGGCTGGTTGTTGATAGTCAGGTGCAGGTGGAAGGAGAAGTAAGGCAGCCAGCAGAGCAGGAACTGGCCCACAATGACCACCAGGGTGAGGGCGGCCTTGCACCCACCGAAGGGCCTGTGGTGGTGCAGCCTCCTGGGGGCACTGCGGGTGGTGATGATTGTGGTCTGGCTGTTGATGGAGTCAGAGCGGTGTTTAGGATGACTGGCCGTCCAGGATGGTAATGGTCCATGCTGTCTAGCCGCCATGCGGGCCACTTTATAGACGTTACTGTACACAGCGAAGATGACCGCAGCAGGCAGGCAGAAACAGGCCACTGTGAAGAGGATAGAGAAGGCCCGGCGGTGGCTGCTGTGGCTCCAGTGCAGGGAGCAGTGGGCGGCACTGATGGAGCTCAGGCTGCTGTAGCTGGGCCAGCCGAACACAGTGGCCAGCCCCAGCAGGCCTGAGGCTACCCAGACCAGGACCATGACGACTGTGGCCAGCTTCAGGGTCATCTTCACCTCATAGCGCATGGGGTGGACAATGTAGTAGTAACGCTCCACGCTGATGGCCGTGATGGTGAAGATGGAGGCTGTAATTCATATCAAACTTTATAAATGGCTACACACGTTACAAAAATCAATGGAAAGTGATAAAAAGAAACAGAAGAGACTATGAAAAAGAGATGAATATAAGAACATAAAAAACATAACAGTAAACCCATTGATTGATTAAAGGCCATGTGTCCAAAATGGCACCCTTTCCACTGTATAGGCCTAGAGCACTACGTTTGACCAAAGCTCTGGTCAAAAGTAGTGCACTATATACAGAATAGGGTTTCATTTTGGATGCATCCCTAAATTCTGTCTGTCCCTTGTACTGTACCTGCGATGAGGAACACGTTGAGGAAGACGTATACCTGGCACTCCAGTACTGTGAACACCACACTGGCGAAGTACGGCGAATTGGACACAATGCCCAGGGGCATGAGCAGTACGGCACATAGCAGGTCCACCGCACACAGGTGGCATACAAAGACAAACTTCCTGAATTGAATGGAATTAACTGTATTAATCCCCAGAGAGGAAACAATATACACATGATACCTTCACTACAACACATTTAATTTACTGATGTCTGGTGAAACAAGTAGAATACATGATATACAGTACCTAAAATATTTCATAAATTAAACTCTAATTCAAGAGTATAAGCAATAGAAACAAGGGAATTGTGCATATAAAATCAGTGCGTTAGAAAATCATAGTTCTTATCATGGATCTGTTTGATTATAATCTGGTGTATGTTTCACCTTCCTGCTGGCCAAAATGAGGACCACAACAGAAATAAATTGTTAAACTTTTTGGATTATCCGTGTTGATTATGCATTATGGTTGAATTGTGTTATTAACTGGTAAAAAATAAATGAAAAAAAAAGTACCAAGTACCTGAGGTGCGGGGCCTTGACCACCACCACCAGCACGGCTGTGTTAGCCAGAAGGGCCACCACGTTCAAGGTCACCATGAACAATATCCCTGACAGGTCCTTGAAGTGGGTCTGGGCGTTGGGCAAGGTGCCCAGCTGTTTGCTAGGGGCCGAGACGAAGGGCGACCCCAGCCCCCACCGCAGGCTGTCATTGGCTGTAGTATCACTGAGGTTGGGGGTCAGAGGTGAACCAGAGTGTTCCATAGTTCACAATGAGAGTTTCAGAAGAGACATCATGAGCGTTCCATTAGGCCTAGACCCCATCTTTCACTGTGGTGGGCCAGGTGATTCATTCTGCTCAGGAGTCAAACAGATACTACTTTTCCCTGTTGGAAGAAAAAAGACGACGACATCAACGAATTGGGAGTGTTTTTGGGGATAGTTTTGTATTCACAGTAAATCATCATAGACCAGGTTTTGTAGGCCATTACATCTTCAAAAACACATTGGTGAAAACAACACAACCACTGATATCAAAGTTTATCACTGCAAAAGCCAGCCAACAGTAGCTCAAAGTTATTTAATGTTTGCATGCATAAGCTTAGTTAAACCCTGTTCTGTTTTAATGATTGCAATGTCCCACTTAATACTGTCAAGGGATAATAACAACAATTGTATGTTAAATCCACAATGGAAGTGACATTTTTCTGTTATTTAGGAATATGTTCTGTTTTCATTTTGTACACTGTACATTATTCCTTGTGTTCACAAGTATCCAGAATAAACCCATCTATGTTGTTACTGCCTATTAGTTTCAACACAGTTGATTGGCACAGGTGTCTACCATCTACCCAAAAGCTATGGAAAAGGACATCTATAACATTTATAATATTATATTAGAATATTTATTTTTAAAAAGGATGCTCTCTCTCCATCTCCCTCCCCTCCCCCTCCCCCTCTCTCTCTTTCTGTACGAGGAGAGGAGGACAGGGACCTGATCAATAGGAATAATTCATGGAGGAGAGGACACCCTCTCACTCTCTCTCTTTTCTCCTCCATCCTTCCCTAACCTTTTGAAATGAGAGATAATGAGCTTGCTTGTTTTAGCAATGCAGCTGCAGGGGACTGACCCTGTTGATTAGTATGAACAGCTTACCGATCGCTGCAGCTGCACACAGCCCATCTGTAAATAGCCCATCCAACTACCTACCTCATCCCCATATTGTTTTAATTTACTTTTTTTAAACTCTTTTGTACACCAGTATTTCTACTTGCACATCATCATCTGCACATCTATCACTTCAGTGTTAATTTGCCAATTACTTCGCTACTACGGCCTATTTATTGCCTTACCTCCTTACTCCATTTGAACACTGTCTATAGATGTT
Organism: Oncorhynchus tshawytscha; assembly: GCF_018296145.1. Lineage (NCBI taxonomy): Eukaryota > Metazoa > Chordata > Actinopteri > Salmoniformes > Salmonidae > Oncorhynchus > Oncorhynchus tshawytscha. The sequence continues at coordinate 54,061,295 of NC_056435.1, forward strand.
CTATTGTGTTATTGATTGTACATTTGTTTATGTGTAACTCTGTGTTGGTGTTTTTTGTTGCACTGCTTTGCTTTATCTTGGCCAGGTTGCAGTTGTAAATAAGAACTTGTTCTCAACTGGCCTACCTGGTTAAATAAAGGTGAAATATATATATTTTTTAAGTATGTGCCCTGTGTCAACCTGCCTGTGTAGGGCCATGCAATCTCTTACCAGGACAGACTTGATCTCCTGATCCCAGCGACACACACAAAGCCACTGCTCTTCTACCCAGACTACATCAAAAACAATATAGTTCAATGAACACTGTCTTTTGGTAACATGAATGCACAACATAGGCCCCATGCTCCTGTTCAAAATGTTTCTCAGAGCCTGTGGATGTCTGTGTGTTTGTAACTTTGGAGGTAATGGATTTCCTGTACCACTAAACTTACTAAATGTCAGGCATAGAGTTACATCAGGTGTGTGACTTCAAAGCAACTTTATCTCCATCCACACAGCTCACATATTATGCCATGATCACACACACAGTCACCTGAATCACTGCTGTGCTAGGAGCATCATCCATTTCCAAGAACCTATGACTAATGCATTCTGTTCTGTCTTATTCCCATGTCTTCCAGACTACCATACTAGACCAGTGCTTCTCTACTGATGCTCTCTGCCCCTGAAATCTGCTCTGGTGTCCGGACAACAGATCGGCATGCCATGTTAACTAGGCAAGTCAGTTAAGAACAATTTCTTATTTTCAATGACAGCCTAGGAACGATGGGTTAACTGCCTTGTTCAGGAAGTTTTGTTCAGGGGCAGAAGGACAGATTTTTACCTTGTCAGCTCGGAGATTCAGTCCAACGCTCTAACCACTAGGCTACCTACCGCCCCACAGCACAGGAAGGAATAGTCAGTGCATGTACAGTACAGTCTCGAGTGCGTTATGTAAGGTTGTCCCCGTTTTCATCCTGTCCTAGTATTACTCCTGCATACAGAATATGGCTTCTCCTTTAGGTTTCTGAACTGACCATTTGAGCATTTGGGCATTTGGTTGAATATCGCAACATTCTTAGGAAAATTACTTACTAAAAAATATTTTATTTGGAAGTCTACTTCACCAGTAAAAATTATGATTTTCTTAAAATGTCTAAACTCGGACAATTGAAAATGACTGTCAGTTACAGAAGTGCAAGAGGGTATTCACAAGTCTATGTACTTGAACAAGTGATCTAGTATTATTTGATTGAAATGAAAACATCTGCCACAAATAAATCACACCTCTATATATGAGACATTCTCTTTATGTACCACAGCAGGAAAATTGTAGTTCACATCAGTAACTCTCTAGACTGTATTGATTAAACCCAACACACTGAGCTCCAGCTGAACAATAGGCTACCTGAGCTTATTTCAACATGTACGCTAAGAGTTTTCATATATCTCAAATGTAATTACACAGTAAGTATCTATAGTCTTTATTTCAGTGTATACCAGGCAAAGAATCTAGGTAATAAATGACTTTAAACCACAATAAACCTTTTTGATTGAAATCATTAAATCATTAAATCACTACTCACCTGACATGAATTGTGTGTATCATAAATCCTTTATAAAATCCTCCTGTCACACTTTCACTTCATTTGAGTTAAAAGGGTACAACTACCTCAGAAGGTGCTGGTGTTTTCTGTCCAAGTGGAACTATATTACAGTATGTACCCAGGCCAGCTGTGAGGCTCTGGTGTCTGGGTCGGCTCCAACAGACAGTAAAACAGGTGCATCTGTACCTAACCCTACAGACTTTTCTTAGTACCCATCAACCTCTCGAGTTGACCCCCCCAGGGACAACTCACTAAGGCTGGCTGCTCCTTCTATAATACCCTGGTTCCTGGCAGTCTTGGTCCTTGGGTTGATAAGTATCCCTGATGGATGGATGTCCTGTGGGAAGGACTTCTGGGTAGTACCGGTGAAGGTGTCAGAGGAGAGTAGTGATAGACTGATAGATGTCGACTAGGGTCCTTAGATAGAACAACTGGCTGGGGGAGGGGCTAGCCATAGGTCACCGTTAGAAGTACATCAACAGAGGATCATTGGTGAGGATGCTTTTGTGAAACCACACCCACCCTCATTGTCCCGCCCACACTCCGTTTCTCTCATCTCTCAGTCAGTTTATGGCTGTGATTCCTCAACCTACACACACACACACACACACACACTCTGTCCTCCTCCTGTCCCTCCAGGACTGCCCTGGGTGCTATAAGAGTACAGACACACACAGTTAGGGGTTTAACATGTTTTTTTTTATATATAAAAAATGTAATTTAATAGCATTAGTGAAACCAGATTGGATGTTGTGGGAATCAGAAAGACATGTATTTAACAGGCACAATCATTATAGAATAATGTGTTGTTAAGGCTACTATGTGAGTCAATCAATCACAAATGTAATCTATAATATGTGTAGTCTACAGTACTCTTAAATCATACAAACAAACAAAGTCAATATCCTTCTGATCAAAAGTAACATCAACCAACTAAACTGTCTAAACACTGACATCTGTTGGTGGAATAAAACATTGCACTTACAGGACAGAATACAGTAATTGCAATGTAAACAATTGTGTGATTATAACCTGGTATTTGGTTATTTTTATTTTTTTGAATGGAGATTTAACGGATCCCAAGTCTCTTCTTCAACAGTTTGTCTTCATTATTTAACTTTGTTCTGACGGCAGCTCGAATCGCACTGTAATCCACACCAAACTTTATCCTCACGTGATCTAGAAAAAATACAATTTAAACATGTATTATTGATATCTTTTATCATTAGAAATAAAAAACATACAGCGCCTTCAGATTCAGATCTGTGTCACTGTCCCACATACAATACACCATAATATGAAAGTGTAATTGTGTTTTTAGACATTTTTACAAATTAATCAAAAATGAAAAGCTGAAATGTCATTAGTCAATAAGTATTCAACCCCTGTTATGGCAAGTCTAAATAAGTTTTGCTTAACAAGTCACATAATACAGTTCCTTCACAAACTTTTTCCACATTTTGTTGTGTTACAGCTTGAATTTAAAATTGATGAAATTGAGATTTTGTCACTGGCCTACACACAATACCCCATAATGTCAAAACAAAACAAAAAAATTTTTTTTTTTTTTTACAAATTGATTTAAAAAAACAACAACTTAAATGTCTTGAGTAAATACATTCAGGGGTAAAACTGTACTTAACAAGCCACATAATAAGTTGCATGGACTCAATAATAGCAATAATAGTGTTTAACATGATTTTTGAATGACTACTTAATCTCTGTACCACACACATACAATTATCTGTAAGGTCCCTCAGTCAAGCAGTGAATTTCAAACACAGAATCAACCACAAAGACCTGGGAGGTTTTCCAACGCCTCGCAAAGAAGGTCACCTATTGATAGATGGGTAAAAATAAAGAAAAGCAGACACTGAATATCCCTTTGTGCATGGTGAAGTTATTGATTACACTTTGGATGGTGTACGAATACACGCAGTCACTACAAAGATACAAGTGTCCTTCCTAACTCAGTTGCCGGAGAGGAAGGAAACTGCTCAGAGGTTTCACCATGAGGCCAATGGTGACTTTAAAACAGTCACAGTGTGTAATGGCTGTGATGGGGGAAACTGCGGATGGGATCAACAACATTGTAGTTATTCCACAATACTAACCTAAATGACAGAGTGAACAGAAGGAAGTCTGTACAGAATAAAAATATTATAAACATGTATCCTGTTTGCAATAAGGCATTAAAGTAAAACTGCCAAAAATGTGCCAAAGAAATTAACTTTATTTCATGTATACGAAGTGTTATGTTTCGGGCAAATCCAACACAACACTGAATATCACTATTCCTATTTTCAAGCATGGTGGTGGTTGAGTTTTTTTAGTATAAACATAAATGGAATAGAGCAAAACACAATCCTAGAGGAAAACCTGGTTCAGTCTGCTTTCCAACAGACACTGGGAGACAAATGAACGTTTCAGAAGGATAATAACCTAAAACACAAGGCCAAATATACACTGGAGTTGCTTACCTTTGTGTTATGTGAAGATTTGCAGCGAACTAACAAATGTTCCGGGAACTTTCACAAAACCAATTTTAGTTTGCTGGAATGACTTTCCCTCGGGAAAGAGGTCCTCCGACCTCAATGAGACAACCTGGTTAAATTAAGGTTGAATAAAATAGACAGCAATAAGAAATAGACAAAGTACAGTACCTAGAAGGCCTCTCATGATGTCAGGGGGAAGTTGAGGTTTCTGCGTTTCCTCTTTGGCGATGTTACACCTCCTGCCCTGCAGACTGTGTGTGCCCAGCGTCTCCCTGTCAAACAGCACCATCAGCATGGCTGAGATGTACTTCTTGAAGTCCATGATCTCTGAGATCCCCTTGTACAGATTCCTCTGCACTCTCAGACCCCCAGGGAGGTGGATATAGTTAGCGTCCTGCTAAAGTTAAAGACAGAACTGAAGTGTCCATTGTCAGAGAACATTGTAAAGTTGATTTGTCAAAGACATATCTAGTTTTATTTTAGAGAGATACTTTAATTGAATTGCTGTATTTTATGGCCAGCAATGTTTGGATATTGTGTATCTCCTTTCATCAGAAGTACTCCTAGCCTGGTTAAATTTGACTGCATGATGCACTTACCATTTTTTCAGCTGTAGGTGGAGCATTTGGTCTGGTTTAACCTGGCTAAAGTAGTCCTAATGCCATATCTCAGGTCGTCTGTCTGAACCCAGGCAAACATGAGGCCATGTACATAGTTTTCTTGAGAGGACAAGTTGAATGTGACAGTAGCAGCAACTACATTGTAGAATGGCCTGATGGGGGTGGTGACCTCACCTCTACCTCCTGTGACACCACCTGTGACATCTGAACTGGCACGTCCGCATAAGAGATGCTCTGCCCCTCACAGCTCTCTGGGGTGACAGCATCGTTCACAACATCATTCACATCATTCCCCTGCTGCCCCCGAGCATGGTCCAGAACAGTCCTCAGGTCATGGGCAGTGTGTCTCATCTGGGTCATCAGGTCATTCATCTCTGACAAAGTATTACAAGAGAGTATTATACACTCAGTGTACAAAACATTAGGAAAACCTTCCTAATATTGAGTTTCACCCCCTTTTGTCTCAGAACAGCCTCAATTTTTATGGGCATGGACTCCACAAGGTGTCGAAAGCATTCCAGAGTGATGCTGGCCCATGTTGATTCCAATGCTTCCCACAGTTGTGTCAAGTTGGCTGGATGTCCTTTGGGAGGTGGACCATTCTTGATACACACAGGAAACTGTTGAGTGTGAAAAACCCAGCAGCGTTGCAGTTCTTGACACACTTAAAATCGATGCGTCTGGTCCCTACTACCATACCCCGTTCAAAGGTCAGTCTGCATCATGAAAAGAGAAGGTGTTCCTAATGTTTTATACACTGTGTATAAATGAGCAATCCCCCTAACTGATCAACCTTTTCCAATTTATATTTTCAAGATAACTGAGAACATTGGCAGGTCGTTCATCTCTGACAAAATATCAGAAAATAATAAACAACACCCATTTGACCAATGAAAATCGATTATTCAGTCAAGCCATGTTATAAAGATAGATAATCAGCAATCACCCTAACTGATTAGCTTACCCTTTTTCAGTGCATCATTGCAAGATAACGGAGTACATTGACAGTGGTGTTTAAAATACTTAGAGTATCTGTCATGATAAGAAGTCTTTTTAAAAGTTAACACTAAAAAAGTTTAAGGTTGACGCCAAAAAATTGTCTATTTGGGTAACTTTGAATACCCATTAAATACGATTCAATGAACAATTAGTGTAGTTTTACAACATACCTTTCATCTGTTTCAGTTCCCTCTCAGCCAGCTGCCTGCATCTACGCTCATATTTCAGTTCTGCTTGGAGCTGATCAATTTTCATCAGGAGAGTTATGGTGTCGGTTCTCGTTTCAGGACTTTGATCGTCTTCTTCCTCGAAGGTGATTGGTTCACCCTGAGAGAGAAACAAAGTACGACACTGTGTAAAATACAGTACAGTTACTACAGCACATCAACCATACAGGACATTGTACATGGGCCATAATCCTTACTGATACTGCAGGGTGGAAAAGTAAGGGGTAAAGTAAACCATGAAAAAAATGGAATTAGATTGTAACCAGTGGTGGAAATCTGCAGTAATTGTTAGTAACTGATCATCAATTAAATAACCTCTCTCACCTCTATGGGTGAATATCCATCATCTGGTATTCTGTACTTCTCCTCTATTACCTCACCAAAGTCCTCCAGAGAATGATCCATGCCAATCTTCATCATTTTGACAGAAGAGCCTGTGTGGACACTGACAGAGTGTGTTGTTGTTGCTGCCCGCTTTGGTGCCATTACTTAGGTGGGCAAACGCCCTGATGAAATATATAACACAGGCACAGAAAATAAGTACATTTGACTAAATACACAAAAAATATTTTCATCAGGTCTGGAGCACTATAATTGTGTATTTGAATAAATAAAATATAAATATTGAAACTGTACATTACTTTTTTCCATCAATTTTTAAGACCATTAGCTTCACATTTGGGATTATATTTAAATAGGTTATTACTACATTGATGATGCTGTATGCGCTGCAATAACGTTAGCCACAAAGAGACTCATCTCTGTGGACGCCATATCAGGTCCTTTATAGGACGTGAGCTCTGCGCTGGCAGTTTTTTGGATTTCCCAATATTCTACAAATTAGCCAATTTCAAGCAACACATTACAGATTTTGACACATCATATTACAGCTAACGTTACCCACCTGTGTATTCAATTTCGTTGCTGAGATCGCAGTGAGACTGGATGCAAATCTTTGTCAGTACATGGAAAAGTACTAGCTGGTACTAGCTAGTAGCTAGAGGAAGTAGTACTGCAGTACTGCGGTGTATTTGGTCGCATTAAGTATTTCAGTGTGTGCTTGATGGCAGTGAAAATATATTCGATTTTTTAAATAAAACGAGATAATTCCATTTTTTTAGGTATGTGATTAACATGTTACCTTAATGTAAAATCATTATTTCATCCTTTTAATTATTTACTTGGTTTAACTGCGTTCTGGAAGGAACCATTTGTCAGGATCACATATTTTGGGGATGATTTTCCCCTGCACAAAAGTCCTTCTGAACTTGGCAGGTCTTCTCAGCCAATCAAATTTAGACTTTAGTTCCTACTTGCTCAGGGATCCAGTGAGAGCTCTGTATTTGTGGGCGGGACAAACAGATGCCGCAATATTATCCAATCAACACCTCCATTTCAACTTAATCTGTGGTGGTGTCTATAGTTTGGTTGAATCAGAAGAGAGAGAACCCATGTGGGTCTCATGTTGATTTGCGTGGTCAGAATGTGTGCTAACTAGTGTAAAGATTGACTAACTCTGAAGCACTGTTAAAACAATCTAAAGAATATAATCATGTCGTCTTTCTTCATAAAGAAAAAAGGACCTCCAAAGGATTTCAAAAAGAGCGAGAATTCAGCGGGTTCCAAACGAAAGGTAAGGAGGTAGTTAGCTAACGTTAGCTAGCTATCTACGTAACTATTACAATGATGGCTAAATTAACTTTCTTCTGATCTGTGATGCTTGTGTGTTGGTGGTTTAGAATGATGGAGACACGGGAAACAAACTCAAGAAGAAGCTCAATTCAAAGCACAATGAAGAAATCTCCAGCGACTCTGAAACTGAAGGGTAGGCTTACTTACCCAGTGTAGTTGACTGGCTTCACAGATAGCTATCTAAGTTGGCGAACAAACTGATTTTATTTAGAGCTGTATGAGTTGAAACAATATATTTATGTAGCCCTGCAGTGCACAGAAAAAGGAGGGCCAATGTCGAAGAAGAGTTTGATGAGACTCCACAGGAAAAGAAACTACGATTGGCCAAGCTCTACCTTGACCAATTGAGGGATGAGGGTAAGGGAGTAACGTTAGCTAGCTTCTGTAACTATTAATTTAGCTGTGCTAAATCGTTTTCTTTAACTTTATATTTAAGTGCTTATTTGGAATCTGAAGCTTCACTGTTCTGTCTTCATGTCTTATCAATAGAAGAAAAGAAAGCAGAGGAAGAGTCGTTTGAGACTGACCTGATAGCTGGAAGACTTCAAGAAGAAGTGGTAAGTGTACTAGCTACAATTTGCAATTCTGATTATAAACTGGGTGGTTAGAGCCCTGAATGCTGATGGGTTAACAGCCGTGGTATATCAGACCGTATGACAACATTTATTTGTACTGCTCTAATTATGTTGGCAACCAGTTCATAATAGCAATAAGGCACCTTGTGGGTTTGTGGTTTATTGGCCATATATAATTATAGCCCTAATATATGTCACAAGTCCTTTTATGAATATGGTATTGCCCTATAGTGAACACGTTCTTTTTCCTCAGCTTGAACAGAAAGGAAAGCTTCAACGGATGGTTGCAAAAGATGTGAGTATCTTTGTTGGGTGTCTCCCCTATAAGCACTCTGTGCATGTCCATCCAGTATCCACACAGTATGAGTTTTTTATGGCCCATAGTGCACTGTGTAATCTGAAGGCTGTGGTCGTTTCGTAGGGCACATTGAAAAAGGGGTTTTGATTGGACCTACCCATTTCTGTCCACTTCTGTTTTGTGCCTACTAAACACAACCGCTATGTTGTCATGGTTTTCAGCTCCTGCCACCAGACACGTCAGAGATTCGTCTGTTGAGAGGCCACAAGCTGCCAGTCACCTGTCTGGTCATCTCTCCTGATGACAAGCACATCTTCTCTGCTGCCAAAGACTGCTCCATCATCAAATGTGAGTCAACATTTATATTTGTTTGTTTACTTCTCCAAAATAATCAAAGATAAGTTTGATGTTTTACTGAAATGGACTGTGCAAAATCATTCCCATGCTGCCTGAAATGCAACAGTCAAAGTAAGCTTACTTATGTATTCTCCCATTTTCTTCTGTAACTGCAGGGGATGTAGAGAATGGTAAGAGACTGCACACAATAGCTGGTGGGAGGAAAGGAACAGAGGATCGCCATGTTGGACATACAGCCCATGTCCTGTGTATCTCCATATCGTCGGACGGCAAGTACCTGGCAACGGGAGACATGAATAAGTTGATCATGATTTGGGAGGCGGCAACATGTAAACACCTGTACAAGTTCACAGGACATAGAGGCCCTGTGTCGGTAAGCTCTTCTTGCTTAAAAATGTGCTTTCTTTTAAATTCTTGTTTTTGTTGCACCTTCTCTCAAACTGGGCCATCTATTCTCCACAGGGCCTGTCCTTCAGGAGGGGCACCCATGACCTGTACAGTGCCTCTCACGACCGCTCCATCAAGGTGTGGAACGTGGACGAAAACGCCTATGTGGAAACCCTGTGAGTACCTGACTAGTAATATCCGTGTGTTTCTTCAGGTTGGCATGAGAATTGTGTTTGTGTTTTATTGACTGTGTCTCTCCCTAGATTTGGTCACCAGGATGTGATCACGGGGCTGGACAGTGGGAGTCGGGAGCGCTGTGTGACTGCAGGGGGGAGGGACCGCACTGTGAGGGTGTGGAAGATTGCTGAGGAGTCCCAGCTAGTGTTCCATGGCCATGAGTGAGTCTTCCTGGACTCATTTCACTCTCTTTCTCTGTATTAGTCAGTCTCACAACACTGTATTGTCTCTGTTGGTCCGAGCGTGTATATTATCCTTGTGTGTTAACCTATTGGGATGCTCCTCCCACTCTCGCTCAGGGGCTCCATCGACTGCATCCAGCTCATTAACGAAGAACACATGATAACAGGTGCTGATGATGGGTAAGTGTGTGGCTTTATACTCCACTAGGTGTCATCGTACTCCACATCTGTAGAGGTTCTGTAACCACTTCTCTCCAAACGGCACAGGATGGTCTATTACAAATGTTTTCATTATTCAAAAAATATTTTTATCTTCCTCACCTCAGTTCCGTCTCCCTCTGGAGTGTGAACAAGAAGAAGCCACTCAGCACGGTGAAGGCAGCCCACGGTCGGCATGGTGACTCGGGGCTGGAGCAGCCCTACTGGGTGGCAGCCGTGGCGGCTCTGCAGAACTCTGACACCGTAGCCTCAGGTGCCAACTGCTGTGCGAGTCACCAGCTTTATAACACACATCTATACACACACACAGCACTGCAGAACTATTGACACTAGCTTTGACTGTGAGTCCTCTTCACCAGCTTTGCTATACACCATCTCATCTATACACATCTGTATACACCCTGTGTGTGTTATTAGTAATGATCAACCCCAAACTTCCACCTCTCCTTGCTATAATGTGTACTGTAAACCTATAGTGTGATGCTCTACATTAGTGCTCAATCCTTGGTCCTATACACCCCCCTCCATATTTATTTGGACGGTGAAGCTAAATTTGGCTCTACTCTAACAATCAAGTTTGTAGAGTCAAAAGCTTGATGTAGTCATTGTGTGCTAGGAATATGGGAGCAAATACTGAACTTTTGCTACTTTGTCCAAATTCTTATGGAAAAACAACTTCTTCAAATGGGGGGGTGAGATGCATAAAGTGCTGTGATTTCTAAACAGATACATGTGTTAAAATACCGTACTGTCACCTCATATAAAAATTTGATCTCAAATCCAAAATGCACCGATTTTAGCTTCACTGTACACATAAATATGGGGGGGGGGGTGTATTAGGCGTTGACCGCTAATATTGACCTGCCCAATTGATGATGCTGGAATTGAGTAACTGTTGTCACTTGACAGGTTCACACAACTCTAAGGTGCAGCTGTGGAAGTGTGGCCAGGGGTTCCGTCACCTGGAGCCTCTCTTCAGCATCCCTGTGGTAAGCAAGTCCCAGCTACACTGCTCCATAGCTAATACACCCATAACTTGCGTTGCATTCAATCATTGTGTAGCATGACAATATGTGGTAAACACCATTGGATGTCATTTAGACATTACGCATTCAGCCTATTTGTATAGGCCTATGTGTATGATTAACTGACTAGTACAAGTGTTCTGCACTAAAACATCTGTCTTCTCACTAAAGTGTGTTCTGACTGTCTCCTCTCTCTTGTAGCCTGGTTTTGTCAACAGTCTGAAGTTCTCCAGCTCTGGGAAGTTCCTAGTGGCAGGAGTAGGACAGGAGCACAGGTATGTACCCAGCTACTTACCTGTCATACAGAGATACAGCCCAGAGCGCACTTACTATCATTATACACTCATTGCTGACTGATCAAAATCCTGATTATATTGATCATGTGCTCTGGGCCTACCCTTTGCGTTAAGCCTGTTTTCAGTGTTCTGTATGAAAGTAGTTGCAATGAGGAGAGGTGCCCACAAGGTGTCACTTATTTAACTCGACTGCTTGGGGCAGTGATGACAAAACCTCCTTCCATGTTTTCTTATTACAAGATTAAATGGCTTCTTCGACTGCGTTCACGTGCTAGTTGAAAATTCGGAAATGTCAGACTTGCTAAGTCGTTGTAAACAGGATCCCGCGGGAAGTATCAGAATCAACCAATGGGTAGATCTACGCAAATAACTTGCAATCATTTTAACTCGGACACATACTTGTATATCATTTTACGCATAACTTTATTCATGAAATATCTGTTTTGTCAATGATCTTTCTTTGCCAGGCTTGGTCGGTGGTGGAGACTGAAGGAAGCAAAGAACGGACTCTACATTATTCCTCTGAAAAGACAACAGCCAGAGCAGGAAAGGGTCCAGAATGGAGAAGAGAATGGGGTTTAGTTGATCTATGTATGCCTTAGATTTTGTAAATTAAATTCTTTACACAAATGCTATTTGTGTTACATCTATCAATTAACTGCAGTAAACAGTTTCTGTTGGGGGGGACTTTACCAATTTCACTTGAGGACTAGAACCGTTTTTGTGCTCTTCCCGCATCTAATTTCTGTGTGCAGATGGGCTCCGATTCCGAGTTAAGCGTTCTTAAATGCTATTTGTTTTGGGTGGAGAGTGAATAAATAAAGGTGTTTCTACAGATGTGCCATATTCTGACGGTGACTTAATTCCCTAATAATTTCACCACCTTTATGCATGAGGAAACTATGAATAAGGTCTCTCAAAGTGGAAAAAGTATCTAAGAAAAATTTCCCCCAATAAAAAAAAAACATTCTGCATGCACTGTAATTTACAACTTAAGAAGAGCTGGGTAAATGATTAAGGGAATTGTAAATGGGGGATGGGGGGGAGTAAAGGTATAGATACCTTAATAGAAAGTTACTCAAGTGAAAGTCAGTCAGTAAAATACTACTTGAGTAAAATTATTTGGTTTTAAATATACTTCAGTACCAATAGTAAAAAAGTTATTTTCTTTAACTAGATAGGCCAGTTGAGCACGAGTTCTCATTTACAAGTGCGACACAAACGACAACACAGTTACACATGGAATAAATACACGTACAGTCAATAACGCAATAGAAAAGTCTATATACAGTGTGTGCAAATGAGGTAAGATAATAGGCCGTAGTGGCGAAGTAATAACAATTTAGCATTTGAACACGAGTGATAATGTTCAAGTAGAGAGACGGGTGCAAAGGAGCAAAAAACATAATATGGGGTTGAGGTAGTTAGCTGGGCTATTTACAGATGGGCTATTTGTAAATTACATTGCCGAAGTCAAGGATCTGTAGGATACCCTCGTAAAAAATCCAGAAAATCACATTGTAGGATTTTTAATGAATTTATTTGCAAATTATGGTGGAAAATAAGTACTTGCACAATTGGTGGCTGACTAAATACTTTTTTGCCCCACTGTATACAAAGTCAGAACCGTCCAGATTTATGATGCTGGGTGGGCGAGTGCGGGCAGCGATCGGTTGAAGAGCCTGCATTTAGTTTTACTTGCGTTTAAAAGCAGTTGGGGGCCACGTAAGGAGAGTTGTATGCCATTGAAGCTTGTCTGGAGGTTAGTTTACACAGTGTCCAAAGAAGGGCCAGATATATACAGAATGGTGTCTGCGTAGATGCGGATCAGAGAATCACCAGCAGCAAGAGCGACATCATTGATGTATACAGAGAAAAGAGTCTGCCTGAGAATTTAACCCTGTGGCACCTCCATAGAGACTGCCGAGGGTCCGGACAACAGGCGCTCCGATTTGACACACTGAACTCTGTCTGAGAAGTAGTTGGTGAACCAGTCATTTGAGAAAACAAGGCTGTTGAATCTGCTGATAAGAATGTGGTAATTGATGAATACGGCTGCACACTATTGTCCTTTATCGATGGCGGTTATGATATAGTTTAGGACCTTGAGCGTGGCAGAGGTGCACCCATGACCAGCTCGGAAACCAGATTGCATAGCGTCGATGGTACGGTGGGATTCAAAATGGTTGGTGATCTGTTTGGCTTTCGAAGAACTTAGAAAGGCAGGGTAGGATAGATATGGGTCTGTAACAGTTTGGGTCTAGAATGTCTCCCCCTTTGAAGAGGGGGATGACCGCAGCAGCTTTCTAATCTTTGGGAATCTCAGACGATACGAAAGAGAGGTTGATCAGGCTAGTAATAGGGGTTGCAACAATTGCGACGGATAATTTTAGAAAGAGAGGGTCAAGATTGTCTAGCCCAGCTGATTTGTTGGGGTCCAGATTTTGCAGCTCTTTCAGAACATCAGCTATCTGAATTTGGGTGAAGGAGAAATGGGGAGGCTTGGGCAAGTCATTTAATCCTTATTAAGCAATCAGACGGCACCATTTTCTTGTTTTAAAAATGTATGGATAGTCAGGGGCACACTCCAGAGTTTATTTACAAAAGATGCATTTGTGCTTAGTGAGTCCGCCATGCCAGAGGCAGTAGGGATGACCACATGTTCTTTTGATAAGTGTGTGAATTTGACTATTTTCCTGTCCCGCTAAGCATTCAAAATGTAACGAGTACCTTTGGTTGTCGGGGAAAATGTATGGAGTAAAAAGTACAACGTTTGTTTTAGGAATGTAATGAAGTAAAAGTTGTCAAATATAAATAGTAAAGTACAGATATCCCTAAAAACTACTTAAGAAGTACTTTAAAGTATTTTTCCTTAAGTACTTTACACCACTGCTGGAGACAAATGTAAAACCAGTCATATGGGAGAAAACTGAAGCATATCAACTTAACCACAGTAAAGTTTAGGAAATGTTGTGCCATTGTGTAGCATTTACATTGTACGGCCTTAACTTGCAGGAATGGACACTGTAAAATATCTTAATTATAGGCTACCCTGACTTTCTCTGTCCTATTTCTATCATGTTTAATATTAGTCACTATCAATATCGACCATAACCACATATTCAACTGCCAATTTACTGTTATTTCCGTTCAGTTTGCATAGCCTACATTATTATTACATTGTTTAGTTTACCTTCATTTGCTATTTCTGTAAACACAGTCACATCTGTGTGATTGTTGCTGAGGATTGTTAGTAACAGTTGATAGTATAAAGAAATGTAGGCTAATTAAATCGTTGTGGAGTGGAGAGCAGACCAAACCATAACAGTGTGAAGCTGACACATAGCTCAGTACTTGGTTGTCATCATACAGTTCCATGGTTACTGCAGGCAATAGACTAAGGTTTAGTCTACTATTGTACACTGTTCTCCCTAATATAATTCTACCGTACCAGTCAAGTTTTTCTTTATTTTTTCTACATTGTAGAATAATAGTGAAGACATCAAAATGATGAAATAACACATATGGAATCATGTGGTAACCAAAAAAGTATTAACAAATCAATATATATATCATATATTTGAGATGATTCTAAGTAACCACCCTTTGCCTTGATGACAGCTTGCACATTTGTTTAACCCTTTTTTGGTTACTACATGATTCCATATGTGTTTTTTCATAGTTTTGATGTCTTCACTTTTATTCTACAATGTAGAAAATAAGGAAAAAACCCTTGAATGAATAGGTGTGTCCAAATGTTTGATTGGTACTGTATGTACACGGATATTCTGAATGTGGCAATTTTCAGAATGAATCAAACCACCTTTCATGTGTAAAGGCTCTCCAAACCTGTTTTTTTATGATTCATAAATACTTTCCTAAATCTAAATGTTTATTTTTAAATTCACCAGTTGGTGCTGAAATGGAGACCAATAAGCATATATATTTAAAAGGCTTTCTTCCATTGATCGCTAATATTCTGAACCGTTCTCTCGATATTCTAGTCTGTCAAACTAAAACTAAAAAGTGCACTGTATTTAAAGGGATGTCTTATGATAAATGTACCAAAAATGAATGAAAACTCCCCAAGTGGGAGGATTTTCAGCAGTTAAAATAAATGTATTTAGAGCGTGCAAGGTAGCCACTCCTGCAGAGCGCGTTACGTGACTGAATGTGTGTAGGAAAGGCATAAATTCCTAAATCAGGATCGGCCCTTGGCGCATGTCTAGCTGTCAGCTACACAGCTTGTGGGATGTTGATCGAGGAATCCCCTGAGATTTGGCTATTTGAAAATGAAATGCTTCTAGCCATGTAGCCAGTAGTCACCACTCCGACCATAGGGCTTTAAAACAACACTAGATTTTTAATAGGCAATGCAATAATAGGCGTTAATAATCAGTGAGAATGGAACGCTGAAACTGGAATAGAACTTTTCCGTGCAACAATGTCTCTTCGCCCAACCTGGGACAGGAGCTCCTCAACAGGAAGCTGACGATGGTATGAACAGTACGAAAAAACAAGCCAGAGCTCCCACCTTAGCTGTTGAATACACAGAACAGGCCTATCAATCCCTGACACAGCTGACACATCCCTAGTGTCCTACATGCCAAAGAAAGGCAAAAATGTGGTACTCATGAGTACACTGCATAAGAATGGGAGATTCTGTGGGCAGGAACATAAAAAAAAGAAATAATGGATTACAATGCCACAACAGGAGGGGTGGACAGTTTAGACAAGCTGGTGACTGGCTACAGCTGCAAAAGAAGAGCCCTACACTGGCCCACTTGTGATATTCTTCAACATTTTGGACATTTCGGCGTACAATGCGTTTGTCATCTGGGTGGCGTTGAACCCAGATTTGAATAGAGGGAAGGTCCAGAGTAGATGGCTCTTTCTCGAGGAGCTGGGCAAGGCATTGGTAAGACCTCAAATCCAGAGGAGGCAACATATCCCAAGAACCCCAGCAGCCATCGTGAGGAAGGTGGTGCCCCATCCACCCGACCCACAGAACCAACAACTCCAATACCTGAAGTAAGTATGAGTGTTGTTGTTGCATGTGTGTGTGTCTGACTCTCCTACCTTAGCCTGCTGTAACTATATATATATGAGTGAGTGAGATGTTAGTGAAATTCCTGAACTAAGTGTTTTCATAATTCTAGATTGCAACCGGTAGCAACAAGAAGCGCTGCCATGTGTGTGGACCCAAGAAGGACAAAAATACACAGTACACATAATTGATATAATTGATATGTCAACTAAGTATTTTTACATATATCCATTAGACCCGCGAATATTGGGTGAATAACAAAAACATGATCACCACACGGGTTAAGGAAAGGAGAAGAAATTTGAGGTGATTAAGACAAGCTAGCTGCTCTTCTACAGTTCATTGGTGCTGTCTCAGAAACCACTGTGAGAGAGAATATGTAGGCATGTAGATGTTACATCCAATAGTCATTTCAAACAGATTGGGTGCAATGTTTCTCTAGGTCCCTGGAAAGGGATGATGTTCACTGGTGTCAGAGACGGTTAGCTAATAACACTGATTTAGTCCATTGCTAGTTGTAATTTAAGCAGTCCCCAAATGAGGAAGGACCCGAGCTTGCCAGTCCCTGGCAAAAATGAGGTTGAGCAACACTAGTGTAGACTGCTTCTTCCCGGAACGCTTGATGTATGTACACATACCCATCGGCAATGATTGCTTTAATCCATCCTGTCGAGCTACCACCAAAACTGCCTAGAGACTTCTCTGAACAAAATACACAATAGCATTTTATGTTTTAATCATTAAAAAATAACACCATTTATTTACATAAATTACAAGAAAGCACAAACTGGTTCACCGAAGTCTACATTAAAACATTGTCCTTTATACTGATAGTAGGCTAGTTTTTAATCATCACTTTCACTATGGTTCATCTATCATTCAAATGTAGTTTAAGAACAAGGGGTCAAATTAATTCAATAAGTGTTATGTATTAATAATATTCTAGTCAAAAAGAGAAATAATATTTTGATATCGCATTCACAGCACTGTAAGGACAAGATAAGATCAACCTTTTGTTATGACACCATGATCGCTTCACATGAACCACCTCATTCATAAGACTGATTCTCTGTACTGACAGCAAGGCATACAGCAGTGCATTCAACCACGAGTCTATCTTGAAACCAAGTCAAATCAATCACATACTGTTAAATCTATACAAAAATGCTTTACAGTCCTACATTACGGCACACTCCTAAGTATAGTCACATTATTTAGCTTTCACAGTTAAGTGCATCCTGGCCTCCCTCTGTCCGAATAGACAGACTCTACTGGTCTCTACTGTAAATGGGACTTAGATATGACAGCAGCCTTGTTGTACGAGAGGGGATGGAATTGTGATTTGTGTTGTTCTCAGGACAGAGGAATGATACAAGCAGCTCAACCTTCTTCACAAAGAGGACGTAGTGGAGTCCACTACCTCACGACCATTACAGACTGTTGTTACCGCTGTTGGCACACTGGTAGAGGCTGATGCTGGAAAAGAACCAGAATAGAGGGTAACATATTTTCAATAAAATACCAAATTAACAGACTAGTTATAAAGTGTAGGTATGACTTCGTTTTTCACATTGATTAAAGCAAAAAAATATCGAACCAAGGGATCTGTTTTTGAGAGAGTTTTTGTGGTGTTCTGCTTTTCCATAGGCCTATAGTATGGCAAACACAACAGACTCATCACACAGGGTTTACAACAGGTATTAACAATGAAGCAAAATGCTTACTTGCAAGTTCCCTCAACAGTGCAGTACAAATATCAATATAATCTGAATATAATGAAATAACAGTAGATGTGTAGTATGTTTCAGTTGATGGCTCACCAAAAATGACTGAAATATTTAGCTGATTGTACGATTTATATGTGATGACAAAAATAAATGTTGATGGTTGTTTACAAAAAGCTCAAAACCCATTTATAGGGACGTTACCTTTCCAGCAGCTAGAGCTGGGGTCAGACGCCGATGCTGATTTGACCGTGGCCCCAAAACGGTTGGCAGCCACTCTCAGCGTTGTCACGTTCTTCTGGGGCTGGAATAGGATGATGTGGACCTTAGGAGCAAAGAGACACCCCAGCACCACCGATCCACTCAGACTGACAGAGATGCACATGGTGGTTGTCTGAACCTGTATGGGGTAGAGGGAGAGAGAGGAGGTTGGGTTAGAGTGAACGGGACTCACTGGACATTTTGAGGCAGCCCAGCCAGCACCACAGAGCCACTCGGACTGACAGGACTAGTACTAGATTAAATCAATAGCCTTGAGTTTGAGAGAAGCGAGAGAACGGGAAGGAGAAAGCAGGAGAGAGCGAGGAAAACTAGAAAATGCATGTTATTTCCTACTAACTTTCCTTAGAAATATTTTGTTGAGAGAAAATGTACTTGATACGTTTGTGATGTGTTGTTGTCTCACCTAGTTATCTTAAGATGAATTCTGAATTCACTAATTTCAAGTTACTCTGGATAAGAGCGTCTGCTAAATGACTAAAATGTAATGTAAATATTGCTGGAAGCACTGGCTGAAATAATGAATGTCCATCTGGGAGACTCCAGGTTCATCACAATTGAATGAACAAGGCAGCTTGTTTTTCATGTGAGAATATCTCTGCAATGTTTTATCTAAACCATATTTAAAATGCAGGAAGCCCAGCAGCTGGTATTTTACACAAACAGAGATCAAAGCATCAAGGTTTCTGTTGCAGAGCCAAAAATGTGTCTACCACAGCTCCAATATGAACACTAATCATCTATATTCAATATGTACACACTATTATACTGTTCATTCGTTCAGTCTGTCACTCCTTTCACAACCCTTTCTCAAATGTTTCTCTTTCAACTCAGGTATTGCTAGTGTTGACATTTATTTTTCTCAAAGGTTTTTTGCTAGTAGATGGATAAAGCACCGTTGAGATGATAAGGAGATGTCCTGGGGAAGCTCATAATGCATGGCCAATGTGATTCTACCCCTTACTCTCTCCCAGTGGCACACCAGCAGAATCCGGACAGGCATTACACTAGACTAGATTCAGCCTTGGGTCACAGTTATAATACACCCTGGACTAAACTGTTTTGTCTGTTTCATACACATTTTATCTTGCTTACATGGTAACAAAGGCTTCATAGGCCTGACGCAAGGTGGTTAAAGCCCTATGTGGGCCTTGAAGCTATTCATCATGCCCAAACGTATGTGGACACCCCTTCAAATGAGTGGATTCGGCTATTTCATCCACATCCCTTTCTGACAGGTGTATAAAATCGAGCACACAGCCATGCAATCTCCTTAACCAAACAATGGCAGTAGAATGGTCCGCACGGAATATCTCAGTGACTTTCAAAGTGGCACCGTCATAGGACGCCAGCTTTCCAACAAGTCAGTTCGTTAAATTTCTGCCCTGCTAGAGCTGCCCCAGTCAACTGTAAGTGCTGTTATTGTGAAGTGGAAATGTCTAGGAGCAACAATGGCTCAGCCGTGAAGTGGTAGGCCACACAAGCTCACAGAACAGAACTGCAGAGTACTGAAGCGCGTAGCACGTAAAAATTGTCTGTTCTCGGTGGCAACAGTCATTGCCGAGTTCCAAACTGCCTTTGGAAGCAACGTCAGCACAAGAACTGTTCGTTGGGAGCTTCGTGAAATGGGTTTCCATGGCCGAGCAGATGCACACAAGCCTAAGATCACCATACACAATGCCAAGCATCAGCTGGAGTGGTGTAAAGCTCGCCGCCATTGAACTCTTTGTGAAAGAGTGAATCACACTTCCCCATCTGGCAGTCCGACAAACTAATCTGCGTTTGGCGGATGCCAGAAGAATGCTATCTTGCCTGAATGCCTAGTGCCAACTGTAAAGTTTGGGGTCAGAGGAATAATGGTTTGGTGCTGTTTTGCATGGTTTGGGCTAGGCCACTTAGTTCCAGTGAAGGGAAATCTTAATGGTACAGCATACAATGACATTCTAGACAATCTGTGCTTCCATCTTTGTGGCAACAGTTTGGGGAAGGCCCTTTTCTGTTTCAGCATGACAATGCCCCCATGCACAAAGCGAGGTCCATACAGAAATAGTTTGTCGTGATCGGTGTGGGAGCACTTGACTGGCCTGCACAGAGCCCTGACCTAAACCCCATTGAACACCTTTGGGATGAATTGGAATGCTGACTGCGAGCCAGGCCTAATCGTCCAACATCAGTGCCCGACATCACTAATTCTGTTGTGGCTGAATGGAAGCAAGTCCCCGCAGCAATGTTCCAACATCTAGTGGAAAGCCTTCCCAGAAGAGTGGAGGCTGTTATAGTGGCAAATGGGGGACCAACTACACATTAATGCCCATGATTTTGGAATGAGATGTTCGACAAGCAGGTGTGCACATACTTTTGGTCATGTAGTGTATATTTGTATACAGATATATACAGTACAGTAAATAATCTATGATGTGGTGTCATATAGGGCTCATCATCTGGGTGTTTATTTGTTTAACAGTAAAAAAAAAAATGTGGATGCTAAACTTGTCTGTTGATGACTATCAATAATCTTAGACAACCTAAGCATTCGGCCCTGAAAAGCCCAGCTCCCATCCCTCCATCCCTCTATTCCCTCCTTCGAACTGATCTAAGCTGAGAACAGAAAACTAAGCTGCAGCAGTATTAGATTAGTCTTCCTATCTAAATGCAATTTTAGCAGAGGGATGCTATGAACAAGAGTCTTCCAATCAAAAACAGTGTAGTTTGAAGATAAAACTGCTTCTCCAATAGAAACCTCAGATCACGCTTGTTGGCGATGATGAGATGGCGACGTTGGCAAGCTAAGCTCATGCATAGAAACAAGTCATCGGTCTAACAGGCATCTCACGCCGAACTGTGCATGTGCAGGCCTTCAAATCAAAGGTCATTCGATTTATAAAGATGTTTTGGACAAAAATGAAAATGTGTCAGTTTGTCCCTTTCACATGGTTGGAGTAATATGTTCAACTACTTAAGACATTGGCTCGAATCTAGGTTGTGCCTTTAGATTTCCAGAACATTAACAACTAAGGAATCATTTTCACTTCTCTCTGACTTCTCAAACTGGTCTGTTTGGTCTTTTTCGCAAGCTTTCCCGGAAGTCTCGCGATCTTGCGCCTCTGGTTTAAGAAACTCTGTATTCCAACTAAATGCCCAATTACAGTGCCTTGCAAAGGTATTCATCCCCCTCGGCGTATTTCCTATTTTGATGCATTACAGCCTGTAATTTAAATGGATTTTTATTTGGATATCATGTAATGGACGTACACAAAATAGTCAAAATTGGTGAAGTGAAATGAAAAAAATAACTTGTTTCATAAAATGTAATAAATAAATACATAAATAAAAAGTGGTGCGTGTATATGTATTCACCCCCTTTGCTATGAAGCCCCGAAATAAGATCTGGTGCAACCAATTACCTTCAGAAGTCACATAATTGGTTAAATAAAGTCCACCTGTGTGTAATCTAAATGTCACATGATCTGTCACATAATCTCAGTATATATACAACTGTTCTGAAAGGCCCCAGAGTCTGCAACACCACTAAGCAAGGGGCACAACCAAGCAAGCGGCACCATGAACACCAAGGAGCTCTCCAAACAGGTCAGGGACAAAGTTGTGGAGAAGTACAGATCAGGGTTGAGTTATAAAAAAAACATCAGAATATTTGAAAATCCCACGGAGCACGATTAAATCCATTATTTAAAAATGGAAAGAATATGGCACCACAACAAACCTGCCAAGAGAGGGCCACCCACCAAAACTCATGGACCAGGCAAGGAAGGCATTAATCAGAGAGACAACAAAGAGACCAAAGATAACCATGAAGGAGCTGCAAAGCTCCACAGCGGAGATTGGAGCATCTGTCCATAGGACCACTTTAAGCCATACACTCCATAGAGCTGGGCTTTACAGAAGAGTGGCCAAAAAAGCTATTGCTTAAAGAAAAATTAAGTAAACATGTGGGAGACTCCCCAAACATATGGAAGAAGGTACTCTGGTCAGATAAGACTAAAATTGAGCTTTTTGGCCATCAAGGAAAACTCTATGTCTGGCACAAACCCAACATCTCTCATCACCCTGAGAACCCTATCCCCACAGTGAAGCATGGTGGTGGCAGCATCATGCTGTGGGGATGTTTTTCATATGCATGGCCTGGGAAAGAATTGAAGGAATGATGGATAGCACTAAATACAGGGAAATTCTTGAGGGAAACCTGTTTCAATCTTCCAGAAATGTGTGACTGGGACGGAGGTTCACCTTCCAGCAGGACAATGACCCTAAGCATACTGCTAAAGCAACATTCAAGTGGTTTAAGGGTAAACATTTAAATGTCTTGGAATGGCCTAGTCAAAGCCCAGACCTCAATCCAATTGAGAATCTGTGGTATGACTTTTGATTGCTGTACACCAGCGGAACCCATCCAACTTGAAGAAGCTGGAGCAGTTTTGCCTTGAAGAATGGGCAAAAATCCCAGTGGCTAGATGTGCCAAGCTTATAGAGACATACCCCAAGAGACTTGCAGCTGTAATTGCTGCAAAAGGTGGCTCTACAAAGTATTGACTTTTGGAGAGGTGGTGAATAGTTATGTACGCTCAGGTTTTCTGCTTTTTTGTCTTATTTCTTGTTTGTCTCACAATAAAAAAATATTTTGCATCTTCAAAGTGGTAGGCGTGTTGTGTAAATCAAGTGATACAAAACCCCCAAAAAATCAATTATAATTCCAGGTTGTAAGGCAACAAAATAGGAAAAATGCTAGAGGGGTTGATTACTTTCACAAGCCACTGCAGAAGAGGGACGCTGGGAATAAGTCTTCCTTTCTAAATGCCTTATTAGAAAAGGGACATTGGGAACAAGATTCTTCCTATCAAAATGCCCTGGTTGAATCTCCTGCACATTTCACTGTCGACATTAGAAAAGAGAAAAAGATAATTACTTTTCAAATCATAATAAAAGGTATTACAATAGCAATACTGCAGTTTTAGATTAGATACAGAAAATAATTTGGAGAATGTCTTTGTCTTCTCAGTAACAGTCGATGTGACTATACAGACTGGGGTTTAACGCCCACATAATCAAGACTGGGTATCTCTATCTCCAGTGTCTTTGTTCTTGTCTTTAAAGCATCTCTACGACACATGAAAAGAAATACAGTCCTTTGATGAAACTCAGAGGAAGGTGATGATCAAAAGGAATGTATGTATGTCACCTAGATCCTTTGGTAAGCTATGACACATTCAAGGACTTATAGATTTTAAAAATAATGATCTGGGAGAAAAGACACCCACTGTCATTCATATCGTACTGACCCTTGTGTTGATAAGCACAATTAACTCCTTCTAGTCCCTCATTTCATTACAATATATTGGAGTTGGGGTTGCATAAATCACGGTAACTTTCCTAAAATTTGTTGTCCAAGTTGTCCAAAATCCTGGTTAGAAGATTCTTGAACTCTGGAGGGAATAAGCAGGAAATCCGAAAACCTCCAACCAGGATTTCTGGAAAACCTGGACCTTTTGGAAAAGTTACCAGCATTTTTACAAACCTAATTGGAGTCTATTATTCCCACTCACCCTGTAGTCGCTGGCCGTTACGTAGAAGATGGGCTGGAAGGCCAGCCAGATGATACAGGTGGTGTACATGGTGAACCCAATGAACTTGGCCTCGTTGAAGTTCTCGGGGCACTTCCTGGTCTTGAAGGCATAGACCGTGCAGAGGACGATGAGGATGCAGTTGTAGGCCAGAGCAGCCAGCATGCTGGAGTCCTTGCTGTTGCACTTCAGGGTGACTATATCCCTCCTCTCGGGGCTCACCTCCATATAATTAAATAGAATAGAATAGTATTAGATATATTGAGTAGTGAACAGTATATTAATATAGAGAAGTATTATATCTCTATGTTCTTGTGACAGGCGTCACTGTCATTGTGCTTAACAGTATAACTTCCGTCCCCGCCTTGCAAACACACATGACTGCCTGCTTGACGACGCCTTATTACTCTATAGAAAAGCAAATGATTTGACAGCATGAGTGGAAACATTTCAGGCTGGGGGTTAGGAATCCAACTCTGTTACACCCACCTCCTTCCTGACGCCAGGCATCTCCACCAGGAGCCAGACCAAGGCCACCAGGAGCTGACAGGAGATCAGCCCACCACAGATAGCCACCTGGGAGGCCGGGCTGATGAACCTTGGCCGCGTGGCCCCGTCCTTCACCCCGCTGAAAATCCGCGCAATGCGGTTGGTTTTAGTGAGGAGCGCCGAGTAGCACACGGCAAATGAAGTACCCAGGCCGAGTCGACGTAGGGTACACACAGCCGTGGAGGGCTTGGCGATGTAGATGAAGGTCATGCTGTAGCACATCAAGACCCCCAGCAGGAGGATGTAGGACAGCTCCCGCCCGCTGGCTTTGACCACTGGGGTGTCGTTGTGTTTGAAGAATAGGCCCACCACGGAGAGGGTACACAACATGCCCAGGCAGGAGATGGTGACCGGCCCAATAGCCCAGGCATCCTAAATACAATCATGGTTTATTTAAAGTGTTATTTCACATGTATAAGTTGCAAAACACTTGATATATTTTTTTAAAAAGGGAAGAAAATAGCAGCAAAAGGAGGGAGAGGGAAAACAGTGACAGTACCTCCCAGCGGATGTACTCCTCTGGCAGGTCGAAACAGCCTGTCAGGTTGGCCTGGGGCCACTGTCCAAAGCTACAGTCTGCACAGGTGAACTCATCCAGCAGGTACTGGTAGGGCTGGCAGAGGGAAAGAGAAGTGTATAGTCCCAAATAGATGGTTTGTAGATGTTCAGTTGTTGTTAAACTACAGTAAGGGAAAAAAGTATTTGATCCCCTGCTGATTTTGTACGTTTGCCCACTGACAAAGAAATGATCAGTCTATAATTTTAATGGTAGGTTTATTTGAACAGTGAGAGACAGAATAACAACAAAAAAATCCAGAGAAACGCATGTCAAAAATGTTATAAATTGATTTGCATTTTAATGAGGGAAATAAGTATTTGAACCCTCTACAAAACATGACTTAGTACTTGGTGGCAAAACCCTTGTTGGCAATCACAGAGGTCAGACGTTTCTTGTAGTTGGCCACCAGGTTTGCACACATCTCAGGAGGGATTTTGTACCACTCCTCTTTGCAGATCTTCTCCAAGTCATTAAGGTTTTGAGGCTGACGTTTGGCAACTCGAAAATTCAGCTCCCTCCACAGATTTTCTATGGGACTAAGGTCTGGAGACTGGCTAGGCCACTCCAGGACCTTAATGTGCTTCTTATTGAGCCACTCCTTTGTTGCCTTGGCTGTGTGTTTTGGGTCATTGTCATGCTGGAATACCCATCCACGACCCATTTTCAATGCCCTGGCTGAGGGAAGGAGGTTCTCACCCAAGATTTGACGGTACATGGCCCCGTCCATCGCCCCTTTGATGCAGTGAAGTTGTCCTGTCCCCTTAGCAGAAAAACACCCCCAAAGCATAATGTTTCCACCTCCATGTTTGAAAGTGGGGATGGTATTCTTGGGGTCATAGGCAGCATTCCTCCTCCTCCAAACACCGAAAGTTGAGTTGATGCCAAAGAGCTCCATTTTGGTCTCATCTGACCACAACACTTTCACCCAGTTGTCCTCTGAATCATTCAGATGTTCATTGGCAAACTTCAGATTGGCATGTATATGTGCTTTCTTGAGCAGAGGGACCTTGCCGGCGCTGCACGATTTCAGTCCTTCACGACGTAGTGTGTTACCAATTGTTTTCTTGGTGACTATGGTCCCAGCTGCCTTTAGATCATTGACAAGATCCTCCTGTGTAGTTCTGGGCTGATTCCTCACCGTTCTCACGATCATTGCAAATCCACGAGGTGAGATGTTGCATGGAGCCCCAGGCCAAGGGAGATTGACTGTTCTTTTGTGTTTCTTCCATTTGCGAATAATCGCACCAACTGTTGTCACCTTCTCAACAAGCTGCTTGGCGATGGTCTTGTAGCCCATTCCAGCCTTGTGTAGTTCTACAATCTTGTCCCTTGTCAACTAAACCTACCATTAAAATTATAGACTGATCATTTCTTTGTCAGTGGGCAAACGTGCAAAATCAGCAGGGGATCAAATACTATTTTCCCTCACTGTAACTATCGACAATATTTGATGAGCGCCTTTGGAACATCTACATTTAAAAAAGTCTAATAAATCAATTTAATATACACCATCGCAATAAATATATTATTTATGAATCAATATGATATGAAGAACATGTATTTCAGAAGAACAGACAGAATATGAGTTAGCCTACTGTATGTTAACTGGCTATGTTCCATGCCATACTCTGTTTGCGTGTTCATTTAGCAGACAAGATATGCTTAGAAGTCCGGTGCCATTACTTAGTTTTATCTGATTTTATAGTAAAAAGAATATCATTGAACTTAGCTGAATTAAATAGAAAGGAGCGAGTGAGCATATGAAGTGGCTAAATTGAGCATAAAAGTGATAATTTGAAACAGGTCCTATATGCTACATTTAGAGTCATTTGTCAACTTTAGTTGTGAATGATGCAATCCTTAGAATGTCATATATGGGCTGCATGGTGCGACTATAGGTTTTTGATGATTTAGAATGTCATATATGGCCTGCATGGTGCGACTATAGGTTTTTGATGATTTAGAATGTCATATATGGCCTGCATGGTGCGACTATAGGTTTTTGATGATTTAGAATGTCATATATGGGCTGCATGGTGCGACTATAGGTTTTTCATGATTTAGAATGTCATATATGGCCTGCATGGTGCGACTATAGGTTTTTGATGATTTAGAATGTCATTTATGGCCTGCATGGTGTGACTATAGGTTTTTGATGATTTAGAATGTCATATATGGGCTGCATGGTGCGACTATAGGTTTTGATGATTTAGAATGTCATTTATGGCCTGCATGGTGTGACTATAGGTTTTTGATGATTTAGAATGTCATATATGGCCTGCATGGTGCGACTATAGGTTTTTGATGATTTAGAATGTCATATATGGCCTGCATGGTGCGACTATAGGTTTTCATGATTTAGAATGTCATATATGGCCTGCATGGTGCGACTATAGGTTTTTGATGATTTAGAATGTCATATATGGCCTGCATGGTGCGACTATAGGTTTTTGATGATTTAGAATGTCATATATGGCCTGCATGGTGCAACTATAGGTTTTTGATGATTTAGAATGTCATATATGGGCTGCATGGTGCGACTATAGGTTTTTGATGATTTAGAATGTCATATATGGCCTGCATGGTGCGACTATAGGTTTTTGATGATTTAGAATGTCATAGATGGCCTGCATGGTGCGACTATAGGTTTTTGATGATTTAGAATGTCATATATGGCCTGCATGGTGCGACTATAGGTTTTTCATGATTTAGAATGTCATTTTGCATGGTGATTTAGGTTTTTGATGATTTAGAATGTCATATATGGCCTGCATGGTGCGACTATAGGTTTTGATGATTTAGAATGTCATATATGGGCTGCATGGTGCGACTATAGGTTTTTGATGATTTAGAATGTCATATATGGGCTGCATGGTGCAACTATAGGTTTTTGATGATTTAGAATGTCATATATGGCCTGCATGGTGCGACTATAGGTTTTTGATGATTTAGAATGTCATATTTGCATGGTGCAACTATAGGTTTTTGATGATTTAGAATGTCATATATGGGCTGCATGGTGCGACTATAGGTTTTTGATGATTTAGAATGTCATATATGGCCTGCATGGTGCGACTATAGGTTTTTGATGATTTAGAATGTCATATATGGCCTGCATGGTGCGACTATAGGTTTTTGATGATTTAGAATGTCATATATGGCCTGCATGGTGCGACTATAGGTTTTTGATGATTTAGAATGTCATATATGGCCTGCATGGTGCAACTATAGGTTTTGGATGATTTTAGAAAGTGACAAAAAAAAGCTTGCGCTCTGTTCCTTGCCACAGGCTGCACAGCTGTTCTCGCATCAAGTGATCATATTTTCACCCATCAGACTATTCTGAATTTAATCTTGTCTTCACTAATATGTCAAATTAGTTTAGATTGAGAATGGCCCATTATGATATGGGCAGGAACAGTGGCAGGGGCCTAAATTCGAACTCAAATAGCGAATGGAGGCCGCGCACTTTCCTGACAATCTGTTTTGTAGGCTACTTCGGTTTCAAAACGGAGCTGTGAACAACTGATATGAACAACTGAAAAATATAAGAAGACTTATTTCCCTCCATGCATCAACCACTGTTTGAGGAGCCCTTGATAACCGACAGGTGATATTTCACCCAAACTCTGTATGCCATGGGCTCTCAAACCTTGTTCCTGAAGCTACCCCGTGCTTAATTCTGCTCAGGAACATCAATAGTAACATGTTTTCACAACTAAACATATTTCCCTAAACTGTTGACAGTCTGTCTGTATGCTCAATAAAGGAAGAAATGAGAGAGAGGAGATGGAAACACACAGTGGTGAGATATCCTATATAACTGAAGGTATCGTGTCACTCAATTTGTTCTCCCCCAGACTCATGGATAGAAATGTTGGAGCGTAGCACAAGGTAACCAGTCCATCCAGTATGCATAATAATACAGTCCACACTCAAAGGCTAGACCAATTATGTACCAAAGACATCTTAAATCAGTTTTGTTTACGGTTTTTCTGCCATGTGTAATATGCAGTTGGCTATTTATGGTATAAGGGCACAATCATAATTTTTATTCTGTTTTTTTTGATGGCTTAGGCTCATAAGCCTATGCATATCAATAAGCTCTAATATGTGTTTTGAATTCATCATCACCTTAGAAAGCGCTGTCCATTTAGTTGTGTTAGCCTTTGAAACAACATCCACAACAACCATGTTTTACACTGTTTCAACCTGTTGTTGAACTCCTTTCTTCAAATTAATCAGGTGAATTTTAAAAGTACTAAAGGCCTACTGTTCTGATGTGTTTGATGTGATTTTCAAAGGCATTTGCATTGATGTCAGAGTGGTTAGAGGGACAATAGAGCCCTGAGTACCAGGCCATTAGGACCTGATGGTAGTTAGCAAGTTGGGTACTTCCAAAGCATGCCCAGAGTGCATAAAAGGATATTACCATGCCTCAATGGTCACACTTAATCTTACTGCAGTCATGACTCATCACTGCCAGTGTGGCGGTAACATGGTCACTGCAACAGCCCTATCCTAACCATAAACTCAAACTTGAAAAAAAAAAAGGTAGTGTATATTCAACTGGCAGAAATGAATGGTGCCGTCTGGAACACACCCTCAAAGTGAGCTACTGACTAACAAAAGATAAACTACACAATGACAGAATAGTGTAATCTCTTACACTCTCTTACACTAATCTCTTCTCTCCTTGCTTGTGGATGTATTACCTGGCAGGGGATGCAGATCCAGCAGCACACGTCTCCAGGCTGCATGCTCTTCACCTCGTTCTTCCTACAGGGGTCGCTGCACTGGGAGGTGGGCGGCCCCTCGCCCGGGCCCCTCCAAGGCACCTGGCTGGTGTTTAGGATGAGGCCCTGGGCCCAGTAGCCCACCTTTAGAGAACAGGAGTGGAGAGGAGAGATACTTGGTTAAAACAGGAATGTGTCTTCTGCCTTTTTCCCAAATGCAGACACACACACACACACACACACACACACACACACAGACACACACACACGGTGAGAGGCACATGGTCAGCCGCAGTACAGCACCCCTGGATGGAGAGCTACATACCTTCCTGTACACGTATTTATCCTCCTCTTTGTGGTAGTGGAAGATGTTGTAGCGGCCCAGACTGTCTCCGTAGGCGTCGAAACGCACCATGTTCTCTGTGTCCGCAGGTCTGAAGGGAGCTGAGGGAAACAGAAGTGTGGATAATATTCAGCCAATCTTGTCTTGGACTGTCACAACTTCCGCCGAAGTCGGCTCCTCTCTTTGTTCGGGCGGCGTTCGGCGGTCGACATAACCGGTCGCCGCTCCACTTTTCATTGTTCCATTTGTTTTGTCTTGTTTCCCCGCACACCTGGTTTACATTCCCTTATCACACTACATATATATTCCCTCTGTTCCCCCCCATGTCTTTGTGTGGAATTGTTTTGTTACGTGTTTTGAGTGACGCGCCAGGCTGGTTTTTCCCTGGGTACCGTGTTTAACCCGAAGTATGTTTAATTGTTAAACATTTGCATTATTTTGACTGTTGTCACGCTTTTCACTTTTGCCATTGGCTGGAGGTTTTTGAACCAGTTGCGTCCGTCTGTTGTTGCTTCTGCCAAATAAAGTGTGAGCCTGATCACAACTCTCTGCTCTCCTGCTCCTGACTTCTATACCAGTAGACCACAACTCTCTGCTCTCCTGCACCTGACTTCTATACCAGTAGATCACAACTCTCTGCTCTCCTGCACCTGACTTCTATAACAGTAGACCACAACTCTCTGCTCTCCTGCACCTGACTTCTATACCAGTAGATCACAACTCTCTGCTCTCCTGCTCCTGACTTCTATACCAGTAGATCACAACTCTCTGCTCTCCTGCACCTGACTTCTATACCAGTAGATCACAACTCTCTGCTCTCCGGCACCTGACTTCTATACCAGTAGATCACAAGTCTCTGCTCTCCTGCACCTGACTTCTATACCAGTAGACCACAACTCTCTGCTCTCCTGCACCTGACTTCTATACCAGTAGATCACAACTCTCTGCTCTCCTGCACCTGACTTCTATACCAGTAGATCACACCTCTCTGCTCTCCTGCTCCTGACTTCTGTACCAGTAGATCACAACTCTCTGCTCTCCTGCACCTGACTTCTATACCAGTAGATCACAACTCTCTGCTCCTGACTTCTATACCAGTAGATCACAACCCTCTGCTCTCCTGCACCTGACTTCTATACCAGTAGACCACACTCTCTGCTCTCCTGCACCTGACTTCTATACCAGATCTCTCTGCTCTCCTGCACCTGACTTCTATACCAGTAGACCACAACTCTCTGCTCTCCTGCACCTGACTTCTATACCAGTAGATCACAACTCTCTGCTCTCCTGCTCCTGACTTCTATACCAGTAGATCACAACTCTCTGCTCTCCTGCACCTGACTTCTATACCAGTAGATCACAACTCTCTGCTCTCCTGCTCCTGACTTCTATAACAGTAGACCACAACTCTCTGCTCTCCTGCACCTGACTTCTATACCAGTAGATCACAACTCTCTGCTCTCCTGCTCCTGACTTCTATACCAGTAGATCACAACTCTCTGCTCTCCTGCACCTGACTTCTATACCAGTAGATCACACCTCTCTGCTCTCCTGCTCCTGACTTCTATACCAGTAGATCACAACTCTCTGCTCTCCTGCACCTGACTTCTATACCAGTAGATCACAACCTGACATGGACAATGGAAATAGATTTCAGAAATGCTTCTATATTGTTCTTCTTATTATTATTATTGTTATAGGGTGTGATGCCTTCTTCAGGGTTTCAGATGAGGGGAAACAGAAATATATCAATTATGACATTTAAGAGGAACGAAAACCCCTCTTTAGTTAGATATTGCATTTTAATATATAGTAAAACATTTTTCTCACATACTTAGATATAATGTAAAAGTTTCCTTCATGGAATCAGTTTTCTTTTTAATGAATTCCTTTAATGCAAACATCCATTCGTGAGGTATGTTCTCAAAATACTGCAGGTGGCTTGCTAAGCATCTTACTCAGTCTCTATTTGTTACTGATGATCCCATAGATGTTAATTCATGTTTTATCACTGCAAATTGAATCTTCACCAAACCTTTCTCAACTCCACAGGGACTCTACATCAACTGAAAAAACAATCTCATGCTCAATCCAGATTAGCATTTGTTTCAAATTGCCCCAATTTGCCAATATTCATGATTAAATAAAAAAATGTAATACTCAATTATATTTAGACATCAGTCTAGGAGAGGCTCAGGGTGATAATAGGATTACTCTGTGATTTTGAGTTGCTTGCAGAGCGCTTACCATATTACATTGAAAATAAGAAAAGTAAGAATAAAACATTTCATAAACATTATGAGTGTCAAAGATAGTTTCATTCTATAGTATATCTAAACTTGTTTGGTGAATGAAGTATAGGCTAACATTGTTATATAGACAGTAATCAAGTCCCCTGACCTTATATGGCTGTTAAGGCCATACAAATTGAATTACATTACCCACAGAATTGGGTGCACTCAATATGGCCACCGGTCCACCCATTATGGAATGTTTACAAGAATGGTGATGGCCCCTTCTATTTACACTATTTCTATTGTTGAGCGCTTCACTCACCATCAAACTTGGCCTTGAGGATGAAGTCTCTATAGAACCTCTTCCCGGTGCCTGGCTTCATGGCATCACATATCTTGGTGGCATTGGGCAGGCACACCGCCTGCCTCATATTATGCAGGGCATGAGCCATAGCATACACCGCGTTGACTACAAACATGATCTTGGACTCCTGCTCAAACTTGCCATCCCGCAGACTGTGTTCGCTACAACCAGGCTCTGTGAGACTACAGTCGAAGCGGTGCTCCCAGAATTCTCTGAACCAGGGGTTCCGTGTGTTAGTGTAAGGGTTCAGCTTGGTGAAGTAGTCTGCAAACTCCCGGATGGGGTAGGAGGCCAGCTCGATGGTGAAGGCCCCCTCTGCTGCTGTCTCGCTTCCCCTCACCACACTCTCCTGAAAATCATTCACATTTTATAATTATTTGTAATGAAATCATAACATTTCTTACTTAACTTACATCTGCAGTTACCAACATCACAGTCACAAAACATGACATTTTATCGGAAACAGCAGTAAAATGACGGGAATCGATTATTATACAGGAATTGGTTCTATAATTGTTTGGGAATCAGGAATCAACCATTTTTGAATGGACTACCAGACCCTACCTGCGCCCCCCAGCCATCGCTGGCCACCCAAGTGAAGGTGCTGTTCATGCGAGCGGCAGCCACCAGCAGCTCCCTGGCATCCTCACTGCGTGTGAACAGGATGACCACCTTGGCGTTGGACTTCTGCTGCAGCGAGCGGATCACCTGGTCGTAGCTGAACCGGTTCATCGAGCGGCTCACCTGTTTGACCAACAAATTAATTATGTACTAACTTATAATTGTTGCATGATACAAATAAGACACAGTAGTCTTCAACACTATTGAATCCTTTACTCTGTATTAATTATTTATCTGTGACAGGGGCACCAACAACAACAACAGCAACGAACAAACAAATAACAATCGTCTGACCTTAGCCGAGGTGGCGATGCAGATTTGGCGGGCGCGGGCCTCCTGCTGGAAGGCATCGATGCCCGTCTCGCCGTAGTCTCCCTCAGATGCCACAGTGGACACGTAGGTCCAGTTGAAGTAGCGCAGGATCTCGGCGATGGCCTTGGCCTGGTAGAAATCAGGTGGCACGGTGCGGGCGAAGTAGTCATAGCGAGACTTGTCACTGAGCTTGGCGCTGGTGGAGGCATAGCTGATCTGAGGGATCTGGAAGAGGCGGAGGAGGTTGGCAACCTGGTGAGGGAAGGAGGTAGGGAGGAAGTGAGAGAGGGAAGGAGGGAGAGAGGAAGTGAGAGAGGGAGAGAGGTAGGGAGGGATAGGGAGCGAAGGAGAGAGAGAAAAAGGTATAAACTATGTTAGCTAGTCCCAGACATTCAACACCTACACTTGTGTTAAACACCGTCAGAGAGCTTCTTCCTCATGTCAAATTCACACTGACTATAATCATCATAGTTCTCATTTAAATGACTCACACAGTGACAATGGCTACAGCCTCTGTATGGTTGTAGGAGATATATATGATAGACGTGCCCGCCTTCGGTTAGGTGATCTCAACCGGCACACATATTTTACAAGTAAACTAACAAAACAACTACAGCACACCATTCTCTCAGAGCTAATTTATCAGGGATTGATATCAGATCCTCAGCCCCAGTCCAAAGGTGTCTATGACTGCTTCCTAAGTGGCACCTTATTCCCTATATATTGGCTCTGGCCAAAAGTAGTGCACTATATAGGGAATAGGGTGCCATTTGGGTTAGCCGACTAGCATAAATCTTTAATATCTCTACACCTCAGAGGACCCTCTTAAGAAAATCTTCTGCTGTCCAAAAATGTCTCTCTTTATCTCTGCATCTTCAGTCCAAAAATGCCTATCTCTACTGTATCTCTGTACCTCGGAGGATTCTCTTTTGAAAAGCTTCTGCTGTCTACAGGGCCGGTTCCAGGTATAAGCAACATAAGTGACCACTTAGGGCCCCGCAGCCCCTAGGGCCCATGGCAAAATGCGTAGAATTGCAGGAAATTAACTCTAAAACCTCAATTTTTGTCTACCTGAGGGTTTGACATTGTAGATAGAGAGAGGTCACCAGCCAATGCCCCTTTCACATGTCACACAATCTAACGCTATCGCCAACCCTGTCTACGATGTCGGTTATCCACATTACCTGGAGCAAGAGCCACCCATCCCAATATAGATGGAAGAAATGGATGACAACTATATCTGTTTAATTATGTGATAACAACCAGAACTTTGAGACAAGAACTTTACCCAGCAGCTTAAAGCTGTCTAGTCTAGGGCCAGACACACTAAAGCCATCAGATAGGCAGACAGAGGTGTGTGCGTATGTTGTGGAATCTACCATTGATATTTAGACACCATAAGCTTATTATGCCCCAAATAACTCAGACATCATCTATTGATCTACCACGTGGAAGCTATTGAAAGCGGATGTTGCTGAGAGAGACATAGGCCTAATCACATAATTGAATAGAACAATATTATATTGTACCTCTGTGGAAAGCAGAACATGTTGAATAAATAGTCAACATCGATTAGTGTGCGAGTGTATGTCTTTTTAGTTTTACTATCCTTTTGTGGTCCAGAAGTCCTCCCAAGTAAAACAAGGAAAATTGTGGGGACATTTCGCCGGTCCCCACAAGGAAAAAGGCTACTTAAGGCTTAGGAGTTCGTTTTAGGATTAGGTGTTAGGAGTTAGGGTTAGGTTAAGGAAAGGGGTTAGGGAAAATAGGACTTTGAATGGAAATCATTTGTTTGGTCCCCACAAAGAGAGTGAAGCAAATGTGCGTGTGCGTGCTCGAGCATTCGTGTGTGTATGCCCATGTTTGTTCTTGTAATACCACTGTAACTACCACCTTCTCCCTCTAGCACATCAGGATGCCTAGGGGCTTCCACAGCCCTACCATTCCCATGGACCTCATTTAACTCCTCATCTTTCACACTTCAGATCTTCATTATTTCACCTGCCTTCCCTTCCCAACACATGACAATAGAATAGTGACTTTAACTTTTTAGTTGACTAATTAGTGGCCATCATCCCTTTAGTTTTTCGGCCAGTACATAAAAATATTATGAGACAGATATCCATCTTCATTTGAGGAGATTAATCCAGTATTTGATAGTTCTTGCACATCATTAATACACCCACAAAGTTCTGTGTTGGGCGGCAGGGTAGCCTAGTGGTTAGAGCGTTGGACTAGTAACCGGAAGGTTGCAAGTTCAAATCCCTGAGCTGACAAGGTACAAATCTGTCGTTCTGCCCCTGAACAGGCAGTTAACCCACTGTTCCTAGGCCGTCATTGAAAATAAGAATTTGTTCTTAACTGTCTTGCCTAGTAAAATAAAGGTAAAATAAAATAAATAAAAAAATTCTGTGCAGAATAGCCTACAGTATACTGTATAATACTCTGCATAGCATGTGTTGTGAGACGCCTCATGCCGTGCTGCAGCTGTATGTTCCCATTACAAATGGAAAGTAGAAATCTCTTGAGTCATAAGTATTCAACCCCTTTGTTATGACGAGCCTAAATAAGTTCAGGAGTAAAAATGTGCTTAACAAGTCACATAATAAGTTGCATGGACTCACTCTGTGTGCAATAATAGTGTTTGATGTGGTTTTTGCATGACTATATCATCTCTGTACCCCACACAAACAATTATCTGTAAGGTCCCTCAGTCGAGCAGTGAATTTCAAACACAGATTCAACCACAAAGACCACAGAGGTTTTCCAGACATGAAATATCCCTTTGAGCATGGTGAAGTTATTAATTACACTTTGGGTGGTGTATCAATACACCTCGTCACTACAAAGATACAGACGCCCTTCCTAACTCAGTTCACGAAGAGCAGTGCATCTGCTCAGGGATTTCACCAATGAGGCTAATGGTGACTTTAAAACAGAGTTTAATGGCTGTGACAAGAGACAACTCAGGATGGATCAACATCATTGTAGTTACTCCACAATACTAACCTAAATGACCAAGTGAAAAGAAGGAAGCCTGTACATAAACGTTTTCCAAAATATGCATCTTGTTTGCAACAAGGCACTAAAGTAATACTGCAAAAAATGTGGCAAAGCAATTATCTTTTTTGTCCTGAATACGAAGTGTTATGTTTTGGGGAAAATCCAATACAACACATTACTGAGTACCCCTCTCCATAATTTCAAACATAGTGGTGGCTGCATCATGTTATGGGTATGCTTGTTATCTTAAGGATGTTAAGGATCTAAGGATGGGGGAGTTTTTCAGGATAAAAAATAAACTGAATGGAGCTAAGCAAGGGCAAAATCATGGCAAAATCAAAACTTGGTTCAGTCTGCTTTCCACCATACACTGGGAGACTAATACATTTTTCAGCAGGACAATAACCTAAAACGCAAGGCTAAATCTACACTGGAGTTGCTTACAAGACAGTGAATGTTTCTGGGGAGGGAACGAGTTAAAGAGTTAACTTGAATCTACTTGAAAATCCAAGGCAAGACCTAAAATGGTTGTCTGGCAATGAGCAACAACCAATTTGATAGAGCTTGAAGAATTTTGAAAATAATAAATGGGCAAATGTAGCACAATCCAGGTGTGGCCCAGAAAGACTCACAGCTGTAATCGCTGCCAAAGTATTGACTCAGGGGTGTGAATTCTTATGTAAATTAAATATTTCTGTATTTCATTTAATGAATTTACAAAAAATGTCTAAAAACATGTTTTCACTTTGTCATTATGGGGTATTGTATGTAGATTGGCGAGGAAAAATATATATTTAATACATTTTGAATTCAGGCTGTTACACAACAAAATGTGGAATAAGTCAAGGGGTATTAATACTTTCTGAAGGCACTGTATGTGTTTTTTTTTTAGGCTCTATGACTATACAACACTGCTAGTGGACTGATTATTTCTTCTGAGCACATATGGCCCATGTGCGTCTTGGTTATGTGATATGGTGTTCATTGTACTCTCTTAAATCAGATAGGACTAGATTATATCCTCATGTGATACCCAGCAATTCATTTTTTCCACTATAATGGACATTGGGTTTTGGTCTGTATCTTAGAGGCCCATACAGTACATGCCACTATGTTAAGTCCTGTTGTTACTTTGAGAGGACATTATGGGCTTGTCAATGATATAACGTGTGGGGTTGTGACCTGGATACCTTTCTCTTCCTGGTTTTTCAAAATGTCTGCCAAACACAATTAGCACCTTTTATGTTAGTAGAAGGCAAATGTGTGTAATTGTGTAATTATAATCTTTGTAAGTTTGATATTCAAATTGCTAAGTAAATATCTCAGGAATAGTGTGGTGAATTTTCAGGGAAATGTCCTATTTTTATAACAGCTTCTTAATGTCCTTTGTAGTGGACATCAGGATGTGCTAACTGTTTTTTCTGTAAAGCTGTTACGGTTTTCATGTGGTGAAGGAGAGTCGGACCAAAATGCAGCGTGTAGATTGCGATCCATGTTTAATGAACGAAAAACATGAATCAATAACAAACACTACAAAACAAAGAACTTAACGAAAACCGAAACAGCCTATACTTGTGTAAACTAACACTGAGACAGGAACAACGACACATAGGACAATCACCCACGACAAACTCAAAGAATATGGCTGCCTAAATATGGTTCCCAATCAGAGACAACGATAAACACCTGCCTCTGATTGAGAACCACTCCAGACAGCCATAGACTTTGCTAGATAACCCCACTAGCTACAATCCCAATACATACACACCAAAACCCCAAGACAAAACACACCACAATACAAAAACCCCATGCCACACCCTGGCCTGACCCAATACATGAAGAAAAACACAAAATACTTAGACCAGGGCGTGACAAAAGTTAAATTGTTCATCTTTACTATGAACCAATTCCTTATGTCCACTACAGTGCACATACAATTACAAATTATTTAAAGAAGGGGAGAAGGGGAAGAAACAGGGGTCATATGGGGAGAAATGGGGGATACAGTAAAAAGAGAGAAAGACAGAGAGCGAGAGAGAGAGAGATAGAGAGAGAGATCAATACTTGTCATTTTGTAGTGAACATCAGGATGTGCTAAATGTTTTTCTTTACCTACTCTAAAGTTGACTGTATAGTCATATTTACAATAAACCAATTCCTTATTTTCAATACAGTGCACGCACATACAACAAAACATAATAAAAAATATTTATCACTTAATAAATACAGTTGAAGTCGGAAGTTTACATGCACCTTAGCCAAATACATTTAAACTCAGTTTTCACAATTCCTGACATTTAATCCTAGTCAAAAATCCCTGTCTTAGGTCAGTTAGGAGCACCACTTTATTTTAAGAATGTGAAATGTCAGAATAATAATAATAGTAGAGAGAATGATTTACTTCAGCTTTTACTTCTTTCATCACATTCCCAGTGGGTCAGAAGTTAACATACACTCAATTAGTATTTGGTAGCATTGCCTTTAAATTGTTTAACTTGGGTCAAATGTTTCCGATAGCCTTCCACAAGCTTCCCACAATAAGATGGGTGAATTTTGGCCCATTCCTCCTGACAGAGCTGGTGTAACTGAGTCAGGTTTGTAGGCCTCCTTGCTCGCACACGCTTTTTCAGTTCTGCCCACATATTTCTATAGGATTGAGGTCAGGGCTGTGTGACGGCCCCTCCAATACCTTGACTTTGTCTTTAAGCCATTTTTCCACAACTTTGTAAGTATGCTTGGGGTCGATGTCCATTTGGAAGACCCATTTGTGACTAAGCTTTAACTTTCTGACTGATGTCTTGAGATGTTGCTTCAATATATCCACATCATTTTCCTGCCTCATGATGCCATTTTGTGAAGTGCACTATTCCCTCCTGCAGCAAAGCACCCCCACAACATGATGCTGCCGACCCCGTGCTTCACAGTTGGGATGGTGTTCTTTGACTTGCAAGCCTCCCCCTTTTTCCTCCAAACATAACGATGGTCATTATGGCCAAACAGTTCTATTTTTGTTTCATTAGACCAGAGAACATTTCTCCAAAAAGTACGATCTTTGTCCCCATGTGCAGTTGCAAACCGTAGTCTGGCTTTTTTATGGTGGTTTTGGAGCAGTGGCTTCTTCCTTGATGAGCGCCCTTTCAGGTTATGTCGATACAGGACTTGTTTTACTGTGGATATAGATACTTTTGTACCTGTTTCCTCCAGCATCTTCACAAGATCCTTTGCTGTTGTTCTGGGATTGATTTGCACCTTTTGCACCAAAGTATATTAATTTCTAGGAGACAGAATGCATCTCCTTCCTGAGCGGTATGACGGATGCATGGTCCCATGGTGTTTATACTTGCATACTATTGTTTGTACAGATGAACATGGTACCTTCAGGTGTTTGGAAATTGCTCCCAAGGATGAACCAGACTTGTGGAGGTCTACAATTTCTGTGGAAGTCTTGGCTGATTTCTTTTGATTTTCCCATGATGTCAAGAAAAGAGGCACTGAGTTTGAAGGTAGACCTTGAAATACATCCATAGGTTCACCTCCAATTGACTCAAATTATGTCAATTAGCCTACCAGAAGCTTTAAAGCCATGACATTATTTTCTGGAATTTTCCAAGCTGTTTAAAGGCACAGTCAACTTAGTGTATGTAAACTTCTGACCCACTGGAATTGTGATACAGTGAAATAATCTGTCTGTAAACAATTGTTGGAAAATTACTTGCGTCATGCACAAAGTGCATGTCCTAACTGACTTGCCAAAACTATAGTTTGTTAACAAGAAATTTGTGGAGTGGTTGAAAAACTAGTTTAATTGACTCCAACCTAAGTGTATGTAAACTTCTGACTTCAACTGTATGTTCAAAAACTTTTTTTTTCAGAGTCTCAGAAAGATAATATGCTAATGAGCAGAGTATACTCCTAAAAAAAGTATTCCAATTTGTGTCAGAAATAGAAAAAAAGAAAGACAACAACTAAATAAAAACAAAACAAAAGTTTCATAATAAATGCACTGATTACTGCCTACCTACACTGTAGTCAAAATTTCTACAGTCCTACAGATGGCATCTTACAGCTGATTGAGAGATTTTGTCCTCCAAATATCTGGGGTATTTCATCTCAAGGACACTGTTCCATAAATAAACATCAGTGCACCAAAGTGGACATACGGCAAGCTGGAGAGAGCAGAGAGATCAGCTAGTTTGGTGAGTGCAACACTAACATACTCTGTGGAGTGTGCCTCCCTAGAGGGTTTCTCTATAAACTGACCATAGAGTTGGAAAGGGGGCACACTTCACGCAAAAACCTCATGGGGCTGTCCATGCTGTCACAGAAGTGATAATGGCAAAGATAAGTGATGGTCTCTCTTCCGACCTCGATGGAGTTGACTGACATTAACACTGATCTCAGAACAGTCTTGCACTTAACCCACTCTGACAGTTCCATTTAAAATGCCCTGTATACCACAGGCCTGGGGGAACAGGCACACTACTGGTTCAAGAGGACAAATTGAGTAAATATGACGTATTTAGACAGGCAAAGTGCAATGCTCCCCCTGGATAACAGCAATTATCCATTCCATGTCCCCTTTCTGTGTAGACGCAGGGGCATCTACACTACTGTACGTACAGTACCAGTCAAAAGTTTGAACACACCTACTTATTCAAGGGTTTTTCTTTATTTTTACGATTCTCAATATTGTAGAATAATAGTGAAGACTTCAAAACGATGAAATAGCACATATTGAATCATGTAGAAACCAAAAAAGTGTTAAACAAATCAAAATATATATTTTATATTCGAGATTCTTCAAAGTAGCCACCCTTTGCCTCTATGACAGCTTTGCAAACTCTTGGCATTCTCTCACCAGCTTCACCTGGAATGCTTTTCCAATAGTCTTGAAGGAGTTCCCACATATGCTGAGCACTTGTTGGCTGCTTTTCCTTCACTCTGCGGTCCAACTCATCCCAAACCATCTCAATTGGGTTGAGGTTGGGTGATTGTGGAGGCCAGCTCATCTGATACAGCACTCCATCACTCTCCTTCTTGGTCAAATATCCCTTACACAGCCTGGAGGTTTTTGGGGTTATTGTCCCGTTGAAAAATAATTGATAGTCCCACTAAGCGCAAACCAGATGGGTTGGCGTATTGCTGCAGAATGCTGTGGTAGCCATGCTGGTTAAGTGTGCCTTGAATTCTAAATAAATCACTGAAAGTGTCACCAGCAAAGCACCCCCACACCATCATACCTCCTCCTCCGTGCTTCACGGTGGGAACCACACATGTGGACATCATCCATTCACCTACTCTGTTCACCTACTCTGCATCTGCGAATCAAAAATCTCAAATTTGGACTCATCAGACCAAAGGACAAATTTCCACTGGTGTAATGTCCATTGCTCATGTTTCTTGGCCCAAGCAAGTCTCTTCTTCTTATTGGTGTCCTTTAGTAGTGGTTTGCTGAAATTTGACCATGAAGGCCTGATTCATGCAGTCTCCTCTGAACAGTTGATGTTGAGATATGTCTGTTACTTGAAGTCTGTGAAGCATTTATTTGGGCTATAATCTCTGAGGCTGGTAATTTATCCTCTGCAGCAGAGGTAACTCTGGGTCTTCCTTTCCCGTGGAGGTCCTCATGAGAGCCAGTTTCATCATAGTGCTTTGAAATTTCTTGACATTTTCCACATTGACTGACCTTCATGTCTTAAAGTAATGATGCACTGTTGTTTCTCTTTTCTTATTTGATCTGTACTTTCCATAATATGGACTTGGTCTTTTACCAAATAGGGCTATCTTCTGTATACCACCCCTACATTGTCACAACTCAACTGATTGGCTGAAATGCAATAAGAGGGAAAGAAATTCCACAAATTAACTTTTAACAAGGCACACCTGTTCATTGAAATGCATTCCAGGTGTCTACTTCATGAAGCTGGTTGAGAGAATGCCAATAGTGTGCAAAGCTGTCATCAGTGCAAAGCGTGGCTCCTTTAAGAATCTCAAATATAAAATACATTTTGATTTGTTTAACAGTTGTTTTGGTTACTACATGATTCCATATATTATTTCATAGTTTTGATGTCTTCACTATTATTCTACAATGTAGAAAATAGTAAAATAAAGAAAAACCCTTGAATGAGAAGTTGTATCGGTCACGATGGTTATAATGAATGTCGGACCAAGGCGCAGCGTACGTAGAGTTCCACATGTTTATTCAGATGAAACTCACAAAAAACAATAAACAGCAAATGAAATGTGCAGCAAATGGAGTGCTCACAAGCAACTAACCAAAAACAAGATCCCACAAAAACCCAGTGGGAAAGGCTGCCTAAATATGATCCCCAATCAGAGACAACGATAGACAGCTGCCTCTGATTGGGAACCATATCAGGCCAACATAGAAATACAAAAACTAGAGTACCCACCCTAGTCACACCCCGACCTAACCAAATTAGAGAATAAAAGGCTCTCTAAATTCAGGGCGTGACAGTATCCAAACTTTTGACTGGTGCTTTATATAGTGCGGAGCCGAAAATGGACTGAAATATGAATCCACTAAGAGCATTAAACTATAACATATCATTAATAAAGCACCAAATACAACTGAAAGTCTTGTTAATTTAAGGTCATGTTAACTTGAATAAATATATTTGAGTATAAATTGGCAACTTCTATCAATACATAAGATACAGTAGCCAACATTGATTATAGTTGCTTGGATTGGTTACCTGTCTTTGCAACTGTTTTAAGCACAAGAGTGTACCAGGTAGCATGGACCAGCAATGACATCGACAGCTCTCATTATCTAACATTTTATACTTTATTCCACTGCATGTATCTGACTACACTGAGGCAGGTAGTCACACATGCATGGGTCCCACATCCTCCACCACTCTCAGAAAGCCAGTGAAGTGTCAGTTAGCTGTCACCAGCAAAAACTGAAAAAGGATCAGGATACCACTGGAGTGTGTGACAGTAACTGTCTGTGTATGCCTTTCTGTACTCACTCTACTCTCCATTTCTCCTTTACTCTTTATGTCACTCTTTTTATCTCTCTCATCATATCTATCTCTCCCTCTTTCTGTCTCCTTCCGAGGGACAACTAGGAACACCTCAGCTGCCTTAGACCCTTATTAATTGATCAATTAAATCTTAGTTTCCAAAAATCTAATTTTCAGCAACTTAACCTTTAATTGACCAAATTTCTTCATTCAATTTGTATTTAAACTCTGCTAATATGATTAGGATAGACTGTATTATTGAGATAGAGAGTTTAAAATGCTAGCTGGGAGTAGCATTCCACTTACTGCTGCTTTAACTCTGGCCAGGTTCAAAGGGGGTTACACACTGTATTTGTTTATGTATGAGTGGAGGGCAGTTCCATCACCACACCTCTGGCAACCTCCAGTCCTTTTAGTGTTAAATGTTGATAGGAAAATAGGAAAAGGTCAGCAGGAATGTGGCGCAGCCTATCCTGTTAACAGGCCCCCTTTTTTTTAAGAGAAGAGATGAAAAGGTGCTAGAATGAGGAGCGGAACTGGAATGTGGAGTTGCCCCTCTTCCGAAATTTGAAAGATGCTAACACCTGCAAAATTATGATGTCTTTGTTCAAACAACGCATGAGAAAAAATAAATTTAAAAAACCCCGGAACTACTGCTGCTCATTATCCCGGAAGACACATCCTATTCCTTCCCAACAGATATTTATGGTACCAGTTACAGTGGGGCAAAAAAGTATTTAGTCAGCCACGAAATAGAACATGCATATTTAGTCAAAGTTTATGAGTATTCCTGCATGGAGCTATAGTAGCATTTTTTTGAACATGAAATCTTTAAACTAAATGATTGCAAGTTCTCCCACTTAAAAAGATGAGCATTTTTTTGAGGCCTGTAATTTTCATTATTAATAAAACGTTAATAATCTATCAAATTGATCACGTTTGGTGATTGCATATTTTGTTGAATTTGGCTATCTGTCTTGGTGTGTCTTTGGTGGTGGTTTGACATAAATATGTGCAGCGTAAAAGTCTTGAAATCATACTCCATGTTTATTTTCACTTTCATAACATCCTGTGGTGAGCCCCAAGAAAGGAAGTGCCTATAAAAACGCATCATTTCACCAAACCAAGGATAAAGCAGCTCAAAAATGCCAGCACTGGCGACATCAATGTATTGTCTAAGGCTGAAGAAGCTGTAGCCTACAGCGTTTACAGTGCTGGATCCCCATGTATTTTCTTCAGCCTTAGACAATCAACATTGACTGGCGGATGAATATTATTTTTGTGTTTTTTGTGATTTGAACAGTTTTTTGTAATTTTAAAAAGGCATTTTTTACTCTCAGCAAACACGTTATGTTATAGCCACAGACACAAAGGTAA
Source organism: Oncorhynchus tshawytscha (assembly GCF_018296145.1). Taxonomy (NCBI): domain Eukaryota; kingdom Metazoa; phylum Chordata; class Actinopteri; order Salmoniformes; family Salmonidae; genus Oncorhynchus; species Oncorhynchus tshawytscha. The sequence continues at coordinate 54,106,206 of NC_056435.1, forward strand.
TGAATGTTTTTAACCAGTTTTAGAGACTTCTGGTAGAGTGTTTTCTATACACACACACTTATCATATGCATATACTATATTCCTGGCATGAGTAGCAGGACGCTTGTTGCGTTTTATTTTTAACAAAAAGCTGAGAGTTTGAGTTAAATTTCATCCCTCCTTAATAAATCCATAGCCTTGAGGGATCTTGGTTCCCTGTTAACCTGTTGAGATAGCTGGGATCAGCCCTCCCACCGTCAGCAGGAATGTGGCGCATGGAACGCAAAAATATTCTTAAAAATATTTAACCTCCACACATTAACAAGTCCAATAGCTCAAATGAAAGATAAACAACTTGTTTATCTAGCCAGCAAGTCAGATTTCTAAAATGTTTTACGGCGAAACATAGCACATATTTATGTCAAACCACCACCGAAGACACACCGAAGACCAAGCTAATTTCCATAGCCAAATTCCACAAAATATGCAATCACCAAACGCAGGATTAAAAGAAAAAAAATAACTTTTGTTGACAGTAATATAACATGTTACAGTACATTTTTTTTTCAATAATATGCTATATATATCCATAAATCTGTTTACAATGACGGCATGTTCAAAAAAATGCTACTCAAATGTCCGGAGAAATGACGATAGCTCCAGCATATGCCGTCAGCTAACATGGAATACACAACATAAACTTAGACTAAATATGCATGTTCTACATATGTATAGAAAGATACACTTCTTCTAAATGCAATCGCTGTGTTACTTTTATTTTTAACGTTACAGATTTCGTTCACTAGGCTATAATATGAGTCGGCGCTCAGGAATTAGCATTTTTACTCCTCTACTTCGGAGTCCACAGAAACCCATAATAAACACATAAATCTTCCCTTACCTTTGCTGTTCTTCCATCAGTAGACCTGGAAGGGTTTATACTTACCAAAAACAGCTTTAGTTTGGAAGTCTGTGTCTTTCGGTGATCAAACACGACACATTTCGGTTGAAATGCAGCCAAAAGTCAAGTGGGTGCGCACCAAAACGTCGAAATTACATATTATATGTCGACTAAACTTGTAAAACTATGTTCAGAACACAGCATTAGCATGTTATCTAGCTTCATAGCAATTTTTTTCTATTCAAGGTTAATAATTTTTATTTGCATATATTAGTTGGGCCAATGATGACAAGAGAGAGTTTTGACTGAGAGTTCTGCTTTACCTAGAGACATTTTCGGTTTTCTTTAGAGTGTTTTCTATTCAATAATAATTTTTATTTGCATATATTAGCAATTTTTGACAGATTTTTTTTCTGTTTACCATGGGCACCCAAACTCCCCAAAGGGGGCAGCAATCAGCCCTATCCTTAACAGGTTTTTTAAGAGAAGAGATGAAAAGGTGCTAGAATGAGGAGCGGAACTGGAATGTGGAGTTGTCCCCTCTTCCGAAATTTGAAAGATGCTAACACCTGTAAAATTATGATGTGTTCAAACAACGCATAAATAATAAATTTAAAAAACCCCGGAACTACTGCTGCTCATTATCCCACACATCCTATTCCTTCCCAACAGATACTATGGTACCAGTTACAGTGGGGCAAAAAAGTATTTAGTCAGCCACCAATTGTGCAAGTTCTCCCACTTAAAAAGATGAGAGAGGCCTGTAATTTTCATCATATGTACACTTCAACTATGACAGACAAAATGAGGAAAAAAATCCAGAAGATCACATTGTAGGATTTTTAATGAATTTATTTGCAAATTATGGTGGAAAATAAGTATTTGGTCACCAACAAACAAGCAAGATTTCTGGCTCTCACAGACCTGTAACTTCTTCTTTAAGAGGCTCCTCTGTCCTCCACTCGTTACCTGTATTAATGACACCTGTTTGAAGTTGTTTTCAGTATAAAATACACCTGTCCACAACCTCAAACAGTCACACTCCAAACTCCACTATGGCCAAGACCAAAGAGCTGTCAAAGGACACCAGAAACAAAATTGTAGACCTGCACCAGGCTGGGAAGACTGAATCTGCAATAGGTAAGCAGCTTGGTTTGAAGAAATCAACTGTGGGAGCAATTATTAGGAAATGGAAGACATACAAGACCACTGATAATCTCCTTCGATCTGGGGCTCCACGCAAGATCTCACCCCGTGGGGTCAAAATGATCACAAGAACGGTGAGAAAAAATCCCAGAACCACACGGGGGGACCTAGTGAATGACCTGCAGAGAGCTGGGACCAAAGTAACAAAGCCTACCATCAGTAACACACTATGCCGCCAGGGACTCAAATCCTGCAGTGCCAGACGTGTCCCCTTGCTTAAGCCAGTACATGTCCAGGCCCGTCTGAAGTTTGCTTGAGAGAATTTGGATGATCCAGAAGAAGATTGGGACAATGTCACATGGTCAGATGAAACCAAAATATAACTTTTTGGTAAACTCAACTCGTCGTGTTTGGAGGAGAAAGAATGCCGAGTTGCATCCAAAGAACACCATACCTACTGTGAAGCATGGCGGTGGAAACATCATGCTTTGGGGCTGTTTTTCTGCAAAGGGACCAGGACGACTGATCTGTGTAAAGGAAAGAATGAATGGGGCCATGTATCGTGAGATTTTGAGTGAAAACCTCCTTCCATCAGCAAGGGCATTGAAGATGAAACGTGGCTGGGTCTTTCAGCATGACAATGATCCCAAACACACTGCCCGGGCAACGAAGGAGTGGCTTTGTAAGAAGCATTTCAAGGTCCTGGAGTGGCCTAGCCAGTCTCCAGATCTCAACCCCATAGAAAATCTTTGGAGGAAGTTGAATGTCCGCGTTGCCCAGCAACAGCCCCAAAACATCAGTGCTCTAGAGGGGATCTGCATGGAGGAATGGGCCAAAATACCAGCAACAGTGTGTGAAAACCTTGTGAAGACTTACAGAAAACGTTTGACCTCTGTCATTGCCAACAAAGGGTATATAACAAAGTATCGAGATACACCTTTGTTATTGACCAAATACTTATTTTCCACCATCATTTGCAAATAAATTCATTAAAAATCCTACAATGTGATTTTCTGGATTTTTTTTCTCATTTTACATCCATATACATCCATATATACATCCATCAATACTTCCATATACAGTGCCTTGCGAAAGTATTCGGCCCCCTTGAACTTTGCGACCTTTTGCCACATTTCAGGCTTCAAACATAAAGATATAAAACTGTATTTTTTTGTGAAGAATCAACAACAAGTGGGACACAATCATGAAGTGGAACGACATTTATTGGATATTTCAAACTTTTTTAACAAAACAAAAACTGAAAAATTGGGCGTGCAAAATTATTCAGCCCCTTTACTTTCAGTGCAGCAAACTCTCTCCAGAAGTTCAGTGAGGATCTCTGAATGATCCAATGTTGACCTAAATGACTAATGATGATAAATACAATCCACCTGTGTGTAACCAAGTCTCCGTATAAATGCACCTGCACTGTGATAGTCTCAGAGGTCCGTTAAAAGCGCAGAGAGCATCATGAAGCACAAGGAACACACCAGGCAGGTCTGAGATACTGTTGTGAAGAAGTTTAAAGCCGGATTTGGATACAAAAAGATTTCCCAAGCTTTAAACATCCCAAGGAGCACTGTGCAAGCGATAATATTGAAATGGAAGGAGTATCAGACCACTGCAAATCTACCAAGACCTGGCCGTCCCTCTAAACTTTCAGCTCATACAAGGAGAAGACTGATCGGAGATGCAGCCAAGAGGCCCATGATCACTCTGGATTAACTGCAGAGATCTACAGCTGAGGTGGGAGACTCTGTCCATAGGACAACAATCAGTCGTATATTGCACAAATCTGGCCTTTATGGAAGAGTGGCAAGAAGAAAGCCATTTCTTAAAGATATCCATAAAAAGTGTTGTTTAAAGTTTGCCACAAGCCACCTGGGAGACCTGGAAGGTGCTCTGGTCAGATGAAACCAAAATGTAACTTTTTGGCAACAATGCAAAACATTATGTTTGGCGTAAAAGCAACACAGCTCATCACCTTGAGCACACCATCCCCACTGTCAAACATGGTGGTGGCAGCATCATGGTTTGGTTCTGCTTTTCTTCAGCAGGGACAGGGAAGATGGTTAAAATTGATTGGAAGATGGATGGAGCCAAATACAGGACCATTCTGGAAGAAAACCTGATGGAGTCTGCAAAAGACCTGAGACTGGGACGGAGATTTGTCTTCCAACAAGACAATGATCCAAAACATAAAGCAAAATCTACAATGGAATGGTTCAAAAATAAACATATCCAGGTGTTAGAATGGCCAAGTCAAAGTCCAGACCTGAATCCAATCGAGAATCTGTGGAAAGAACTGAAAACTGCTGTTCACAAATGCTCTCCATCCAACCTCACTGAGCTCGAGCTGTTTTGCAAGGAGGAATGGGAAAAAATTTCAGTCTCTCGATGTGCAAAACTGATAGAGACATACCCCAAGCGACTTACAGCTGTAATCGCAGCAAAAGGTGGCGCTACAAAGTATTAACTTAAGGGGGCTGAATAATTTTGCACACCCAATTTTTCAGTTTTTGATTTGTTAAAAAAGTTTCTAATATCCAATAAATGTCGTTCCACTTCATGATTGTGTCGCACTTGTTGTTGATTCTTCACAAAAAAATACAGTTTTATATCTTTATGTTTGAAGCCTGAAATGTGGCAAAAGGTCGCAAAGTTCAAGGGGGCCGAATACTTTCGCAAGGCACTGTATACATCCATCCATACATCAAACTATACATCCATCAATACATCTATATATACATCCATATATACATCCATATATACATTCATCTATTCATCAAACTATACATCCATATATACATTCATCTATTCATCAAACTATACATCCATCTATACATCCATCCATACATCCAACTATACATCCATATATACATCCATATAAATACATCCACGAGAGACGGTTTGATGAGAAGTCACCTCTTCAGAGGAGATAGGGGCTGAGATAGAGGACGTATGTACATGAGACAGCCTGGGTGCGGGCGAGTGGCAGCTCTTACTCATCTACACGTATGTCATGATTTTTTCAACATAGAAAGCCCATCTGTACATCCCAGAGGGCCATGCCAATCATGAAGATGGGATGACGAGGAAGGAGGGAAGGAGGCTAAGGTACAGATCCACTATAGATGAAATGTAGAAGAGAGCAACTCCAGCCTGCCTTTTGGCCTCTCCTCTCCATCCAACCTTCTACCATTGGAACGTACGCACACATGCACACACTCTCAATCCATCCATCCATCCATACATCTAGACTTATATCATGGGACCATACAAGCATGTGCATGATCGTATCAAATGCAGAGAGTCATTGTAACTGAATGTAATTATACTGTTAATGCACTGTCAGTCAATGTCAGATATGACAATCATTTTATTGACAATGAGATGATGTAAATTGTTACTTTTTTTATCTCAATCTTGTTCTCTTTGGCAGTCTCTATGGCCATTAAGATCTGTGTATCCACTGTCCAAGGCAATGGTGCTTAGCTTTGCCTGGTTCATCATAATCAATACCATGCCAGTATATATCATACACACTACAGGAGTGAAAAATTCCAGTCAGTCAGTATTGACCGAGAGAGGCTGCATGATGTCTGGCTGTCTATTGATGAAACCTTATCGATCTGTGTGTCAATGAAAAGTAGACGTGTGCTGAAGAAATCAGTAGAGCGCTCAACATTGAAATAACAACACCTCACAACCTCAGCATTGGATCAAGACTGGGGAAAATATACTGAACAAAAATAAAAACTCAACATGTAACATTTTCAAAGACTTTGCTGAGTTATAGTTCATATAAGGAAATCAGTCAATTTAAATTAATTCATTAGGCCCTAATCTATGGCCCTAATCTGGGGAGCCAGGCCCAGCCAATCAGAATGAGTTTTTCCACACAAAATGGCTTTATTACAGACGGAAATACAACCTCCGAACCTCCCTGCTCCTTCCTCTGACAATCCCGCAGGTGAATAAGCCAGATGTGGAGGTCCTGGGACGGAGTGGTCTGCTGTTGGATGTACTGGCAAATTCGCTAAAATGACATTGGAGGTGGCTTATGAGAAATTAACATTCTGTCAACAGCTCTGGTGGACATTCCTGCAGTCAGCATTCCAATTGCATGCTCCCTCTAAACTTGAGCCATCTGTGGCATTGTGTTGTGTGACAAAACTGCACATTTTAATGTTGCCTTTTATTGTCCCCTGCACAAGGTGCACCTGTGTAATACTGTTTAATTAGCTTCTTGATATGCCACACCTGTCAGGTGGATGGATTATACTTTTGACCAGAGCCCCATGGGCAATATATAGTGAATAGCAAAAGTAGTGCATTATATAGCGAATAGGGTGCCATTTCAGATGCAGACTGTGAGATGTTACCTGATCTGCGGACATTGCTCTTTACCAGGAAGACACCCACAGACAAATCCACCACATGTTAATTACCTCTAACACTTCCTCCATCCTCCACACCAACAACAATGCAGGGCTCTGAGTGAGTGACCTCAAAAACCACCTTGATAATCACACACACACACACACACACACACACACACACACACACACACACACACACACACACACACACACACACACACACACACACACACACACACACACACACACACACACACACAGCTACGCAACACATGCCTATGTATTCTGGTTCTCTCCCTAGTCTCCTGCAAAGCGGGACCAATTAAAAAACGTCAGAAATGACTATTTTTCATATCATCATAGCTGATACCAGAAGATATAACATGTCATGCATATTTATGAATACACAGTGCCTTTAGAAAGTATTCACTACCCTTGACTTTTTTCACATTTTGTTGAGTTACAGCATGACTACAAATTTGATTCAATTGAGACGTTTTGTCACTGGCATACACACAATATCCCATAGTGTCAATGTGGAATTATATTTTTTCAAAATGTATACAAATTAATTAAAAATGAAAAGCTGAAATGTCTTCCGTCCATAAGTATTCAACCCCTTTGTTATGGCAAGCCTAAATAAGCTCAGGAATCAAAATGTGCTTACCAAGTCACATAATAAATTGTATGGACTCACTCTGTGTGCAATAATAGTGTTTATCATGATTTTTGAATGACTACCTCATCTCTGTACCCTACACATACAATTATCTGTAAGGTCCCTCAGTCGAGCAGTGAATTTCAAACACAGATTCAACCACAAATACCAGGAAGGTTTTCCAATGTCTCTCAAAGAAGGGCACCTGTTGGTAGATCAGTAAAAATAAAAAAAATAAAAAGCAGAGCATGGTGAAGTTATTCATTACACTTTGGATGGTGTATCATAACACCCAGCCACTACAAAGATACAGGTGTCCTTCCTATCGCAGTTGCCAGGGAAGAAGGAAACCACTCAGGGATTTCACAGTGGTGACTTTAAAACAGTTACAGAGTGTAATAGGTGTGATAGGAGAAAACTGAGGATGGATCAACAACATTGTAGTTACTCCAGAATACTAACCTAGTTGACAGAGTGAAAAGAAGAAAGCCTGTACAACATAAACACATTCCAAAACATGCATCCTGTTTGCAACAAGGCACTAAAGTAATACTGCAAAAAATGTGGCAAAGCAATTCACTTTTTGTCCTGGATACAAAGTGTTATGTTTGGGGCAAATCCAATCCAATTCTGAGTATCACTCTTCATATCTTCAAGCATAGTGGTGGCTTCATAATGTTATGGGTAGCTTGAAGGATTTTGAAAGGAATAATGCGCAAATATTGTACAATCTAGGTGTGCAAAGCTCGTAGAGATTTACCCAGAAAGACACAGCTGTAATCTCTACCAAAGGTGATTCTAACATGTACTGACTCAAGGGTGCGAATACTTATTTAAATTAGATATTCATGTATTTCATTTTCAATAAATTAGCAAAAATGTAAAAGAGAATGTGTGTAGATGGGTGATAAAAATATATATTTAATCAATTTTGAATTCAGGCTGTAACCCAACAAAATGTGGAATAACTCAAGGGGTATGAATACTTTCTGAAGGCACTGTAATTACATGTACAATGCAGTGTGGAACACCCACAGGTTCTGAACAAATATATGACAATTCATTCCATGTCGCCTTGTGAGAAAGGGAAAGAAAATAAAACAACTTCTCTGGGAGACTGGAGAGATAAAAGTGTGTGTGTTTGTGTGTGTGCACATGGATATCGATTGGCTGGCATTATTACGGGTGTCAGGAAGCCTAGTGGTTAGAGCATTGAGCCTGTAACCGAAAGGTTGCTAGATTGAATCCCTGGGCTGACTAGGTAAAAATCAGTTGTTCTGCCCCTGAACAAGGCAGTTAACCCACTGTTCCCTGGTAGGCCATCATTGTAAAGAAGAATTTGTTCTTAACTGACTTGCCTAGTTAAGGATCTGCCCCTTTTTTCAATTTTTGCCTAAAATTACTAATCTAACTGCCTGTAAAATCTAGCTGCCTGTAACTCAGGCCCTGAAGCAAGGATATGCATATTCATGGTACCATTTGAAAGGAAACACTTTGAAGTTTGTGGAAATGTGAAAGGAATGTAGGAGAATATAACACTGAAGAACTGTAAAATGTTATATTTCACAGAGTCGTGGCTGAACAAGAATATGGACAACATACATCAAGCTGTTTTTTCTATTTTAACTCCACAAACCGATGCTGGCACTAAGACCGCACTCAACTGTATATGGCCATAAGCAAACAAGAAAAGGCTCATCCAGAGGCAGCGCTCCTAGTGGCTGCTGATTGTAATGCAGGAAAACTGAAATCTGTTTCTACTTTGTGTCTACCAGCATATCACGTGTGGAACTAGAGGCGAAAACAACTCTACATCACTTTTACTCCACACACAGAAAAACACATACAAACCTATCCCTCCATTTGTCAAATCTGACCATAACTCTGTCCTCCTGATTCCTGCTTAGAAGCAAAAACTCAAACAGGAAGTACCAGTGGTGCACTCAAAATGGTCATGGTCTGATGAAGCGGATGCTAAACTACAGGACTGTTTCGCTAGCGCAGACTGGAATATGTTCTGGGATTCATTAATAAGTGCATTGATGACATCTTCCCCACAGTGACCGTATGTACATATTTCAACCAGAAGCCATGGATTACAGGCAACATCCGCACTGAGCTACAGGCTAGAGCTGCCACTTTCAAGGAGCAGGACGCCCTGTGACGAACCATCAAACAGGCAAAGCGTCAATACAGGACTAACATTGAATCTTACTACACCGGCTCTGACACTCGTCGGATGTGGCAGGGCTTGCAAACTATCATGGATTGTAAAGGGAAACCCAGCCACGAGCTGCCCAGTGACGAGAGGCTACATTGACCTTTTTTGCACACGTTTTTTTCTCTACACATACTCTGCTGCTCATTCACATACTCTGCTGCTACTGTTTTTTTATCTGTCACTTAATTCCTAGTTATCTGTACATATCTACCTCAAATACCTCATACCCCTGCACATCAACTCAGTACTGGTATCCCGTGTATATAGCCAAATTAGTGTTACTCATTGTGTATTTATTATTACTTGTTATTATTACGTGTTTAACTTTTCTATTATTTCTCTATTTTCTTTCTCTCTGCATTGTTGGGAAGGTCCCCAATAAGTAAGCATTTCACTGTTAGTCTACAGCTGTTGTTTATGAAGCATCAGACAAACAACGTTTCATTTTATTTTGATTTGATTTGAATCTGATGTCATCCGACCTTCCCATCCTCTCACATTCTCTTCACTTCTAAACACCATTCTGCTGCACTAATTAATGTGCTGCACCGTGGCTGGCAAAGACATTCTGTTTAAAAATAACAGATTCAGGGAGGAGAAGGTGTGAGGAGGGAGGGAGGCACAAGACGAACAATACTTTTTTGAAGTTCAAACTAAAGGAGAAATATGTTTTACCCTGTCTTGCAATCTCTGTGTGAAGCTCAGTTGAGCTCAAAACACAAACAGTGATCTGTCCACCTTCCTATCCACTCAGTATGACACTAAACCTACACTCCTATATCTTCCTCATAATCTTCATTATCCACTCTGAAATAACAACACCCCACCACCTCAAAATCACAGTGGACCTCCTTCCTCAAACACCACATATTATTGCCTCCAGTGATGAGTTATAAAACAGAAGATGTGTGTCCTGTTTAATGGCTGTACATACTGCCATTTGTTTTGTGTTCCTCTAATTAAAAGCCACCATCTGGAACAAGGCTTAAAGGTCCAATGCAGTTTTTTTTTTATCTCAATATCAAATAATTTCTGGATAATAATTAAAAGGAAAGATTCACCCATTTTGAATGCTATATTATTTGTGTGCGTCGCTGAGCGATGTTCTAGCGAATCAAAATAAAATCAAACTTTATTTGTCACATGCGCTGAATACAACAAGTAATGCTTACTTACAAGCCCTTAACTAATTTACCACCTGGTGATGTCACCAGACAGGCCAAAACTCCATCACACCACAACAGGAAGAAATGACAGCATGACTTTCAAGGACAAAAGAGACAAATTTAAGATTAAAACTTAGATTTGTTGTGACACATATATACAGTAAGAGCGCACCAATCAAGTAATATGATATTATGAAGAAATCACCATAGAGAAACCATATGAAATGATTATCTGTTCTATGTTAAAATAATTCCATTCTGTATGGACGATAGATGTGTGCTTGCTATACCTGGGAGACAAGGCGGCAGTTTTAATGTTCTAGAAGAAAACTGTAGCCTGCTAAGCACAGTCTGTGCCTTCCGTTGCTTTGAAATTACTACTTTGCACTTGGATCGTGTTCCTTATCTGTCAGATTATCCCTATATGTGGATTACAAAACAGTTCGCAAAGAAAGTTTCATGAGTGTGGATGCGCCTTCAAAAAAGTGTCTGTGTTGGGTTTATTGAAATACATATTACTGAACTGATAAATCACCGACTACGTTCCCATAGTTTTTTCTTGCTATAAATCCTGTTTAATTTTGGGAGATATGTGATTATGTGATAGAGTGTGCAGAGTCTCTCAATATAATTTGCAGCATTTATTTATTAATATCCAGCACCTGCTTTAAGACATTTACGCAAATATGTAAAGGTTTATTTAAGTTGACAAATACAAATATGTTCAAGACTATTCACATGGAGTATGGTGTTTACTTGTGAGGAGTTCACACAAAACCTTCTGTCTGAATACAAATACATGACCACAGAATGCTCAAACTAGTATACTGTCACGTTCTGACCTTAGTTCTTTTGTTATGTCTTTGTTTTAGTATGGTCAGGGCGTGAGTTGTCTATGTTCCTTTTTCTATGTTTTGGGATTTCTGTGTTTGGCCTGGTATGGTTCTCAATCAGAGGCAGCTGTCAATCGTTGTCCCTGATTGAGAACCATACTTAGGTAGCCTGGTTTCACTTTTGAGTTGTGGGTGATTATTTTCCGTGTCAGTGTTTTGTTCCACTCGGAACTGTTTCGGTTTTGATTTTTCACGATGTCGTTTATTGTTTTGTTCAGTGTTCATTATTCTTATTAAAAACCAAGATGAACACTTACCACTCTGCGTATTGGTCCGATCCTTGCTACTCCTCCTCAGAAGAGGAAGAGGAAAGCCGTTACATATACAAACAGACCACCTCAGTAGACGTCTGTCAGGTACTGTGGAAAGACAGGTATGGGCAGTAAGAGTGTGCTGTAGAAATAGCCCCAACTCTGACCACTAAGAGCAACACTGTAACGACCGTTGATGGAAGAAGGTGAGGACCAAGATGCAGTGTGGTAAGTGTTCATCATTATTTTAATAAACTGAACACTAAATACAACAAGGAACAAAAGAAACAACCGAAACAGCTCCGTCAGGTGCAAAACACACTGAACAGAAAATAACTACCCGCAACCCATAGTGGGAAAACAGGCTGCCTAAGTATGGTTCTCAATCAGAGACACCGATTGACAGCTGCCTCTGATTGGGAACCATACCAGGCCAAAACCAGAAATACAAAACATAGAACAAAAACATAGAAAAAAGAACAGAACGCCCACCCTAGTTACACCCTGGCCTAACCAAAATAGAGAATAAAAAGCCTCTCTATGGCCAAGGCGTGACAACCACACATACAGATTCATTTTCTAGTTGTGGTGGGTTTGCAGTAGCAACATAATTCATATAAAGCGAGGAATGAACCAGAGCCAGTCAGAGAGTCGAGTGAGGAGCTCGACGCAAGATTCCGGAGAGAGATGCTGGCATTGAGAGCTCTGTAGAGCGGGCGTGCTGAGGTGCGTGTCATCAGCCCGGTGCCACCTGTACCGGTCCCACGCATCAGGCCTCCAGTGAGCCTCCACAGTCCAGAGCTTCCGGCAACAGTTCTCAGTCCAGAGCTTCCGGCGACAGTTCCCAGTCCAGAGCTTCCGGCGACAGTTCCCAGTCCAGAGCTTCCGGCGACATTTCCCAGTACAGAGCTTCCGGTGACATTTCCCAGTCTGGAACCTCCAACGACGTCTCCCAGTCTGGACCCTCCAACGACGTTTCCCAGTCCGGAACCTCCAACAACGTTTCACAGTCCGGTACCTCCTGAGACGGTCTACAGTCCAGAATCTCCTGAGACGGTCTACAGTCCGGAACCTCCTGAGATGGTCTACAGTCTGGAGCCCCCAGCGACGGTCCCCAGTCTGGAGCCCCCAGCGACGGTCCCCAGTCCGGACCCCCCAGTGACGGTCCGCAGTCCGGAGCCTCCAGTGACGGTCCCCAGTCCGGAGCCTCCAGCGACGGTCCCCAGTCCGGAGCCTCCAGCGATGGTCCCTAGTCCGGAGCCCCCAGCGACGGTCCCCAGTCCGGAGCCCCCAGCGACTGTCCGCAGTCAAGGGTCTTCAGCGACGAGCTGCAGTCCAGAGCCTCCAGCGGGGGTTCCCAGTTCAGAGCCTCCGGCGATGATCCACGGTCCGGTGCCTCCAGCGACGAAGCCTCCAGCGACGGTCGGTGGTCCAGAGCCTCCAGCGACAATCTGCAGTAAAGAGCCTTCAGCAGGGGTTCTCAGTCCGGAGCCTCTGGTGACGATTCATGATCCGGTGCCTCCAGCAACGACCCACGGTTCGGGGCTTCCGGCGATGATCCCCGCACCAGAGCCGCCATGGATGAAGATGTATCTGCGAGCGGAGTGGGTACTTCGTCCCGCACCGGAGCCGCTCCCGACACCCTGCGTCATCCATCATAGATTCCCACCCGGACCCTCCCCTGTCACGCCCTGACCATAGTAAGCTGTCTTTTCTCTGTATTGGTTGGGGCGTGATAGTGACTTGGGTGGGTGGGTCATCTAGATGTTTTTGTATTTCTATGGTGGCCTGATATGGTTCCCAATCAGAGGCAGCTGTTTATCGTTGTATCTGATTGGGAATCATATTTAGGTAGCCATTTCCTCATTTGTGTTTGTGGGATCTTGACTATGTGTAGTTGCCTGTCAGCATTATTTTGTATAGCTTCACATTTCGTTTGTTCATTTTGTTGTTGTTTTCGGTGTTCATTCATTAAAAGAGAATGTACGCATACCACGCTGCGCCTTGGCCTCATTCCGACAACGGAAGTGACAATAGGTGCGTCTGTGACGGCCAATACAGCATGGCTTGGAAGCATTAGCATCCAGGATCCCCCCAAAAGTTTTAGAAATGGTAATAAAATGTGTATCTTATCTGCACACTGTGTTCGCATTGCGACCAGATTCCATGGTACCTCCCTATATGCAAATTAATCCAACCTGCCTTGGACATACCCCTATGACACAAGCTATATAAATTGACAGAAAATGACACACTTTTATTGTCAATACTTGTACACTCTCATAATTACAGCCTACTTTTGTTATCCAATGTTTTAAGACTTGGTGTAATACTGTCCCGATAACCTCAACCTGTTCACAGCCGTACATATAAATATTCGGTGAAACTTTCCCATCACTCAAAAAGTCGACACACAAACGAGCTGAGTATCTGGATGTGTACAATTACAACTAATGCAAAGCATAAATAAAAATGACACTTAGGCACCAATGCGCACAGTAGAAACAGAAACCGGTTAAGTTAGAGTACCATCTCCGAATGGTTCAACGCATTTATCCAAAAAGGTCTCTGTACAGGGTTGATCTTTACACATGGACGTTAACATACGTTGACTTTATATTATTGTCATCTTGTATTGAAAGTAACCTTTGACATTGCCATTTTGTGAAGTTGTCTCCACCTCTATTTTAACGCAACGCTAACTTCCACAACAATGCTGTTTGAGAAAGACCTGCCTTCTCCAGTGGCAGATAATCATATGTACTGAACATGTTGGGAAAAGGTCAGCTCTTTGTTTTACTATGAATGATTTGCAATCGTGGAAGTGGCCTCGCTCATGCTTTAAAGCTATGCATCAGTTCGGACATCTTCTGCACTTCATTGCTAGCGATTTATCTGGAAAATGCTAAAAGATTCACAGAATATAATATAATAGAATATCATACACTCTAAAAATGATTGCATTAGATTCCAGATGTCAGATTATTATTCAGTAGGCCTATAGGCCTAAACAGTTTTACCGAAGCAACAAAAGAGTAACAAGCTGGGAGAACAACCGTGTTTGGTTTCCTCCAAATCATTGATCAGTGATAAGTCAGTAACGGAGGCTCTTTCACTCATCGAGGATTGATAAACTGACATACTAGCAGTACAGAATTTAAACTAAACTACAAATGTATTGGAGATGCAAAGCGGACTATGATGGAATCACAGCAGGAGAGAGTGTAGGGCAAGGTATAATGTAGGCCTAATTTCCCCATGTACCTTTAGATCTAGCCAGAGTAGACTTTTTTTATAGACAAGCCACTGTATTATAATACCACTGTCGCCTATTCATTTCATATCTGATATAGCAACTGAATTAAGACTATTCTTCACATTCCACCAAAAGTTGAAAAATTATTCAGCAGATCAATATCACCATTATCCAGAGCTGTCCAGAATGAGTACAGGTGCATCAATGCTCGGACCGAGAGACTGAAAAACAGCTTCTATCTCAAGGCCATCAGACTGTTAAACAGCCACCACTAACATTGAGTGGCTGCTGCCAACACACTGACTCAACTCTAGCCACTTTAATAATGGGAATTGATGGGAAATGATGTAAAATATATCAATAGCCACTTTAAACATTTCTACCTAATATAATGTTTACATACCCTACATTATTCATCTCATATGTATACGTTTATACTGTACTCTATATCATCTACTGCATCCTTATGTAATACATGTATCACTAGCCACTTTAACTATGCCACTTTGTTTACATACTCATCTCATATGTATATACTGTACTCGATACCATCTACTGTATCTTGCCTAAGCTGCTCTGTACCATCACTCATTCATATATCTTTATGTACATATTCTTTATCCCCTTACACTGTGTATAAGACAGTAGTTTTTTTTTGAATTGTTAGTTAGATTACTTGTTGGATTATTACTGCATTGTCGGAACTAGAAGCACAAGCATTTCGCTACACTCGCATTAACATCTGCTAACCATGTGTATGTGACAAATAAAATTTGATTTGATTTGATTTGAGCGGTGGGACGGTCACATAATATCACGTCCAGCTCTGAATAAAATGGACATTGGGTTCTCCAGTTCACACTCCTGCTATTAGAGACCATCCTACCGATTCTCAACTTTGGCTATGTCATTTACAAAATAGCCTCCAACACTCTACTCAACAAATTGGATGCAGTCTATCACAGTGCTATCCGTTTTGTCACCAAAGCCCCATATACTACCCACCACTGCGACCTGTACGGTCTCGTTGGCTGGCCCTCGCTTCATACTCACCGCCAAACCCACTGGCTCCAGGTCATCTACAAGTCTCTGCTGGGTAAAGCCCCGCCTTATCTCAGCTCACTGGTCACCATAGCAGCACCCATCCGTAGTATGCACTCCAGCAGGTATATCTCACTGGTCACCCCCTGCCTTTCCTTCCAGTTCTCTGCTGCCAATGACTGGAACGAACTGCAAAAATCACTGAAGCTGGAGACTCATATCTCCCTCACTAGCTCAGCACCAGCTGTCAGTGCAGCTCACAAATCACTGCACCTGTACATAGCCCATCTGTAAATAGCCCATCCAACTACCTCATCCCCGTACTGTATTTATTTATTTATCTTGCTCCTTTGCACCCCAGTATCTCTACTTGCACATTCATCTTCTGCACATCTACCATTCCAGTGTTTAATTGCTATACTGTAATTACTTCGCCACCATGGTCCATTTATTGCCTTACCTCCCGTATCCTACCTCATTTGCACACACTGTATGTAGACTTTTTTCTTCTGTATGTTTGTTTATTCCATGTGTAACTCTGTGTTGTTGTATGTGTCGAACTGCTTTGCTTTATCTTGGCCAGGTCGCAGTTGTAAATGAGAACTTGTTCTCAACTAGCCTACCTGGTTAAATAAAAATGAAATAAAAACAGTCCTTGGCCTTTCTGTACGATGTTTTCAAATATTAGATTTTGTGCTGGCACGTGGGAACAGTAGAACCCTTTTTTTCTCTCATACTTCTATATGAGTTATCTAATTTCGATTTAACTGTGGCATCCGACCACAATGTCAGTAGGCACTTGGATTCCAACACCATGATCTTAATTCTGGAACAATTGTAGAGGTATCATAACCCACAATTACTAGCTCAACTGGCCGGTGAGATTTCTTTTTAGAGGGCGGGAGAACCGTCACAGAAAGATATATAAGCTTTTGCTGTCAGGATTTGTTTACACTTCAAGGATATTCGTAAAAATGCTTCTTTGACTACACTTCCAGTCGAAAGGGTTTTTCTGTATTTTCACTATTTTCTACATTGTAGAATAAAAGCGAAGACATCAAACTATGAAATAACACATATGGAATCATGTAGTAACAAAAAAAGTGTTAAACAAATCAAAATATATTTTAGATTTGAGATTCTTCAAATAAGCCACCCTTTGCCTTGATGACAGCATTGCAAACTCTTGGCATTCTCTCAACCACATATGCTGAGCACTTGTTGGCTGCTTTTCCTTCACTCTGTGGTCCGACTCATCCCAAACCATATCAATTTGGTTGAGGTCAGGGGATTGTGGAGGCCAGGTCATCTGATACAGCACTCCATCACTCTCCTTCTTGGTCAAATAGCCAATACACAGCCTGTAGAAGTGTTGGGTCATTGTCCTGTTTTTTAATTGATCTGTTATTTTACCAGGTAAGTTGACTGAGAACACGTTCTCATTTACAGCAACAACCTGGGGAATAGTTACAGGGGAGAGGATGGGGGTGAATGAGGGGATTATTAGGTGATCGTGATGGTTTGAGGGCCAGATTGGGAATTTAGCCAGGGTTAACACCCCTACTCTTACAATAAGTGCCAGAGAGTCAGGACACCCGTTTAACGTCCCATATGAAAGACGGCACCCTACACAGGGCAGTGTCTCCAATCACTTGGGAATTGGGATATTTTTAGACCAGAGGCAAGAGTGCCTCCTACTGGCCCTCCAACACCACATCCAGTAGTATCTAGTCTCCCATCCAGGGACTGACCAGGACCAACGCTGCTTAGCTTCAGAAGCAAGCCAGCAGTGGTATACAGGGTGGTATGCTGCTGGCATACACAAATGATAGTCCCACCATGCCCAAACCAGATGGGATGGCGTATTACTGCAGAATGCAGTGGTAGCCATGCTGGTTAAGTGTGCCTTGAATTATAAATAAATCACAGAAAGTGTCATCAGCAAAGCACATCCACACCTCCTCCTCCATGCTTCCCGGTGGGAAATACAATTGCAATGCAGAGATCATCCATTCACCCACACCGCAACACACAAAGACACGGTGGTTGGAACCTAAAATCTCCAATTTGGATTCCAGACCAAAGGACACATTTCCACGGGTCTAATGTCCATTGCTCATGTTTCTTGCCCCAAGCAAGTCTCTTATTATTATTAGTGTCCTTTAGTAGTACCAAACTACTAAAAGTGGCAGTAATAAAACCTCTCTTGAAAAAGCCAAACCTTGACCCGGAAAATATTTTAAAAACTATCGGCCTATGTCGAATCTTCCATTCATCTCAAAAAATTTCGAAAAAGCTGTTGCGCAGCAACTCACTGCCTTCCTGAAGACAAACAATGTATACGAAATGCTTCAGTCTGGTTTTAGACTCCATCCTAGCACTGAGACTGCACTTGTGAAGGTGGTAAATTAGCTTTTAATGGCATCAGACCGAGGCTCTGCATCTGTCATCGTGCTCCTAGACACCATCGATCACCACATTCTTTTGGAGAGATTGGAAACCCAAAATGGTCCACACGGACAAGTTCTGGCCTGGTTTAGATCTTATCCGTCGGAAAGATATCAGTTTGTCCCTGTGAATGGTTTGTCCTCTGACAAATCAACTGTAAATTTCGGTGTTCCTCAAGGTTCCGTTTTAGGATGACTATTGTTTTCACTATATATTTTACCTCTTGGGGATGTCATTCGAAAACATATTGTTAACTTTCACTGCTATGCGGATGACACACAGCTGTACATTTCAATGAATAATGGTGAAGCCCCAAAATTGCCCTCGCTAGAAGCCTGTGTTTCAGACATAAGGAAGTGAATGGCTGCAAACTTTCTACTTTTAAACTCGGACAAAACAGAGATGCTTGTTCTAGGTCCCAAGAAACAAAGATCTTCTGTTGAATCTGACAATTAATCTTAATGGTTGTACAGTCGTCTCAAATAAAACTGTGAAGGACCTCGGCATTACTCTGGACCCTGATCTCTCTTTTGACGAACATATCAAGACTGTTTCAAGGACAGCTTTTTTCCATCTATGTAACATTGCAAAAATCAGAAACTTTCTGTCCAAAAATGATGCAGAAAAATTTATCCATGCTTTTGTTACTTCTAGGTTAGACTACTGCAATGCTCTACTTTCCGGCTACCCGGATATAGCACTAAATTGCTAAATACGGCTGCTAGAATCCTGACTAAAACCAAAAAAATTTATCATATTACTCCAGTGCTAGCCTCCCTACACTGGCGTCCTGTTAAGGCAAGGGCTGATTTCAAGGTTTTACTGCTAACCTACAAAGCATTACATGGGCTTGCTCCTACCTATCGCTCTGATTTGGTCCTGCCGTACATACCTACACGTACGCAACAGTCACAAGACGCAGGCCTCCTAATTGTCCCTAGAATTTCTAAGCAAACAGCTGGAGGCAGGGCTTTCTCCTATAGAGCTCCATTTTTATGGAATGGTCTGCCTACCCATGTGAGAGACGCCGACTCGGTTTCAACCTTATCCTGTCTTGTCCTGTGTGAATTTAAGTATGCTCTCTCTAATTCTCTCTTTCTCTCTTTCTTTCTCTCTCTCGGAGGACGTGAGCCCTAGGATCATGCCTCAGGACTACCTGGCATGATGACTCCTTACTGTCCCCAGTCCACCTGGTCGTGCTGCTGCTCCAGTTTCAACTGTTCTGCCTGCGGCTATGGTATCCTGACCTGTTCACCGGATGTGCTACCTGTCCAGACCTGCTGTTTTCAACTCTCTAGAGACACCAGGAGTGGTAGAGAAACTCTGAATGATCGGCTATGAATTGCAAACTTGCTGACTTGCTGCACCCTCGACAACTACTGTGATTATTATTATTTGACCATGCTGGTCATTTATGAACATTTGAACATCTTGGCCATGTTCTGTTATAATCTCCATCCGGCACCGCCAGAAGAGGACTGGCCACTCCTCATAGCCTGGTTCCTCTCTAGGTTTCTTCCTAGGTTTTGGCCTTTCTAGGGAGTTTTTCCTAGCCACCATGCTTCTACACCTGTATTGCTTGCTGTTTTGGGTTTTAGGCTGGGTTTCTGTACAGCACTTTGAGATATCAGCTAATGTACAAAGGCCTATATAAATACATTTGATTTTATTTGAGTAGTGGTTTCTTTGCAGCAATTCGACCATGAAGTTCTGATTCAAACAGTCTTCTTTGAACTGTTGATGAGCTGCAATTTCTGAGATTGGTAACGCTATTGAACTTGTCCTCTGCAACAGAGATAACTCTGGATCTTCCATTCCCATTGGCGGACCTCATGAGAGCCAGTTTCATCATAGTGGTTGATGGTTTTTGTGACTGCGCTTGAAGAATCCAGAAAGTTCTTGAAACTTTCTGGATTGACTGACCTTCATGCCTTCAAGTAATGATGGATTGTTGTTTCTCTTTGCTTATTTGAGCTGTTCTTGCCATAATATGGACTTGGTCTTTTACCAAATAGGGCTGTCTTCTGTATATCTCCCCACCTTGTCACAACACAACTGATTGACACAAACGCATTAAGAAGTAAAGAAATTACACAAATGAACTTTTAACAAGGCACACATACTAATTTAAATGCATTCCAGGTGACTACCTCATGAAGCTGGCGAAGAGAATGCCAAGAGTGTGCAAAGATGTCCTCAAGGCAAAGAGTGGCTATTTGAAGAATCTCATATATAAAATATATTTTGATTTGTGTAACACTTTTTTGGTTACGACATGATTCCATATGTGTTATTTCATAGTTTGATGTCCTCACAGTAAAGAAGAATCCATGAATGAGTAAGTGTTCTAAAACTTTTGACCGGTATTGTACCTCCGGAGGTGGTCAGGAAGATCTAAACACAATCAGTTCACAATTAATATTTTGCTTCTCTACACCTGTCGACAAATGTGGGCACAATCAGAATGTGGACAAGATCTGGACAACTGACGCATGTTAGAACCAGGTATAAACGGGGCTCCTGTCATCAGTGATGCTTCACCCCAAGTCTCATCCAGATGGCCATACAACCTTTTCACATCAGTGTGAGAAAAACCAGCTAATCTATACGGAATGATGCTATGCCATGTGCTCTCTGTCTGAGTGTCCTGTTATAGCCTATGTATACATCCCAAATGGAACCCTTTTCCCTATATAGTGCACTACTTTTAATAGGGCTATGGTCAAAATTAGCCCACTATAAAGGGAATAGGGAGTTCCATTTGGGATGCAAAATGGTTCCATTTGGGATGCAAAATGCTTTTAATCTGGGCAGTGAATGACTGGGTAATAGCACAAACAGAAGGCCAGCACATCACACAACCCCCTCTCAGGCAGCAGTTGGCACCAGTGACAGGCAGCCAGGCTGAGGAAGCATCGCTGCATTGTCCCCCCATCCCTAGTCAGGTGGACAGGTCTGTGCCAAGATTCTGTGTTTCTATGTGGCCCTGTTGCACCCCACAGATGGGAAAAGCAAAGCTATTCCTCTGAAGGATGCAGGCAGAATCACAGAATTGAATCAAATAAAATAAAATAAAATAAAATGTATTTATATAGCCCTTCATACGTCAGCTGATATCTCAAAGTGCTGTACAGAAACCCAGCCTAAAACCCCAAACAGCAAGCAATGCAGGTGTAGAAGCACTAAATGAGTGTTATATTGTAACTCTATGGGCAGAGCTCTCCAGGGGTGTCATTTCAAATAAAATAAAATTAAAACCAAATCAAATTTTATCTGTCACATATGCCGAATACAACAGGTGTAGACCTTACAGTGAAATGGTTACTTACTTAACCAACAATGCAGTTTTAAGAAAATACCTACAAAAAAGTAAGAGATAATAATAACAAATGATTAACAAATAACAATAGCAGGGCTATATACAGGGGGTACCGGTACAGAGTCAATGTGTGGGGGCACCAGTGTCGAGGTAATTGATAATAACAGAGTTGCAGCGTTCCGGGGGGTAGCCATTTGATTAGCTCTTCAGGAGTCTTATGGCTTGAGGCTAGAAGCCATTTAGGAGCCTTTTGGACCTAGACTTGGTGCTCTGGTACCACAGTAGTAGAGAGAACAGTCTATCACTAGGGTGGCTGGAGTCTTTGGCAATTATTTGGGCCTTCCTCTGACACCGCCTGTTATAGAGGTCATGGATGGCAGGAAGCTTGGCCCCAGTGATGTACTGGGCAGTATGCACTACCCTTTGTAGTGCCTTGCAGTCAGAGGCCGAGCAGTTGCAATACCACGCAGGGATGCTCTCGATGGTGCAGTTGTAAAACCTTTTGAGGATCTGAGGACCCAGGCCAAATCTTTTAGGTTTTGTCGTGCCCACTTTTGTCATGCCCACTTCACAACTGTCTTGGTGGGCTTGGACCATGTTAGTTTGTTGGTGATGTGGACGCCAAGGAACTTGAAGCTCTCAACCTGCTTCACTATAGCCCCGTCGATGAGAATGGGGGCGTGCTCGGTTCTCCTTTTCCTGTTGTCCACAATCATCTCTTTTGTCTTGATCACGTTGAGGGAGAGGTTGTTCTCCTTGCACCACACGGTCTCATCGTTGTCAGTGATCAGTCCTACCACTGTTGTTTCATCAGCAAACTTAATGATGGTGTTGGAGTCGTGCCTGGCCGTGTAGTCATGAGTGAACAGGGATTATAGGAGGGGACTGAGCACGCACCCCTGAGGGGCCCCTGTGTTGAGGATTAGCATGGACGGATGTTTGTTACCTACCCTGACCACCTGGGGGTGGCCCTTCAGGGTGTCCAGGATCCAGTTGCAGAGGGAGGTGTTTAGTCCCAGGGTCCTTAGCTTAGTGATGAGCTTTGAGGGCACTATGATGTTGAAAGCTAAGCTGTAGTCAATTAATAGCATTCTCACAGGTGTTACTTTTGTCCAAGTGTGAAAGGGTAGTGTGGAGTGCAATAGAGACTGCATCATCTGTGGATCTGTTGGTGCGGTATGCAAATTGGGGTGGGTCTATGGTTTCTGGGATAATGGTGTTGATGTGAGTCAGGACCAGCCTTTCAAAGCATTTCATGGCTACAGAAATGAGTGCTACGGGTTGGTTGTCATTTTGGCAGGTTACCTTAGTGTTCTTGGGCATAGGGACTATGGTGGTTTGCTTGAAACATGTTGGTATTACAAACAGGGAGAGGATGAAAATGTCAGTGAAGACATTTGCCAGTTGGTCAGCGCAAGCTCGGAGTACAAGTCCTGGTAATCCGTCTAGCCCTGTGGCCTTGTGAATGTTCACCTGTTTAAGGGTCTTACTCACATTGGCTGCGGAGAGCATGATCACACAGTCATCCGGAACAGCTAATGCTCTCATGCATGTTTCAGTGTTACTTGCCTTGAAGTGATTATAGAAGTTATTTAGCTCATCTGGTAGGCTCGTGTCACTGGGCAGCACGTGGCTGTGCTTCCCTTTGTAGTCTGTAATAGTTTGCAGGCCCTGCCATATCAGACACGCGTCAGAACCGGTGTAGTATGATTCAAACTTAATCCTGTATTGCCGCTTTGGCTGTTTGATGGTTCGTCTGAGGACATAGTTGCATTTCTTACAAGCTTCCGGGTTAGAGTCCCACTCCTTGAAAGCAGCAGCTCTACCCTTTAGCTCAGAGCGAATGTTGCCTGTAATTCATGGCTTCCGGTTGGGGTATGTACGTACAGTCACTGTGGGGACTACATCCTCGATGCACTACATCCTCGATGCACTTATTGAAAGCCAGTGACTGATGTGGTGTACTCCACAATGCCATCTGAAAAATCCTGGAATATATTCCAGTTTGTGCTAGCAACTGCTTCATCTGACCAGTTTTTTATAGACCGAATCACTGGTGCTTCCTGCTTTAATTTTTGCTTGTAAGCAGGAATCAGGAGGATAGAATTATGGTCAGATTTGCCAAATGGAGGGCGAGGGAGAGCTTTGAACGTGTGTGGAGTAAAGGTGGTCTAGAATGTTTTTCCCTCTGGTTGCACATTTAACATGCTGATAGAAATGAGGTAAAACGGATTTAAGTTTCCCTGCATTAAAGTCCCTGGCCAGTAGGAGCGCCACCTCTGAATGAGCGTTTTCCTGTTTGCTTATGGCGGTATACAGCTCAATGAGTGCGGTTTTAGTGCCAGCATTGGTAGACAGCTATGAAAAATACAGATGAAAACTCTCTATGTAGATAGTGTGTTCTGCAGCTTATCATGAGTTACTCTACCTCAGTCAAGCAAAACCTCGAGACTTCCTTAGATATCGTGCAACAGCTGTTGTTTACATAAATGCATAGGCCCCCACCCCGTGTCTTACCAGAGGCTGCTGTTCTGTCCTGCCAATAGAGTGTATGTTCTTAATATCGTCGTTCCGCCACGACTCGGTGAAACATAAGATATTACAGTTTTTAATGTCCCATTGGTAGGATAAACGTGCTTTCAGTTCGTTCCATTTATTTTCCAGTGATTGAACATTAGCTAGCAGAACGGAAGGCAAGGGCATATTAGCCACTCTTCGCCTGATCCTCACAAGGCACCCTGATCTCTTTCCGCAAAATCTCTTGTTTCCTTCTCCAGAGAATGACGGGGACCTGGGCCTGGTTGGGTGTCCCCCCCCGTCCGACTCATTGAAGAAGAACTCTTCGTTCAGTTTGAGGTAAGCAATCGCAGTTCTAATGTCCATAAGCTCTTTTCAGTCATAAGAGAAGGTAGCAGTGACATTATGTACAAAACAAGATACGAACAACGTGAAAAAACAAACAAAATAGCATGGTTGGTTAAGAGCCGATAAGACTGCAGCCTTCCCCTCTGGTGCCATCACTAACCCCCACTGGCCCTGGTGGTGTCCATCTCACACACTATACTTTGCCTCTGATTCTGTGGCACAGTGGGACAGACTGGGTAAGCATAAACATATATACAAACATGCCTGCCTCTGATTCTGTGGCACAGTGGGACTTACTGAGTAACATAAACACATATACAAACATCTCTGCCTCTGAGACTCAATGGGACTGAGTATATAAGCCTTCCTTCTGACAAAACCCACCACAGGTTCCTCAGTCATCACTACTCAAAAAGGAGTGAGGCAATAAAAGGAACCTGGAAGTATAGGGCCACTGCCAACAGAACATTGAACCCCAATTACATTATGACAGTACTGTAAGCATCTATTCTAATTCTAATCCATACGGAAACACTCAAAAGCTCAGTTTTCCCCAAAACCTTTATGTGTGACTGTCTAGTAAAGTGTCCCTCTCGTCACCCTTTCTCACACACGGTGAAGTATCCACTTCCTTTCAGCTCTCCTGTCACTGACTGTCACTGACCACAAAAGGGGCCGGGGATCCATAAATCTCTACTCTCTCAGTAGGGAGGCTTTGTGTTCATTGCTGCCTCAATTGACTAGACCGGAGTGTATAATGCAGTCCCTGCTGTGTAGTCTGGTGTTTCTGTAAAGTACTACACTGAGAGGTATAGACCGGAATGCACTTTATATGGACACTGAACACAAGCATAAATCTTAAAAGTTAGAAATAGAATACAGAATAAAATAAAAGAATGCAGTCGCTGGAGGATGTTATAGTGAATGATCCTTTTCCGGATAACTTAATGACTTCATGAGCAGAAGCTTTATCATTCATTAAGCAAATAGAAACTACTGCTCTGCCTCATCACATCTGACAGAGAGTCATCTATCAAGGGATTTGTTATAACGTCCAGTGAAGACTCGTCATTTAGCGCTTGCTAGGAAGCATGGCAGAAGTGAATACTTTACTTGATAAATCACTCCAGAAGTAACTTGTCGTGGACTACGTCGGCTTCCCAAATGGCACCCTTTCCCCTATGTAGTGCACTACTTCTGACTAGAGCCCTATAGGCCCTGGACAAAAGTAGTGCACTACATCAGGAAAAGGGTGACATTTGGGAAGCAAACTATGTTTCACCAAGCCTTGGCACTTTACAAAAGCCTCCCCATGAAGTCACAGCTCATAAGTGTGATCATATTGTGATCTGATCCGTACTTGTTTTGACTGGCATGGTGCTGATGGATTCTGTAGCAGATATGCTGCAACACTCCATGATGACACTTCTGTCTGTGGGATCACTTCATCATAAGCAATACACACACGCCCACATGCACAAACATTCACACAAACACATACACACACACACGCATGCACACTGTACACACACACACACACATACCTCTCCATTAGCCCCATTGTTGACATAATCAATAACTAACAACGTCCCTCCCAGTGTAACGCCCGTCTCTGAATTATACAATTATTCACGCTGGCCTCCTCTCCTTTACGCCTAGTGCATCATGGGTAATTAAAGTAGCCTAAACCCTGGGAGTGGAGAACAGGCATTAATTAAGTAGCTACGTCTCTGACTCCATGTCGCCGCAGGCTCCTCTTCATAGGTGTGGAGAAAGGTCAACGTTCCCCGCGTTGCGGATGGAAGTTATCGCGCTGACAATGTGATGGAGGTCCCTGAGAATGAATGCCGTGGCAGAGGAGAGCTTTAAACACCTACTGCAGGCAGCTACTGCAAGCCTCCCAGATTGATAATTATTCCAGCCCGACCAGAGCCAAACAAAACGGTTAAAGCTGGAGCTAGAGGAAAGTTCCTATGGCTCAGTGGAGGTAGGCAGCTAGCTGGGGATTGGATGCCATCCACTTCTAGTAACTGTTTTCTTCTTCTTTTTTAAAGTTTTTTTTAATTGATTTTTTTATATTAAAACTTCCTATTCAACGAGACAGCATCTCAAAGACATAGTGTACACACGTATAGACACAGGAACCCACTCAAACATAAACACACACAATCAAGCACACACACAGGCACACATGCACGCACACACACAAACAAAAGCAGTATGTAGAGTACTGACTATTGGAGAGGAACATGACAACATCTCAGCTGGAACCAATTAGTTAGAGAGCTTTGATTTGTCAGCAAGAGCTCAGAGCTCTATTCAATCTTTCTGTTTCAGCTCCATTTCTCTCTGCCGCTCGTGAAACCTGAATACTGATCAATGTCAGCATCAACATCCTGTAAGCAACACGTCTCTACCGGCACGTCTGACATATATCTACCAGCAGATATACAGATGTAGGATCTTCATTTTGGCCAGTTTGCTACAGCGGGACAATAATCATGCAACAACAGGAATTGTGAATGAATTATATTATTAATTATGTGGATTATAATTCATGGCCATTTTTTGTAGGGGTTGATACATTTTGTGTTAGGGCAAATCAAGTCTGACATTTTAAAGTGGAAATTACAAACTTTAGAAGCCTTTTTGAACCTCAAATGAAGATCCATCTTTATGCAGGCATAGGCACAGAAAAAAAAAAGAATTCAACACCAGATACCTAATGTGCAAAGGAATAATTCTGTGTGGCTAACATGTAAAAAGACTGCATATCTGCATTGTCCAAGGCTCATTTTGGAATCTGTGATGACTGAAAGAACCTGAACGAAACTTAGTCGTCCTATCTGCTGGTGGGTACGGGTAGCCTACCTCACGGTCAACTGTTTGTAATGTGTCATATAGGCATAATCAAAAATCACATTGTATGTGGATTCATTCATAGTATGAATCACAAAAAAATGACACAATGGGGACACCTTAGACTGCTATGGGTGAGATGTGAGACAAGGTGTAAAAGTGTGCAAAAGTACCTGTGTGGACCATAGACCATAGACTGTATGGAAATAACTGGACACAATCATAACCAGCTAATGAATAGATTCCTATGAGAAACGTACCTGGATAGACACGTCGCTGTAGGAGCCCCCGATGACTCCAGATATGGCCAGAGGGACGTCATCCTGGATGGGGTTGGATCCGTCTGGGCAGATGAACCCCGGCTCATGCACCTTGGTGAGGGAGGCTCGTACGAACTCCAGGCTTTGCTCCAGAGCGTAGGTGTCCTTAGAGCAGGTGTCTAGGATGTGGGCTCCCAGCCTGAGTCCCGGCAGCAGCCGCTCGTCCGCGTTGATCTCATCCAGCGCTAACAGCATCGCCTCTAGTCTCTGGATCCCTCTCTGCTCGTTGATCTTCCCACAGTCCTCCGCCACCTCGCCCTTCTCATGCACCGGGAACAGACCGCCGATCACCAGGTCCCCATCGATGGTGATCTCCCTCTTGGTGGAAGGAGGGAATCTGTTGTTAGGGCTGGGCAGGGCCTCTGGAACGAGCAAGTCAAAGAGGAGCAGGTGGAGGGACCACCATGGGGCAGCCTTGGCCCAGAGCCCAGGACAGAGGAGGCCGGAGGTGGGCATGGTCAGGTCGGGTAGCTGAGATCAGTGTAGTGGGTGGTGGGTAGAGGAGTGGGACACAGGAGGTTCTTACAGGGGCTGGGGCTGGGTGAGGTGGATCGTTCTAGAGCCCTCTCTCGACACTCGTGGCATCTTGGTTACTCATTGCAAGTGGAGGAGAGAAGATGGAACAATATATCAATATTCATGTTACAGTGCATCAATATTGTGGTATTTCAGTCATAAAAGTAATTGATTCACATTTGTAATTCAAATAGTATTTTTCCCCCTTTAAAATAAAATAATATAATTTATTCCAAACTATCACAGATGCTTTTTGCTCCTACTTCTCATGGGAGGAGGGTGTGAACATCCAGACTTTCCTCTCTACCTCCAGTCCAGTTTAAGGTGTAAAGGGAATAGATGGCTTCATTTCCCCATCAATCTTTCAACAACCTTTAAAGGTTGCTTTACAGCCCTTCTATAAGAGCTCTCTATCTTAAAGACTGGCTACTGGCTGTCGTGGCTCTCGGCACATTCCTCAAGCAGCACTTCATCCCTGCAACTTGTCTTGGGCCACACAACCAGACTGTCAGCCATCTCAACAGATGAGTGAGTGTGTCAGCCTTCCCCGGCAAGCCACTGTGTGTGTGTGTGTGTGTGTGTGTGTGTGTGTGTGTGTGTGTGTGTGTGTGTGTGTGTGTGTGTGTGTGTGTGTGTGTGTGTGTGTGTGTGTGTGTGTGTGCGTGCGTGCGTGCGTGCGTGCGTGCGTGCGTGCGTGCGTGCGTGCGTGCGTGCGTGTGTGTGTGTGCGTGCGTGATTACATACATGTTGGAGACAAGAAGCACTGGATTATTTTACTACTCTGCATGGATTTCACAGCACCCCATTCTACTGCCATCTAGCTCTAAGACATTTAAATACCTTCATTCTCCCATTTTTACTAATTCCTCATATATTTTTTATATCTCTCTCTCTCTCTCACACACCCACAGTCTGTCTGTCTGTCTGTCTGTCTGTCTGTCTGTCTGTCTGTCTGTCTGTCTGTCTGTCTGTCTGTCTGTCTGTCTGTCTGTCTGTCTGTCTGTCTGTCTGTCTGTCTGTCTGTCTGTCTGTCCCATCTCACTCTTTCTACTATGTTGCTCATAATGATGCTTCAGTTAAAGGACCGCTGGTTAATGAGGTCCCTGTTAGCCTTATAGTCTTGTCTGCGTCTTAAATGGCACCATATTCTCTATATAGTGTGCTACTTTTGAACAGGGCCCATAGGGCACTGGTCAGAAATAGTGGACTATGTAGGAAATAAGGTGCTATTTGGGATGCACAATTTGTAATCTGTCCTTTATAATGCTCACTGAGCATGTTAACCTTTCCATGTGTTTGTGCCCTTCATTAAAATATGTTAGAAAGTCCAATTCTGGGCAGTCCAATTGATCATCTATGTGTGTAATTTCTTGATAGATATCACACCCTTAAAGTCTTTCCTGACCACCCAGACTCCTTGCTCTGACCAAACTCTATGCCACGCCCACGGACGTTAGTGTCTTCTAAGCAATGAGTCTAGATCTGAGTACCTCCCCAACGCTTCACTGAATGCGGACACATTGGGACCATCTGATTGGTCCAGAAACCGATGGGTTGGGCCAGAGCTACAACACACGTGGGTAAAGAGGCGGTTTGAAAACGCGTCATTGACTTTGACACTCTGATTCGTTATAGACGATCCAATCGCTGATGACTTTGTTTTGTACAACGCCCCTCGTCACCACAAACGACTTCAATGATGGCAATCTCAGACTGAAGAATGTAGCGAGCATAGAGCAGTGGAATAATTTAGTTTGAGTCGTCAGGCTATGCATTTTCCACAGGTTTATTGATAGTATTTCTTAGCAATAGCATTTGGAAAGCCTCTGCTCTTAAAAAAAAGGTCAGAACATTTACAGTGGTCATAGCCTACTTCAAGTGAAGCTACTCGAAGACGAATCGGTAATGAAAAAGCTGGATCAAACATTTACAGTATAGCATCATGGAGTATGAACCATATTACCCAAGAACTATCATCAGCTTGCCGTGCCTTACAAAGAGATATTCTCACACTTGGAAGGGCTCTCTTCTTCGCTAACTGAGGTTGCCATGGAAACATTGTGGGTAAAAAAAGAGGATGGTGGTATTGGTGGTGGGGGGAGGGGTAGTGGGCAGTATGACAAGAGTGTTGCTGAAATAAATTCTCACCATATTGAGGTTATATATCTGGTATGTTAGGGGTTGAAAGTATATTTTGATTGGAGGTACAGGGAGAAGGACAGAGAGATAAGGAGAGGGATAAAGAGGGAGAGAGAGAGTGATACATGGGTTTGTCAAACAAAGCAGTGAAGCATTTGTAATGAATAGGAAAATATATTGAGAGAATATTATCTTGATATTCACAAATAGACATTCAGGATATAAATTAATGACCATTTAATATAGACTCAACTGTGAGCAAAAGAAAGATGATAGCAGGCTCCCTGTAGAGGATATAAAGGTGTGCGTCCTAAATGGCTTCCTATTCCTTATAGTGCACTACTTTTGACCAGGGCCTATAGGGAATAGTGTGCCATTTGGGACACAAGCACAGTAGTGATCAACACGTTATCAACAAGAAACAATCAATTTACACTAAGGAAGCACATAAGAAGTAGTCTGACACATACACCACTTTCTCTTGTGATTTCTATTACACAATCAACAATTCAATTTCAAACTATGATTGATCATCGGAGAACTTTCTGAAGGAAAGCTGAGGTAATCAGCCACATTAGCTGCTGGACACCACCTCTTCACCGATGGGAGATAGTAGCTATAGCTGTTAGTTGAAGGTGTGGCTGGTCTTTCAATCAACCATCTCACTCATAGGGGAGAGTGGGGTGAAGTTGAGCAAAAGGGGTAAATTAAATTGAGCCACCCTTGTTTCTAGAAAACCATACACAATTTGAATCATTTGACCAAATATTTAGGCAGTAGTCATCATTTCATGGAGTCTGTGAAGGATGAAACCACATGGGAAAAGTGGTAAGCAACTTAAATTAATTTATTGTGTTAGAGGTTTCATGATGCTTCTATCTATCTAAACCAAAGTAGATACTTTTAAGATTGTTCTATACATCAGTTGGGGTCTCTGTAGGCGTCAATAAGAGGTTCTCAACCTAGCATGAGCGTGCATCCTTGTAGCTGGGTGGGCTAATATAGTAAAAAAATTTGCGTTGGGGTAAGTTGAGCCAATGGCTATGGGGTAAGTTGAGCTAATGGTTGGGCCAATGGCAAGTTGAGCATATTAAAGTGTTTTCTTTCCAGGCGTAATGCAAAGCATTATCTCTGGGATATGAGGTACAGTAATAACAGGGCCTGGCCTATGTTAAAAAAAAATTTCACGTTTGTTAAGCCTGTATTAAAAGATGCTTAAAAATATAAAAAGATAAAACACGATTGGGATTGTGTTGAATTGTGTTCTGGAAATAAAGATAGACATGTTTTTTTTTTAAAGACCGTAGTGGTAATATTGAATTATTTACAGAAATGTGCATGTGACTTAACTTACCCTGTCCTGCAGATCAACTTAACCCATACCTGGGTTAAGAGACCACTTTTTTTGACAAGCTAACCTTTTGCCATCAGAACAGCCTCTATTCCTCAAGGCATGGACTCAACAAGGTGTCGAAAGTGTTCCACAGGGATGCTGGCCCATGTTGACTCCAATCTTTCCCACAGTTGTTGCAAGTTGGCTGGATGTCCTTTGGGTGGTGGACAATTCTTGATACACACGGGAAACTGTAGAGACTGAAAAACCCAGCAGCGATGCAGTTCTTGACACTAACCGGTGGACCTGGCACCTACTACCATACCCCGTTCAAAGGCATTTAAATATTTTGTCTTGCCTATTCACCCTCTGAATGGCACACATACTGTACACAATCTATGTCTCAATTGTCTCAAGGCTTAAAAATCATTATTTAACCTGTTTCCTCCCCTTCAGCTACACTGTTTGATGTGGATGTAACAAGTGACATCAATAAGGGATCATAGCTTTCACCTGGATTCACCTGGTCAGTCTATATCATGTTTTGTATATCAGTGTATATGTAAATATATATATGTTAGAAAGAATACTATATTTCCCTTAAAGGAGTGATGCTGAATGTAAAAAAGGGCTCAACTTACCCCACTCTCCCCTACATGCTGTTGCTGAACCTTACCCGGTTATAAATACATAATCTCAACCAGTTTTGCAGTTGAATTGATGTCCTGTCGAGCAGTTTTGTTCACTGGTATAGGCTATAAGGGTACTGATGTTGATCAACTCTGCCTAGCTCTGATCCATTGTAGTAGACATTATAGAGAAGTTCATGTAACACTGTTTGTCATGACAAACTGCTTCATCTTAAACATTTTCTAAATAACGTAGTGCAGTACACTGTGTAATGTTAAACTTCCCAATCAAAGTACTTTGCATTTCTAGTACAGAGGGAATGTGCCCATCTACTCCTCTGGCTAGGCTAAAGTTGGTAATAACTTATGGTCACAGTGTGAATATGTAACATATATCATTTCCTGTCACTCTTCCTGTGTGTGGGCCCCTGGTGCATCTCTTGTGTGTGTGCGTGCGTGCGTGATAGTATTCAGCCACACCCCAGCAGCAGACACAGCAACAGACAATGAAGCAAATTAGCGGGAACAAGTACAATGATTGCTGCTGAATATGCCATCTCTACAGAAACTCACCACGACGTAAGGGGCTATGCGTTCTATGGAAAATAATGAACGACGTTAAAGGTGTTCCACAACGCCCTAGCGGAGAATGCATAGAGCCCCGACTTGATTATCCCTTTATACCATGGCTATAATTTAACTCATTTGCTCTAGAAATGTGTTCATTTGCCGGTAGAAATTTGTTTCGAAACCCACTGAGGTAGCTACCAAGTTTACAAGATAGCTACAGTAGTTGCCTTGGTATCCAAACAAACAGACATTAGCTAACCAAACCATCAGTCCTAGGTTGCTATTATAAAAATTGAATTCAGCAATGCCAATACTGTTTTCAATTCAACTTTTGCTTTCAAAAGCAGCTTGAATATAAAACATGTAAGAATTAACTATAGCCATTGAATTCTACAATGCTGATATAACATGCATTATACTGAAATAATGCACGCTCTAGAATGCCCTTCAAGCCAATCAGATATGAATACTCAACAATGCTAAATAAATTCCAAATATATACATGTCTTTATAAACTGGGCAGTTCGAGCCCTGAATGCTGATTGGCTGACAGCCATGGTATATCAGACCGTATACCACAGGTATGACAAAACATTTATTTTTACTGCTCTAATTACCTTATTAACCAGTTTAAAAAAATAAAAGAGCAATAAGGCACCTCGTGGTTTGTGGTATATGGCTAATGCGTTGTGCCTACGAACAGCCCTTAGCCGTGGTATATTGGCCATAGACCACACCCCCTCGTGCCTTATTGCTTTGCCCAGGGGCAGAACGACAGATTTTTACCTTGTCAGCTCGGGGACTTGATTGTGTGTAGAGTGCGTGTCATATCATGTGTATGTGTATGCTTGTGTCTGGGCCTGTGTGTATGTCTCTTCACAGTCCCCGCTGTTCCATAAGGTGTATTTTTATCTGGTTTTTAAATCTGATTCTACTGCTTGCATCAGTTACCTGATGAGGAATAGAGTTCCATGAAGCCATGGCTCTACGTAGTACTGTGTGCCTCCCATAGTCTATACTAGACTTTGGGATTGTGAAGAGACCTTTGGTGGCATGTCTTGTGGGGTGTGCATGGGTGTCCGAGCTGTGTGCTAGTAGTTTTAACAGACAGCTCTGTGCATTCAGCATGTCAATACTTCTTACAAAAACAAGTAGTGATGAAGTCAATCTCTCCTCTCCTTTGAGCCATGAGAGATTGACATGCATATTATTAATGTTAGCTCTCCATGTACATTTAATCGTGCTGCCCTGTTCTGAGCCAATTATAATTTTCTTAAGTCCCTCTTTGTGGCACCTGACCTCTTGTCTGGACAGTAGTCCAGGCGTGACAAAACTAGGGCCTGTAGGACCTGCCTTATTGATAGTGTTGTTAAGAAGGCAGAGTAGTGTTTTATTATCGACAGACTTCCCCCAATCTTAGCTACTGTTCCATCAACATGTTTTGAAGTGACAGTTTACAATCCAAGTTACTCCAAGCAGTTTAGTCTCCTCAACTTGCTGAATTTCCACATTACTCATTACAAGATTAAGTTGAAGTTTAGGGTTTAGTGAATGATTTGTCCCAAATACAATGCTTTTAGTTTTAGAAATACCGTATTATACATAGACACACTGGCTTCACCCAAAGCCAGTGGCATGTCATTAGTAAAGATTGATAAATGTAAGGGGCCTAGACAGCTACCCTGGGGAATTCACGATTCTACCTGGATTATGTTGGAGAGGCTTCCATTAAAGAACACCCTCTGTGTTCTGTTAGACAGGTAACTCTTTATCCACAATATAGCAGGGGGTGTAAAGCCATAAAACAAGTGTTTTTCCAGCAGCAGGCTGTAACCAATAATGTCAAAAGCCGCACTGAAGTCTAACAAGACAGCCCACACAATAATTGTATTATCAATTTCTCTCAGCCATGCATGTTGAATGTCCTTCCCTATAAGTGTGCTGAAAGTCTCTTGTCAATTTGTTTACTGTAAAATAGCATTGTATCTGGTCAAACACAATTTTTAAAATGATTTAATAAGGGTTGGTAACAGGCTGATTGGTCGGCTATTTGAGACAGTAAAGGGGGCTTTACTATTATTGGGTTGCGTAATGACTTTTGCTTCCCTCCAGGACTGAGGGCACACACTTTCTTGTAGGCTTAGATTGAAGATATGGCAAATAAGAGTGGCAATATTGTCCGCTATTGCCCTCAGTAATTTTTCATCCAAGTTGTTAGGACCAGGTGGGTTATCATTGTTGATAGACAACAATCATATTTTTCACCTCTTCCACACTCACGGAAATCAAAATTACAATGCTTGTCTTTCATAATTTGGTCAGTTATACTTGGATGTGTAGTATAAGCATTTGTTGCTGGCATATCATGCCTAAATTTTCTAATCTTGCTGATGAAAAAAATCATTAAAGTAGTTGTCAATATCAGTGGGTTTTGTGATGAATGAGCCATCTGATTCAATGAATGATGGAGTTTGCCTTATTGCCCAAAATTTAATTTGAGGTGATTCAAATCTTTTTACTATCATTCTTTATATAATTTACATTTGTTTCATTGTATATTATCTTCTTCTTTGTGATTGGCAAGGTGAGATCATGAAGCCTACATATATGCCAGCCAGATCCTTCTTCCTGCCTCATATTGTGCATTCCAATAATATCTCCTTTCTCTTGAAGTGTGTACTTCTTCACTTACCTTCATAAATTTGAAGGATATGGCTGGTATATGACAACTCCCTCTAGCCAATGCCTAACACCAATCCAATGCTTAAAACTGTGTGGGGAGTAGTGAACAAGATTATTGGGACTGAGCCACAGTCTTCTAGCATGAGCTATGGGGTCCAGGTGAGCCAAAACAGTTTTATTGATGTTAGAAATCGAATCATCACGCTCGACTGTCTCTTGGACCAGATGGGTTCGGTGGGGGCTCTCAATTCGCTGAGCCCATCTGAGAATGGGAGTTTAATGGACAAATCAGTGCCAAGCAGGAAGACCAAGAAGGGACAGGAACTAGGCCAAGGTAAGGTCTAAGGACTGAATGGCATAGATGCTAAAAGTCCTAAAAAAAGTATCCTACAAGTCTCCTACAGATATAGCATGCTGACACATGATACCTTAATTTGGCTCAGTTATCCAACATTTTGATCCAAGAGTGGATTTTTGTCTGAAGAGATTTGGGGACACATAAGCTTGAAGATTGGAGGCAGGTAGAAATATCAAATTATATTCGTGACAAATATTTTTAATATTTATTTTTTTTAAAGTTTTTTTTTACCCCCTTTTTCTCCCCAATTACGTGGTATCCAATTGTTAGTAGCTACTATCTTGTCTCATCGCTACAAGGGAGAGACAAAGGTCGAAAGTCATGCTTTGGATGTTTCGGCCTGCCACAGGAGTCGCTGGTGGGCGATGACACAAGGGTATCCCTACCGGCTTTAGCCCTCCCTAACCCGGACGATGCTAGGCCAATTGTGCGTCGCCCCACGGACCTCCCGGCCCTATTAGTGACAATATTAAGGAAACATTTGCCACTTAGCAGAGGCTGTACTTATCATTCTCCTGAAACAGGAGATAGAAAACAGACAGAGGAGATAGATAACAGACAGAGAAAACCAAGAGTAATTTGACGTGGTTTGGAGCTGCTGCTACGACCATCGACGCTCGCTCAGCCTCCTCTTAGTTCTTAGGTATCTTCTATCAGGCCTTGATCACATTAAATCTGGCTCGTGGCAGAATCGGCCATCACGATTGCACTCGGCAGCCAAGAGAGCCGCTTCCTCCCTACCCAGCTGCATCTGCACAATTATTCCCCGTGAAACAGGAGTTCAAAAAGAGAAAACAGTGTGCCTTGCTCCACTTTGAACCCTCAGGTAGCCAGATAGCACACGCATACAGTACCCACCCCACACCAGCCTCACATCACGTGCATGGAAAAGCTGTTTGTCTCTCCAACTCAGATCACTCTAGCAACATAGGCTACATTAGTCAACCGCCTCCAATACAATGTACCTCTATCTTGGATCCAAATAACAACCAACTATTGAGTGACTAAGTACAGTTGTTGCTTTGAGCATGTGTTTCAACCAAACACAGGTCTTGAAGATCATACAGATGACAGTTGGTACAGTATAGTTCACTGGCTTTAACTGTACAAAGAGTCCCAATTAAGATTCTGTTCGCATCAACTGTGGGCAGCAGAAGCTTGTGAATACATTGATGTAGAACAGTCTTGAATAGATTCTACTGTGCTGGACATTCAGGTCAAATAGATTGCAGCTTGTCATCTTGGTAAATGGTGCATGATGGCACCTTCATATGGACGGTGATGTATCATTTTTATGTTTTTATTTATTGAACCTTTATTTATCCAGGCGAGTCGTTTAAGAACAAATGATTTTGTCCTCTTGGAAGACAATGGTGTGTGGCACCTTTACATGGGTGTTGATGTCCTTTTGGTAAAAAGAGCATGGCATCTTCATATGAACCTTAATGTTATCTTGGAGCATGACACCTTCATTAGTTGGTAGATGTCCCCATGCTCTGTCAAGTGGCACCCTGATCAGGCGATGAGATGACAGACAGCAGCCAGTGTTGAACGGACTGACCCCACCTCCCTAACGGACCTGAACACCATCATACAACACATGGTGGAGCCAGAAGGAGCCTAAGCCTGGTTAGCCCTCAGACAGAGAGCCCAGCTGCTCAAGGCACTGCTCAAATACAGCCTTCATAGATGAAATATGCCTAATTTTGTATATCATAACATTGGTAATATAATGGGTATTACCATTGGTATGAGTATGATTGGCCGGTGTGAGTATACTAAGTATTATATAGTCATTGGTTTAAGTATGATTGGCCGGTGTGAGTATACTAAGTATTATATAGTCATTGGTTTAAGTATGATTGGCCGGTGTGAGTATACTAAGTATTATATAGTCATTGGTTTAAGTATGATTGGCCGGTGTGAGTATACTAAGTATTATATAGTCATTGGTTTAAGTATGATTGGCCGGTGTGAGTATACTAAGTATTATATAGTCATTGGTTTAAGTATGATTGGCCGGTGTGAGTATACTAAGTATTATATAGTCATTGGTTTAAGTATGATTGGCCGGTGTGAGTATACTAAGTATTATATAGTCATTGGTTTAAGTATGATTGGCCGGTGTGAGTATACTAAGTATTATATAGTCATTGGTTTAAGTATGATTGGCCGGTGTGAGTATACTAAGTATTATATAGTCATTGGTTTAAGTATGATTGGCCGGTGTGAGTATACTAAGTATTATATAGTCATTGGTTTAAGTATGATTGGCCGGTGTGAGTATACTAAGTATTATATAGTCATTGGTTTAAGTATGATTGGCCGGTGTGAGTATACTAAGTATTATATAGTCATTGGTATGAGTATGATTGGCCGGTGTGAGTATACTAAGTATTATATAGTCATTGGTTTAAGTATGATTGGCCGGTGTGAGTATACTAAGTATTATATAGTCATTGGTTTAAGTATGATTGGCGGTGTGAGTATACTAAGTATTATATAGTCATTGGTTTAAGTATGATTGGCCGGTGTGAGTATACTAAGTATTATATAGTCATTGGTTTAAGTATGATTGGCCGGTGTGAGTATACTAAGTATTATATAGTCATTGGTTTAAGTATGATTGGCCGGTGTGAGTATACTAAGTATTATATAGTCATTGGTTTAAGTATGATTGGCCGGTGTGAGTATACTAAGTATTATATAGTCATTGGTTTAAGTATGATTGGCGGTGTGAGTATACTAAGTATTATATAGTCATTGGTTTAAGTATGATTGGCCGGTGTGAGTATAGTCATTAAGCGGTGTGAGTATACTAAGTATTATATAGTCATTGGTTTAAGTATGATTGGCCGGTGTGAGTATACTAAGTATTATATAGTCATTGGTTTAAGTATGATTGGCCGGTGTGAGTATACTAAGTATTATATAGTCATTGGTTTAAGTATGATTGGCCGGTGTGAGTATACTAAGTATTATATAGTCATTGGTTTAAGTATGATTGGCCGGTGTGAGTATACTAAGTATTATATAGTCATTGGTTTAAGTATGATTGGCCGGTGTGAGTATACTAAGTATTATATAGTCATTGGTTTAAGTATGATTGGCCGGTGTGAGTATACTAAGTATTATATAGTCATTGGTTTAAGTATGATTGGCCGGTGTGAGTATACTAAGTATTATATAGTCATTGGTTTAAGTATGATTGGCCGGTGTGAGTATACTAAGTATTATATAGTCATTGGTTTAAGTATGATTGGCCGGTGTGAGTATACTAAGTATTATATAGTCATTGGTTTAAGTATGATTGGCCGGTGTGAGTATACTAAGTATTATATAGTCATTGGTTTAAGTATGATTGGCCGGTGTGAGTATACTAAGTATTATATAGTCATTGGTTTAAGTATGATTGGCCGGTGTGAGTATACTAAGTATTATATAGTCATTGGTATGAGTATGATTGATGCGCAGTCTGTAATGTTAAAAATAATGGCATAGGTTCTTAATTTGTTTTAACATTTCAATGAAGAAACAATTAAATAATTCATGCTAAGATGTATATAAATATTGAATACATAATACATACAGTGCCTTCAGAAATAATTTATACCCCTTGACTTATTCCACATTTTGTTTGGTTACAGACAGAATTCAAAATGGATTAAATGGATGTTATTTCTCACCCATCTACACACAATACCCCATAATGACAAAGTGAAAACAAGTTTTTAGACATTTTTGATAATTTATTGAAAATTAAGTACAGAAATATCAAATTTACCTAAGTATTAACACTCCTCAAACTCAACACTTTGTAGAAGCACCTTTGGCAGTGATTACAGCTGTCAGTTTTTCTGGGTACGTCTCTTCGCACACGTGGATTGTACAATATTTTAAAAATGTCTTTAAAAATAATTCTCAAGCTCCCTCAAGTTGGTTTTTGATCATTGCTAGACAGCCATTTTCAAGTCTTGACATATATTTTCAAAACTGTAACTAGGCCACTCAGAAATATTCAATGTCGTCTTGGTAAGCTGCTCTAGTGTATATTTGGCCTTGTGTTTTAGGTTTTTGTCCCACTGAAAGGTGAATTTGTCTCCTAGTGTCTGTTGGAAAGCAGACTTAACCAGGTTTTCCTCTAGGATTTTGACTGTGCTTAGCTCTATTCCATTTATTTTTTATCCTAAAACACTCCCTAGTCCTTGCCGATGACAAACATACCCAAAACTTAATGCAGCCACCACCATGCTTAAAAATATGAATAGCGGTACTCAGTGACGTGTTGTGTTGGATTTGCCCCAAACATAATGCTTTGAATTCAGGACATAAAGTTAATTTCTTTGCCACACTTTTTGAAGTTTTACTTTAGTGCCTTATTGCAAAAAGGATGTATATTTTGTACAGGCTTCTTCATTTTCACTCTGTAATTACGTTAGTTATTGTGGAGTAACTACAATGTTGTTGATCCATCCTCAGGTTTCTCCTATCACAGCCATTAAACTCTGCAACTGTTTTAAAGTTACCATCAGCTTCATGGTGAAATCCCTGGGCGGTTTCCTTCCTTTCCAGTTACTGTTAGGAAGGACGCCCGTATCTTTGTAGTGACTGGGTGTATTGAAACACCATCTGAAGTATAATTAATAACTTCACCATACTCAAAGGGATATTCAATGTCTGCTTTTGTTTTACCCATCTCCCAATAGCTGACCTTCTTTGCGAGGCGTTGGAAAACATCCATGGTCTTTGTGGTTGGATCTGTGTTTGAAAT
This sequence comes from Oncorhynchus tshawytscha, assembly GCF_018296145.1. NCBI lineage: Eukaryota > Metazoa > Chordata > Actinopteri > Salmoniformes > Salmonidae > Oncorhynchus > Oncorhynchus tshawytscha. The sequence continues at coordinate 54,146,909 of NC_056435.1, forward strand.
TCACTGCTCAACTGAGGGACCTTACAGATAATTGTATGTGTGGGGTACAGAGACTATTTAGTCATTCAAAAATGATGTTAAACACTATTATTACACATAGAGTGAGTCCGTGCAATTTATTATGTGACTTGTTAAGCAAATCTTTACTTCTGAACTTATTAAGGCTTGTCATAACAAAGGGTTGGAATACTTATTGACTCAAACATTTCAGGTTTTCATTTTTTATTCATTTGTAAAAAATAAAAATACAAAATCTAAAAACATAAGACACAGAATCGACAACAACATGTGGAAAAGGGCAAGGGGTGTGAGTAGTTCTGAAGGTAACAATTACTCACACCCTAAAACATCAATAGACACCCTGTGTTGATGAATGGAAATAACACCTGCAATCATAAGGGGATAACACTTCTTATTCTAGACAGATAAGCTTAAAGGTGGAATCTATTTGTGACGGAAATAATCATGATTTGGATTTACCTATGTGATACAGCACCTTTCCAGCTTTCTTATCTCTCCATGTGACTAGTTATGTTTCAGTGCTCCATTTCATCTCTCAATCCAGACACACACACGCATGCACACAAACACACACACACACACATGCATGCACACAAACACACACACGCATGCACACAAACACACACACACACTTGCACACAAACACATACACGCATGCATGCACACAAACACACACACGCATGCACACAAACACACACACACACGCATGTACACAAACACACACACGCATGCACACAAACACACACACGCATGCACACAAACACACACACACACACATGCACACAAACACTTACACAAAAATAAATGCTGGTCAATTCCATTTTTCCTCAAAATGAGCCAAAATGTTAACTTCAAGTCCTTCCCCCGACACTCATCTCTGCGTTGCTAGGTTATTTTCACCAGCACAGTGTGAGAATGCCCATGACTCAATAGGCTTCAAAATGAACTCAAAAAGTTCCGTGGCTGAATCCAACTCTGATAGGTACTTCAGATTTCAAGTAGCTCTCACACAGGGACATTCAGAAGGCCAACTGGTGTTTTTTGCGAATGTATCAAAAATCTGCACTCCATAAACAGAAGCCTATTCAAACCAAATTGTGTGATTGAATAGCCATTGTAGGCTACAATATAGTGCATTAGTGATTGCGTGTCAAATTCACACAGGAGGGTTTTGGGCTCAATCCAAAAAGAAGTCCTCCAACTAGGACCTACTTTCAGTGGGGTGATAAGAGGCTTTTGACTCTTTCTACATGAAATGAATGGGGCTATTGGCGCTGTATAGTGAGAAGAGACACAACACACAATGGGTGTCACTTCAAAAAAGGAAGGAAGGTATTTTGAAGGTGTTTCATGAAGAGGAATGGAGCTCAATAAAATGAATACCATTTACATATGGTTATAGCGGATCTATGTCAGTTTCTGAGGAGAGTAAACATTGCTCATATGGCAATCATTTCTGTGGCATACATGCACATTTGAATTTAGTGAAGTGATGTTCAAGAGGAAATCATATATTTGGACAAATTATAAGACCTAGACAGGTGTACTCAAATCATCACGCTCAAAAGCTTGCCCTGTGAAATCAGCAGAAAGTCATGGGGCTTAAGCCTCCAACACGCCGGTTGGTCATTTCCACCGACGAATGGTTCGTTTTATACATGGAAATAACACCCACGGTAAAGCTTTCTATGCATTCTCTCAAGACCAGAGGAAATAATTCCCTTCTATTTAGATGATGACAGAAATAACAGAGAGGACAGAGATAGTGGCCTACAGCTAGAAGAGAGGACAGAGTTAGTGGCCTACAGCTAGAAGAGAGGACAGAGATAGTGGCCTACAGTTAGAAGAGAGGACAGAGATAGTGGCCTACAGCTAGAAGAGAGGACAGAGATAGTGGCCTACAGCTAGAAGAGAGGACAGAGATAGTGGCCTACAGCTAGAAGAGAGGACAGAGATAGTGGCCTACAGCTAGAAGAGAGGACAGAGATAGTGGCCTACAGCTAGAAGAGAGGACAGAGATAGTGGCCTACAGCTAGAAGAGAGGACAGAGATAGTGGCCTACAGCTAGAAGAGAGGACAGAGTTAGTGGCCTACAGCTAGAAGAGAGGACAGAGTTAGTGGCCTACAGCTAGAAGAGAGGACAGAGATAGTGGCCTACAGCTAGAAGAGAGGACAGAGATAGTGGCCTACAGCTAGAAGAGAGGACAGAGATAGTGGCCTACAGCTAGAAGAGAGGACAGAGATAGTGGCCTACAGCAGAGATAGTGGCCTACAGCTAGAAGAGAGGACAGAGATAGTGGCCTACAGCTAGAAGAGAGGACAGAGATAGTGGCCTACAGCTAGAAGAGAGGACAGAGATAGTGGCCTACAGCTAGAAGAGAGGACAGAGATAGTGGCCTACAGCTAGAAGAGAGGACAGAGATAGTGGCCTACAGCTAGAAGAGAGGACAGAGATAGTGGCCTACAGCTAGAAGAGAGGACAGAGATAGTGGCCTACAGCTAGAAGAGAGGACAGAGATAGTGGCCTACAGCTAGAAGAGAGGACAGAGTTAGTGGCCTACAGCTAGAAGAGAGGACAGAGATAGTGGCCTACAGCTAGAAGAGAAACCAGACAAAATCCAATTAGCCTCAGCAACATATTAAAGTCAAATCCTACCTGTTTACCACATAATGTTATCTAACAATGTATTAATATAGTGCCTGCTGCTACCCTATGGTGACCTATAGGCCTACCTTATCTGCTGCTGTGGTGAGCATTACATTTTAAAGCAGATATCTGACGTCTCATGCAGTGTGGCTATTATTGTTTCACTGGCAGTTTGGCAGTGTGTGATTGGTATATTTCTCTGTTTGTAGGCTACCGCCTGCATCTCCAGCTTGGCACTCAATACAATTCAAATAAAATTCCTTGCTCTAAAGACCAAGTTATCATCATAACTCTTAAATATTTGCGTCGTAAACCTGTGTGCAATTTCTATATAGCCTACCGGTGTGCAATAACTTGGCTATAATTAAGTAATAAACAATGGACCATCTAAGAATATTTCATTCAAAAATTATACTGATTTAAGTAATTATTCTGACCTGTCACACTTTGGATTAGATAATGTGACTCCAGTGGAAGTGGCAACTACATGTGCCTGTGTTTATTAACAATTTATTCAAAATTATATTCAAACAGCTTGTAAATTCATAATCTGTCTTAGAATAGAAAATAGTCTATGTGTAGGCTATTTCCATAAATTGCATAATGTTGCCATGTAGCATAGGGCTAGAATGCGTAAACCTACATTGATATGGTGGTAAAATAAACAGCTATTTGTGCCAAGACAGTCAGCTACAGACCGTAGCTATCCTGTTCTTTATTCCCTGTATTCTTAACAATCCACATGTTGTAATAGCGCTGTTATCATTAGACTATCATGTATTGTAGGCTATAGAGATGTAGAAAGAGCATTAAATAATGTGCGTGTAAACAATGCGTCAGCTCATGCTATATAGATGCAAAAGTATTTGTGATCAAACTGGCGCGCTGTGAGTAGCCTAGCCTAAAACAGGAGAGTTCATTTCTTACCTGGTAGCATTTATTAAAATCTTGTCGTAGCCTTATCAAGACTTCGAGGTTCAGTCATCCGATCCCACCAAAATGATGACCCTTCAAGTCCCTTCTTTCCAAAGTGGTGTGGACCTATGACTTTTGAAATAGTATAAGAACTTTTAAGACAAATTGAGTCCGGAAGTCGGGAAACCTCGCGCGTCGGTCTCCCAGGTGGAGCAGGTGGGAACTGTCCTTGGTTCTGAAATCGAGTTCAGATTGCCACGGGTAGCAAATTCCTCTACGTTGTTGACCACATAGTTGTGATCAAAGTTACACGTGCCGAGTGTATATAGTAGACTATTATGACTGTATGACTTTAAACGGACAGACCGACCAGAGTAGATAGTCAAGTAGGCCTATACAGTTACATAATTCAAAATGTTCCTAAATGTCTCGGCAAGCGCTATTCAAAACCACGAAGCTGTGTAAAATATTCCAAAGCTTAGAATTCTCATTAGCAAATGTACACATCACGCGCCATTTAATAATACGATTATAACATTCTTGCCTATTGTGTCACTTCGAATGAAATACCTTCATAGCAGAAAGCGGGAGAGAGAGATCCTTCTATGCGCTGGAGTTCATCAGGATCAACTTAGAAACAGGCACACACCCTGAGTATTGAGGAGGACAGTGGACACGCGATGTTGATCATCTTCAGCTCAGACCAACCTCTCTGCTTTGTAGTCTCGGGCGCAAGTTGCTTGGTGTATAGCAGTTGTGCTTGGAATGCAGGTTGCAGTCTGTTATTACTATTCATAAAATACTAGTTGTACATTTATTTACAGTACCAGTCAAAAGTTTGGTACTGTTTTCTACTATTTTATTAATTTCTACATTATACAATAATAGTGGAGACATTAAAAATATGAAATAATGCATACGGTATCATGTACTAACCAAAAAAAGTGTTAAGCAAATCTAAATAGATTTTATATTCTTCAAAGTAGCCACCCTTTGCCTTGATGACAGCTTTGCACACTCTTGGCATTCTCTCAACCAGCTTCATGAGGAATGCTTTTCCAATAGCCTTGAAGGAGTTCCCACATATGCTGAGCACTTGTTGACTTCTTTTCCTTCACTCTGTGGTCCAACTCATCTCAAACCATCTCAATTTGGTTGAAGTCGGGTGATTGTGGAGGCCAGGTCATCTGACGCAGCACCATCACTCTCCTTCTTGGTCAAGTAGCCCTTACACAAACCTGGAGGTGTGTTTTGGGTCATTGTCCTGTAGAAAAACAAGTCTCTTCTTATTATTGGTGTCCTTTAGTAGTGCTTTCTCTGCAACAATTCGACCACGAAGGACTGATTCATGCAGTCTATGTTGAGATATGTCTATTACTTGAACTCTGTGAAACATTTATTTGGGCTAGGATCAGAGGTGCAGATAACTCTACTGAATTTATTCTCTGCAGCAGAGGTAACTCTGGGTCTTCCTTTCCTGTGGCGGTCCTCACGAGAGCCAGTTTCATCATAGCGCTTGATTGTTTTTGCGACTGCACTTGAAGACATTTTCAAAGTTCTTTGAAATCTTCCGTATTGACTGACCTTCATGTCTTAAAGTAATGATGGACTGTCGTTTCTCTTTGCTTATTTTATCTGTTCCATAATATGGACTTGGTCTTTTACCAAATTGGGCTATATTCTGTATACCACCCCTACCTTGTCACAACACAACTGATTGGTTCAAACGCATTAAGAAGGAAAGGAAATTTCACAAACAAACTTTTAACAAGGCACACCTGTTTATTGAATTGCATTCCAGATGACTACCTCACGAAGCCGGTTGAGAGAATGCCAAGAGTGTGCAAAGCTGTCATAAAGGCAAAGGGTGGCTACTTTGAAGAATCCCAAATATAAAATATGTTTTGATTTGTTTAACACTTTTTTGGTTACAACATTTATTCCATATGTGTTATTTCATAGTTTTGATTGATTCACTATTCCTCTACAATGTAGAAAATAGTAAAAATGAAGAAAAAACGTGGAATGAGTAGGTGTGTCCAGACTTTTGACTGGTACTGTACATAAATCGTTGCTGCTGTAAATATTAATTTCGGTCCTTCATGGAATGCCTTTCCAAAAAAAAAAATACAATCCCCCTCTCATTAAATCTGATATCCACCAAATGCCTTTGATGGTCTTTATCGATGTGCTACTAGGCTACTCTTATAACATTAGGCTGTTAATAACCGCAATACATTCATGGCAAGAACTTTATTCCAATTTCTCAATCTCATGTCTCTTCTTAAGCGTCAAAGACTTCCCAAACTTCAGTATTTAAATTCACATTTTTTCCAAGAATCTTTGCCTGGCTTGGATACTATGGAGATTGGACTGGTGTCCTTCCATTTCCATTCGATTACAGGACTGTAGCCTATAAGACTGCTGCCTTCTGTTAGTTAGTGTGAAGAGGTTCCATTGGCTGTGTTTAATGAGTGCCTGTCCAGTGCACTGTCATGGATAGGCTACGAACTACCATCAGGGCAACTACCCCCAAATGAGTGTGAGTTGAAGTGCTTAAACTCCCTTTATAGATGAGTTATATTTGATTAACACCAATAATGTATAAATCACACACCATTCTGTGGTTTTGAGTTGTAGTCTTCTCATCCATTGTTCACACAGACACACGCACACACATACAGATGTTATTAATATTCAACAAGTGTATTAGTTTGTCTGTGAGTGAGTGTACTTGTCACTGGACATTGTTGGCAGAAAGCTGAGAGGGGAGTGGCTTACTGCTCATCTTAGTAAGCTGTGGTTAGAAAACTGGAAACGCCAGACAACTCCCTCGTCAACAATAAACTATCTATTTGACTATACTACTGAGGGGAGTTTAAAAAAAAATGTATATATATTTTTATTCTTTATTATTGACTGTATGTTTATTTATTCCATGTGTAACTCTGTGTTGTATGTGTCAAACTGCTTTGCTTTATATTGGCCAGGTCGCAGTTGTAAATGAGAACTTGTTCTCAACTAGCTTACCTGGTTAAATAAAGGTGAAATAAATAAAATTAAAATAAATAATAAAAATAGGTTAGTTATTTTTAGCTCTCTACTTCCGTAATGACACAAATTCATGGGGATAGGGGAGCAATGGAGATAGAGAGGTAGACAGAGATAGACAGAGAGGTAGAGAGGTAGGGAGACAGAGGTAGAGAGGGAGACTAAGAGATAGAGAGGGAGACAGAAATAGACAGAGAGGTAGAAAGACAGAGGTAGAGAGAGAGACTAAGAGATAGAGAGGGAGACAGAGAGAGAGATAGAGAGGTAGAGAGGGAGAGGGAGAGAGGTAGAGCTTGTAGGTGGCAGGTGAGCCACTCAATGGTGCAGCTGTTGTGAACAGCTGTTTGGATAGGCTGGGACTGGATGAGGTGTGGCGGATTCCCACCAGAATGTCCCGAACACAGTCAGGAGAAGTAAGAGCAAGAGAAAGGGAGAGATATAGAGAGTTTATCACTGCCTATTATAATTCTTTATAGACTACAGACTTGGACCTTAAAAACTTGATGATATTGTCTCAGCCAGTCCAGAGCCGGTAGGCTATTTCGTAACACTTTTGTTGAATTTCTTCAATGGTGTTATAACACCTACCGGTATAACATCAACCAAATGACTGTTGCATAATCTGTCACAGAGGAAGTGCTCATGAAGTCCTCATCCCCCCTCTCTTTCATTCTGTCTTTCCTACCCTTCTCCGGTCGTCTTTTGTTGTCAGCTCGTCTGAATGGGGACACAACCAATTAAGAGAAAATCTGGAAACAAGAACAGGAAGCAACATAAGAATACCAAATCATTCAATCTCAAACTAACTTATTTCATTACCTATCTCTCTCTTTCCTGTCTCTCTTTCTCTCTCGCTCTATTTTCTCACCTCGGGACAAACAGAAAAGTTTGTTTTCAGTGGGAAAGAGAGAGAGAGAGGTAATTCAAATGACAAGGGGTTGGTATTTGTTTGTTACACAATCCCCCCTCTGCCAACACAAAGGGACCAATTTCCTCCTGAAATAGACTTTTAGTTTAATGTTACAATGTCAGGGAGCTCTGGGGAGGAGGAGGGAGAGAAAGAAGGATGGTAGATAGAAGCATGTTGATTAATGTCCTGGGGGATTATAGAACACGGTCTATCATCAAAGACTTCCTGTCCAGTGGTCACTCACTGTCTGATGAAACATCTAGATGTTGAATTAGGCTAAGAACCAAAAAGTAGGAATAACAAAAAAAACTCTGTGTCTGTGTGTGTGTCTCTCTCGCTCGCTTTGTTGTTTCATCATTTGGAGAAGGATGAATGCATGTTGTGGTAGGTGGGTCATGAAAAATGCAAGTACATTTTTATCCAAAACATATCTCTGCTTGCACTTCTTAATTTACTTACCAAACCATGTTCTTTCATATCAATGGTTACAGTAAAATTGAGCTGGTAATGCAGTATCAAGCTCAGCCACAGAGGGGGGCTTGCAACTCTGGACTTTGCACTGTTCCAGGGTGAGTTACTACAGATATGTCCCAAATGGTACCCTATTCCGATTTAGTGTACTACCTTTGACCATGAACCATAGGGATGGATATAGGGTGCCTTTTGGGAAGCAACCATCCTTTCCCTCCTCACTATTTCTCACCTTATTTCACCAGATACTGTAGGGCATAGCAGGCTGGTGGGGGGAGCTGTAGGAGGACGGGCTCATTGTAATGAGTGGAACGCTATCAAATTCATCAAACATATGAAAACCACGTATGACTCTTTTCCATTAATTCCATTCCAGCCATTACAATGAGCCTGTCCTCCTATAGCTCCTCCCACCAGCCTCCTCTGCTGTAGAGTTCATCAATTTAATCACACAATTCAGAGAATGCTCTGTAAATTACTATGAATTCATCTGAGTTACCAAACTTTTAGCTATACTTGTTTGTTTGTTCAGACCAAGCCAAAACCTATTGCTAGCAATATACTGTACCGTAGGGCGAATTAACTTATTTATATGTTTAGCTTGAGGTTAGAAACAATTGGGACATTTGAAACACCTTATGAACAGATTTCATTATTAAATGGTGAGGATGCAAGCCTGTGAAAATATGTAATATATTTTGGAGGCCTGTTACACGACCAAAACAAGGAGGAAATATTTACTACATCCATTATACTGTATGCACCCACTCTTTAAGAACATACATTTGGCGAGGGAGAAGACTGTACACACACACACACACACACACACACACACACACACACACACACACACACACACACACACACCATATCAGAGGTTCTCTCTCAGGCCCTGTAAACACATAGGTTTTACAACTAGGGTTGCATAATTCCAGGAACTTTCAATGTATTCCCTGGTTTTCCAGAATTCCTCATTACGGATTTCCTGCTTATTCCCTCCTGAATCTAGGAATCTTCCAACTGGGATTTGAAAGAAAACAGGGGATTTATTGACATTTTCCAGAATTTTGTAACCCAATGTGCAAGTGATGTACAAGGCATTTGACACCATAGTTGCGATACACAACTGATATTCTTAAGATGCAACAGAGTTTGTCTGCACAAACATATTTACACAACCATTGTGTGGTGTCTCCAAAACTTTCCGATGTATTAAAACAGTTGTGTCCAATGCTTTGGACATCAGTTGTACAACTAACGTGTGTATAGGGCCTCTCAGTCTGTCTTACTGGGTCCAACATTTGAGTCTTGCTCTCTGAGGCAACTAATATATAACTGAATATTTAGAAATTGAGTGAACATAGAAATGACTTATGTCATGACCCTTAAAGAAATAGCAGAACTGTGTTTGTTGATAAACATGTTTTATATGCTCATCATTTTCATTCTTTCTGCTTAGTAACACAGCGCCAACAAAACTCTTGGGAGAACAGTGTTGTTTACCAGAGCTGCAAAAATGGGCAAATCAGTTTGATATCAGCATTAAGACCCTCAAAATGTCATCTCCCTCTGGGTCGGTATCAACCTTGTCATTATGGTCTAAGTCCCAAATTGTTGACTACATTTGACCAGAGCTTAGGGTGCCATTTGGATGCACACTGTTCATCACATCACATGCCAAATAGACAACCTCAGTACATCTACCCTGAGGGGGAATGTCCACACCTGCACCTAGTGAACCTATGGGAAAAAAGCATGTTTAACTAAGTGCACCTGCACACAACCTGAGTGTACAAAACATTAGGAACACCCTCCTAATATTGAGTTGCACCCCTTTTGCCCAGCCTCAATTCGTCGGGGCATTGACTCTACAAGGTGTCGAAAGCGTTCCACAGGGGTGCTGGCCCATGTTGACTCCAATGCTGGTGGACCGTTTCTGAACCTTTCTATTCTCATAGTTTCTACAGATTGTAAATTAAATCATTGTTTTTGCTAAGAGTAAGTTTATATTATTTATCAATTGACTATGATTTTTAGAATCACACTGCAGTGGTGTTTGCAGAGTTAGCTCCAAGTAGATGTTACAATTGTTTTGCTATCCCCAAACCTGCGACCAAAAACAGCCTACATACTGTATGGCGGCACCAAAACAAGTGACCTAATGATTCTGTCTCTTCGCAGCAAAATATGCAGAGCTGGGATGGTTGTATATAACATTATATTGGTTGCAAGAATTTTGTATAATAATTTACATATTAAAAACGTTGAGTTTTTCTCCAGCGTCGTTTTGTATCAGTTCATAAACCATGTTAATGTTTACTAATTTTAAAAATTACTCTCTCCAGAAATAAGTCTCTCACTGTTGCCGCCTGCTACCGACCCCCCCCAGCTCCCAGCTGTGCCCTGGACACCATTTGTGAATTGATCGCCCCCCATCTAGCTTCGGAGTTTGTTCTGTTAGGTGACCTAAACTGGGATATGCTTAACACCCCAGCAGTCCTACAATCTAAGCTAGATGCCCTCAATCTCACACAAATCATCAAGGAACCCACCAGGTACAATCCTAAACCTGTAAACAAGGGCTCCCTCATAGACGTTATCCTGACCAACTGGCCCTCCAAATACACCTCCGCTGTCTTTAATCAGGATCTCAGCGATCACTGCCTCATTGCCTGTATCCGCTACGGGCCCGCAGTCAAACGACCACCCCTCATCACTGTCAAACGCTCCCTAAAACACTTCTGCGAGCATGCCTTTCTAATCGACCTGGCCCGGGTATCCTGGAAGGATATTGACCTCATCCCGTCAGTTGAGGATGCCTGGTCATTCTTTAAAAGTAACTTACTCACCATCTTAGATAAGCATGCTCCGTTCAAAAAATGCAGAACTAAGAACAGATATAGCCCTTGGTTCACTCCAGACCTGACTGCCCTCGACCAGCACAAAAACATCCTGTGGCGGACTGCAATAGCATCGAATAGTCCCCGCGATATGCAACTGTTCAGGGAAGTCAGGAACCAATACACGCAGTCAGTCAGGAAAGCAAAGGCCAGCTTTTTCAAGCAGAAATTTTCATCCTGTAGCTCTAAATCCCAAAAGTTCTGGGACACTGTAAAGTCCATGGAGAACAAGAGCACCTCCTCCCAGCTGCCCACAGCACTGAGGCTAGGTAACGCGGTCACCACTGATAAATCCATGATAATCGAAAACTTCAACAAGCATTTCTCAATGGCTGGCCATGCCTTCCTCCTGGCTACTCCAACCTCGGCCAACAGCTCCGCCCTCCCTGCAGCTACTCGCCCAAGCCTCCCCAGCTTCTCCCTTACCCAAATCCAGATAGCAGATGTTCTGAAAGAGCTGCAAAACCTGGACCCGTACAAATCAGCTGGTCTTGACAATCTGGACCCTCTATTTCTGAAACTATCCGCCGCCATTGTCGCAACCCCTATTACCAGCCTGTTCAAACTCTCTTTCATATCGTCTGAGATCCCCAAGGATTGGAAAGCTGCCGCAGTCATCCCCCTATTCAAAGGGGGAGACACCCTGGACCCAAACTGTTACAGACCTATATCCATCCTGCCCTGCCTATCTAAGGTCTTCGAAACCCTAGCCAACAAACAGATCACTGACCATCTCGAATCCCACCGTACCTTCTCCGCTGTGCAATCTGGTTTCCGAGCCGGTCACGGGTGCACCTCAGCCACGCTCAAGGTACTAAACGATATCATAACTGCCATTGATTAAAGACAGTACTGTGCAGCCATCTTCATCGACCTGGCAAAGGCTTTCGACTGTCAATCACCATATTCTTATCGGCAGACTCAGTAGCCTCGGTTTTTCTATTGACTGCCTTGCCTGGTTCACCAACTACTTTGCAGACAGAGTTCAGTGTGTCAAATCGGAGGGCATGTTGTCCGGTCCTCTGGCAGTCTCTATGGGGGTGCCACAGGGTTCAATTCTTGGGCCGACTCTTTTCTCTGTATATATCAATGATGTTGCTCTTGCTGCGGGCGATTCCCTGATCCACCTCTACGCAGACGACACCATTCTGTATACTTCTGGCCCTTCCTTGGACACTGTGCTATCTAACCTCCAAACGAGCTTCAATGCCATACAACACTCCTTCCGTGGCCTCCAACTGCTCTTAAATGCTAGTAAAACCAAATGCATGCTTTTCAACCGTTCGCTGCCTGCACCCGCACGTCCGACTAGCATCACCACCCTGGATGGTTCCGACCTAGAATATGTGGACATCTATAAGTACCTAGGTGTCTGGCTAGACTGTAAACTCTCCTTCCTGACTCATATCAAACATCTCCAATCCAAAATCAAATCTAGAGTCGGCTTTCTATTCCGCAACAAAGCCTCCTTCACTCACGCCGCCAAACTTACCCTAGTAAAACTGACTATCCTACCGATCCTCGACTTCGGCGATGTCATCTACAAAATAACATCCAATGCTCTACTCAGCAAACTGGATGCAGTTTATCACAGTGCCATCAGTTTTGTTACTAAAGCACCTTATACCACCCACCACTGCGACCTATATGCTCTAGTCAGCTGGTCCTCGCTACATATTCGTCACCAGACCCACTGGCTCCAGGTCATCTACAAGTCCATGCTAGGTAATGCTCCGCCTTATCTCAGTTCACTGGTCACGATGGCAACACCCACTCGTAGCACGCGCTCCAGCAGGTGTATCTCACTGATCATCCCTAAAGCCAACACCTCATTTGGCCGCCTTTCCTTCCAGTTCTCTGCTGCCTGTGACTGGAACGAATTGCAAAAATCGCTGAAGTTGGAGACTTTTATCTCCCTCACCAACTTTAAACATCTGCTATCTGAGCAGCTAACCGATCGCTGCAGCTGTACATAGTCTATCGGTAAATAGCCCATCCAATTTACCTACCTCATCCCCATACTGTTTTTATTTATTTACTTTTCTGCTCTTTTGCACACCAGTATGTCTTCCTGCACATGACCATCTGATAATTTATCACTCCAGTGTTAATCTGCTAAATTGTAATTATTCGCCTACCTCCTCATGCCTTTTGCACACAATGTATATAGACTCTCTTTTTTTCTTCTTTTTTTCTACTGTGCTATTGACTTGTTTATTGTTTACTCCATGTGTAACTCTTTGTTGTTGTCTGTTCACACTGCTATGCTTTATCTTTTTCAGGTCGCAGTTGTAAATGAGAACTTGTTCTCAACTAGCCTACCTGGTTAAATAAAGGTTAAATAAAAAAAATAAAAAAATATGCCATGGAATCGGTACATGGAAAATCTCATCCCAACTATTTTGCAACCGGTATGGTGGAGCTGTACATTTTTTGGTCCTTAAATGAAACTGACACTTTTTTTATTTATCACAATTTTGGTCTTCAATGCAGGGCCAACAGTCAAGTTCCTTACCTTTTCCCTGTTCCACTTGCCTCCTCCATTGTTGCGGTAATGCTGCAATTGGTTGTAATTTTGGAGAGAGCAGACATTTCCAGATATTTTGTTTACTGCATGTGAGACTTAACTCCACCAGTCCTATTTATGATATAATTCATAAAGATTATATCGTTTAATAATTTTTTTAATAAAAAAAAATCAATTAGTATATTTGAGTTTAACCATACTGTGATATTTGTTATAATATTTGTTCAGTTTTTTTTCTGGTGGATTAAACTGAAATTGCAGCCAGATTTATATGGCTCGTTTTAAAACAGGCAATATTTTGGAGATGATTTCCTTTTCAAATAACCGAATAACCGATGATTTCTTTTTCAAATAACCGAAAGAGAGAGGTGTGAATAAAGGTAAAAATGCCATTCTTATTAATCTGCTAGAGAACCAGTTTGGATTTAAGTATAGTTTTTGTATGACTGAAGCATTTAGTGAGAGGTGCAATGATTTAATATTTCATCATTTCTGCCCTTCCGAATTTCATATTCATTAAATATATAGGCACGTTTCATTTTGGCTGGTTTGCCATTCCAAATAAAGAGGAGTATTTTTTGGTCACACCCTGACCATAGTTTGCTTTGTATGTTCCTATGTTTTGTTTGGTCAGGGTGTGATCTGAGTGGGCATTCTATGTTGTGTGTCTAGTTGGTCTGTTTCTGTGTTTGGCCTGATATGGTTCTCAATCAGAGGCAGGTATTAGTCATTGATTGGGAACCATATTTAGGTAGCCTGTTTGATGTTGGGGTTTGTGGGTGATTGTTCCTGTCTCTGTGTTTGCACCAGATAGGGCTGTTTTGGTTTTTCACATTTATTGTTTTGTTAGTCTTTTCATGTATAGTTTCTTTATTAAAGAACCATGAATAATAACAACGCTGCGTTTTAGACCGACCTCTCCTTCGACACAAGAAAACCGTTACAAATATGGTGCACGAATCATAATTCTGTTTTAATGCAGAGAGGTCAGAAAAATGATCTAGATCCTGTATGAGGCTGTGCAGGGATACAAGTTGCAGATTTTTCGTCAGCGTTTTTGTTTTTAAGCCCTGGATTTCTAAGCCATTGATATTGTTGGATCTGATTTGAATAGCTAACATTTCGATGGCCATAATAAATAGTGATAGTTAATACTTTCTGAAAAGTTGCCATTATTTACTATTTTACACAGGTGGTAGATCATTCTTGATACACACAGGAAACTGTTGAGTGTGAAAAACCACCATGTTTGCAGTTCTTGACACATTCGAATCGGTGCGCCTGGCACCTACTACCATACCCTGTTCAAAGGCACTTAAATATTTTGTCTTGCCCATTCACCCTCTAAAACATGTGATATCAATAAGGGATAATAGTTTTCACCTGGTCAGTCTGTCTTGGAAAGAGCAGGTGTTCCTAACGTTTTGTACACATTGGAAATAATTGACAGCAACATAAAAAATGTGGGTATACATTGCAAACAGGGCTTGTATCAGTATCAGAGTGGGTGTTTGCAGCACTTTGAAGTTTGCCCGAGAACAAGTATACACCAACCAACTAGCCTTGATTTCACCGAGGAGTGAAAAAGCAACTGAATTGAACAACCTAGAGGAAAGTTGTTGTGATGGATAAAACAATGGAGGGATCATATCAAGCTTTGTTTGATGATCTTTTGAAGAAAGTGGTATGTGTGTGTCTGTTCTTTTCTCACATATTCTCTTTTATAGAATGACAAACGACAGAAAAATGATATAACATTTCATACATGTCTGTTGCAGGGGAGGCTCCTCAGAGAAAGGGTAGGACCATCCTCCTCAGTGAACTTCATTAAAATAAAAATGGTAAAACATTGAAAAAGTTATCCTTTTTAGATAAAACTATACTAAATATATTCATGTCACCAAATAATTGATTAAAACACTGTTTTGCAATGAAGGTCTACAGTAGCCCAAACAGCACTCAGTAGGGTAGCACCATTGTGTAGCTGGAGGACCGCTAGCTTCCGTCCTCTTCTTGGTACATTGACTTCAATACAAAACCTAGGAGGCTCTTGGTTTTCACCCCCTTCCATAGACTTATACAGTAATTATGACAGCTTCCGGTGGACGTCCTCCAACTTTTCAGAGCTCTTACAGCATGAACTGACATGTTGTCCACCCAATCAAAGGATCAGAGAATAAATCTAGTACTGAAAGCATAAGCTACAGCTAGCTAGCACTGCCATGTGCATAACATGTGGTGAGTAGTTGACTCAAAGAGAGAGAAAGACAATAGTTCAACAGTTTTCAACAAATTAATTTCTTCAAAAATGAAGCAGAAGCAAGACAGAGAGAGAGAGGATTTAATTTTTTTCAGTTTCAAATCAAATCAAATTTTATTTATCACATGTGCCGAACACATGATGTACTGGGCAGTTCACAATACCTTCTGTAGTGCCTTGCGGTTGGAGGGCGAGCAGTTGCCATACCAGGCAGTGATGCTTTCACTTACTTAGCTAGCAAATGCAGCTGGTTAGTTTGGTTACTCAAACACCCGGCTCAAACAGAGGGATACTATGTTAGCTAGCTGGCTATGACTTTCCAACACAACACTTGAACTCTTCCAAGTCAAGGTAAGCTTTTGGTTTTATTAATTTATTGTCACCGGGGCCCGCCGGTGTAACTTCTTACTGACTGTACACTGTAACGTTACTGCATGATTGTAGTGGGTTTACTAATGCATTAGTTCTATTAGCTATGTTGACTAGGATGTTACTTTGTTTGTAGCGGTTATGACATGGTTTGGCTTGGAAAGTTTTTTTTGCTTGGTCACATACAGTACGTTTATGTGTTATTCATTGAAGTCCACAAACGAAGGGAAAAGGTGAGAGGAGGACTGCAAAGAGACTAGAATGAACACAATGTGGTTGCCATGATCAGGGGTGTCTTCATTACGCCAATTCTGTTGAAAAACGTTTCTTAAACGGAAGCAAACGAAACGGGGATAAAAATACCTGAATTTGTCCAATTAAAAACTCTCCTTTGCAACTGTTGGACTAATGATTACACCCTAGATAAGCTAGATGCAGGCACGAGTATGCAAGGTGGTATTGAATGTGTCACTGTCTGTCCATGTGTCATCTCAAAATTTTCTCTCAACTTGTGTGCACTTACGTTGTAAACTTTTATTCATAGGCTAGGTTGTAGCAACCTCATGATGGGTATAGGGAAAATTTGAGTATCATGTAGTAGCCTAAACCTATCGGTGTTACATTGAGCTGGGTGAATGGAATATGAATGACAGTCACCCAACATGCTGTAATAGAAATTAGGCCATGCTCATGAATAAATAATCGTCCTCCCTCATCATAAACGGCACTGACCGCCACTGGTCTGTTGTTATATATACTTTCATAGTACTTATCATTATTGTGTTTTACAAGGCAATATGCTGGGGAACAGTTAGCATATTGTAACTGTCTGTCATGAAGTAGACACAGGAAAAGGAAGACAAAATGTACATGTTGGTTGATTATATACACTGGGTATCGTAAGTTTTCACCTCCCTTGGATTTTAATATTTTGTTTTGCACTACAAAGTGGGATTCTTATAGACATATATTTTTTTGTAATTGATCTACACAAAATACTCCATAATGTCAAAGTGAAAATAGAATTCTACATATTAATAAAAACAAAACTAAAATATAGTCGTTGCATACATATTCTACCCCTTTGTTTATGCAAGCCTAAATTAGTTCAGGAGTCAAATTTGGCTTAACAAATCACATAATAAATTACATGGACTCACTCTGTGTGAAATAACAGGGGTTGACTACCACTTTCATAGACGCTAACTGCTTAAGCTAACACAAACTCCTTTTTGGACAAACTCTTTTGGCTCATCACATACACTGCTGTTACTGTTATTATTTATCCCATTGCCTAGCCACTTTAGTCCTACCTATATATACATATCTACCTCAATTACCTTGTACCGCTGCACATTGACTCGGTGCTGGTACCCCGTGTACATAGCCAAGCTACCATTACTCATTGTGTATTTATTTATTTGTCTATTTATTCCTATTTATTTTCCTACTATTTATATTTTCTTTCTCTCTGTATCGTTGGGAAGGGCTCATCAGTAAGCATTTCACTGTTAGTGTACACCTGTTGTTTACAAAACATGTGACAAATACAATTTTATTTGAATATTCACAATAGTATCTGGGGGAGTTTTGTTAAGAGTCTGAATGCTTTCTCTAAACATTGCCACACATCACTTCCAGTATGGTTTTGGAGGCATAAGGAACATATCTTTAATATCAGCAAGAAATCATAATTTAAAAAAAAGTTTCAATTACTACACACCTTTACAGGGTTAGGGTTCCCACACGGCCATATTTCCATGTCACAGAGCTTGTTTCCAGAAAACAGATGGAAGACAGAGTGTACTACCTGTGCTAATTAGCTATCTTTGTGTCCGAACACCTGTGTGTAAATGAAAGACAGATGCCAAAAACGTGTTGTCACTGAAAAATACTGTTTGCTGCAACTGTGTTAAAACCGGTTAAGACAATAAGTAGCAATGCGCATGCCCCGCCCCCCTGAGGATCTGTCTTTTTCAGCCATCTATTTCCTGTGTCTGAGTAGTGCAAAATCCACCTGTCACATCTCACTGGATTGCTTTCATTTTACACCTGCTACTCTCTCATACTCTTGCTTGTGTGATATTACGTCTGATCTCACAAATCAAGTAAAGCATGTGTAGATAGGTGTAATCTCGAGGCAAGAGAGTTGATTTTTAATCTGAGGATATCCTGTTAATGACACACTTCAATCAGTAATTAATCAGTAATTAATGAGGCGGTCTAGACAGCGGAGATGAGCGCAGGTAGGCTTAGACAGAGCAAGTTTTTTTGGTGGTTGCAGTCCTGTTCCATCCCTTTATAATAATATACAAAAATTTGCAAATACACAGTGTATTTATGTAAATTAGGCACATATCATTTTGGGTAACACATTATCCACTGTGTGATTTGTATTTTTTGTATTTATTATGAATCCCCATGCCAAAGCAGCAGCTACTCTTCCTGGGGTCCAGCAAAATTAAGGCAGTTTATACAATTTTAAAACATTACAATACATTCACAGATTTCACAACACACTGTGCCCTCAGGCCCCTACTCCACCACTACAACATATCTACATACATCCATGTGTATGTATAGTGCGTATGTTATCGTATGCGTGTGTCTGTGCGAATGTTTGTGTTGCTTCACAGTCCCGGCTGTTTCATAAGGTGTGTTTTTATCCGTTTTTTAAATCTAATTTTACTGATTGCGTCAGTTACTTGATGTGGAATAGAGTTTCATGTAGTCATGGCTCTATGTAGTACTGTGTGCCTCCAATTGTCTGTTCTGGACTTGGGGACTGTGAAGAGACATCTGGTGGCATGTCTTGTGGGGTATGCATGGGTGTCCGTGCTGTGTGCCAGTAGTTAAGACAGACAGCTCGGTGCATTCAACATGTCAATAACTCTCATAAATAAAAGTAGTGATGAAGTCAATCTCTCCTCCACTGTCAGCCAGGAGAGATTGACATACATATTATTAATATTAGCTCTCTGTGTACATCCAAGGGCCAGCTGTGCTGCCCTGTTCTGAGCCAATTGCAATTTTTCTAAGTCTTTTTTTTGTGGCACCTGACCACACGACTGAACAGTAGTCAAGGTGCGACAAAACTAGGGCCTGTAGGACCTGCCTTGTTGATAGTGTTGTTAAGAAGGCAGAGCATCGTTTATTATTGACAGACTTATCCCCATTTTAGCTACTATTGCATCAATATGCTTTGACCATGACAGTTTACAATTAAGTGTTACTCCAAGCAGTTTAGTCATCTCAACTTGCTCAATTTCCACATTATTTATTACAATATTTAGTTGAGGTTTAGGGTTTAGTGAGTGTTTTGTTCCAAATACAATGGTTTTAGTTTTAGAAATATTTAGAGCTAACTTATTCCTTGCCACCCACTCTGAAACTAACTGCATCTCTTTGTTGAGTGTTGCAGTCATTTAAGTCGCTGTAGTAGCTGACGTGTAGTGTTGAGTCATCCGCATACATAGAAACTCTGGCTTTACTCAAAAAAATCAATGTAATTTACCACAGGTAGACTCCAATCAAGTTATATAAACATTTCAAGGACGATCAATGGAAACAGGATGCACCTGAGCTCTATTTTGAGTTTCATAGCAAAGGGTCTGAGTACTTACTTAAGTCAATAATGTATTTCTGTTTTTTATTTTTAATACATTTGCAAACATTTCTTTAACCTGTTTTTGCTTAGTCATTACGGGGTATTGTGTGTAGATTCATTAAAAACATATTTTTTTTTAGAACAAAGCTATAACGTAACTAAATGTGGAAAAGTCAAGAGGTCTGAAAACTTTCCAAATGCACCAAAATCCCTGAACATTCATTATTTGTCTGTGCCAGTAAAATGTTTCATGCACTATAATTCAGTCAATATCTGAACAATTTACAATTTTCAAAAAGGTTTGAATATCTCCATCCATTGTCCAACTGTTTTATTTATTAGAATTGTTTTTAATTGCTTACAGTAAATGTATTTAGTATTTGTGAAATGATTTTGATGTGATATGTAAGTAGAGGGATTTATGTTTCTAGAACCATACCGCAATTGAGAATCGATTCACGTTTTAGATGGAGTAATTAACTGTTTTGGATTCCAGAGCCAATTTGCCTTCAAACAGAACATTGCAATGTCCTTGAACTCAGGAGTAACGTCAGGGTCCTTTAGTCCACTATTGGGATAGGGGTTGACATTTTTGTAATGACTATCCCTTTCTCTGTCCACCATACAGTCAATAATTGAATTTACAGCACAGATTCAACTACAAAAACCAGGGAGCTTTTAAAAAGCCTCATAAAGAAGGGCAGTGATTGGTAGATGGTTAACAATAAGATATCAGACATTGAATATCAATTTAAGCATGGTCAAGTTAATAATTATGCTGTGGATGATGCATTAAACCACCCAGACACATCTGAGATACAGTCGTCCTTTTGAACTGAGCTGCAGGACAGGAAGGAAACTGCTCAGGGATGTCACCATGAGGCCATTGGTGATATTAAAACAGCTACGGACTTCAATGGCTGTGATGGGTGAAAACTGAGGACGGATGAACAACATTGTAGTGACTCCACAATAATGACCTAAATGACAGAATGAAATAAGAATACAAATAAACAGAATATATATTCCAAAACATGCATCCTGCATGCAGCAAGGCACTAAAGTAATACTGCAAAAAACATGGCAAAGAAATACACTTTCTGGCCTAAATGCAAAGCCTTATATGTGGGGCAAGTCCAACACAACACATCACTGAGTAACTGCCTCTTCATTTTCAAGCATGGTGGCGGCTGCATCATGGTATGAGTATGCTTGATTATGGCACCGACTGGGGAGTTTTTCAGGATAAAAATAAATGGGATGGAATTAAGCACAGGGAAAATCCTAGAGGAAAACCTGCTTCAGTCTGCGTTATACCAGACACTGGAGGAGGAATTCCCCTTTCAGCAGGACAATAACCTACAAGGCCAAATGTAGACTGAAGTTGGTTACCATGAAGACAGTGAATGTTCCTGAGTGGCCAAGTTACAGTTTTGACTTAAATCTACTTGTAAATCTATGGTAAGACTTGACAATTGCTGTCTAATCATGATCCCCAACATCTTGACAGAGCCGACTAGGTGAACAATGTCAATTTGCCCTTAAGCAAGGCTCTTAACCCTAATTGCTCCTGTAAATCACAATGGATAAGAGCGTCTGCTAAATGATAACATTTGTAAAAAATTAAGTATTGACTCAGGGGGTATATTCGTGCTTTATTTTTCACTAATCTTTAAAAAAAATCTGATTGTTTACTTCCACTTTGATATTAGTGTTTTGTGTAGATTGTTCACAAAAGCCTATTAAATAAATCTATTTGAATCCCACTTTGTAACATAATAAAATGAAGAAATCCAAGGGGGGGTGAATATTTATGATATCCACTGTATGACAATAGTGTGCTCTACGCTGACAAATGGTGAGTAATGTATCATCCACAAGGTTGTGTTTCTAGAAAGACATCCATTCCAGGACTAAAGCAGATAGGGAATGTGTAACAAACACCCTATTCCCTACATAGTGCACTACTTTTGACCAGAACGCTATGGGACCTGGTCAAAGTAATGCTCTATGTAGGGAATAGGGTTCCATTTGAGGCACACTCAGGGTTAGTAACAGGAATGAACTGAAGTGGAGATTCTTCCCTGCCTGCCTTGTATTATTCATCTCTCTGAGAGTGGAATAAATGGTGTGATCTTGAAAATACCTTAACACTGCTGCTCATGAATTTACATAACCGTTTGCATAACACTTTGATTTATGGTCTCCCAGTTATTTAATTACAGATGTATACATCCCTCTGTGTCGTCTGTACACTCCCAATTTCTCCCTCTCTTTCCTTCTCACCCCTCCCTTCTTAATCTCTCCCATTTTTTTCACTCACAGCTGAGTATATCATAGCAATTGACTCAAATTATGTCAATTAGCCTATCAGAAGCTTCTAAAGACATTACATCATTTTCTGGAATTTTCCAAGCTGTTTAAAGGCAGTCAACTTAGTGTATGTAAACTTCTGACCCACTGGGATTGTGATACAGTGAATTATAAGTGAAATAATCTGTCTATAAACAATTGTTGGAAAAATGACTTGTGTCATGCACAAAGTAGATGTCCTAACCGACTTGCCAAAACTATAGTTTGTTAACAAAAAATGTGTGTAGTGGTTGAAAAACAAGTTTTAATGACTCCAACCTAAGTGTATGTATAACTTCCGACTTCAACTGTATTTGGCTAAGGTGTATGTAAACTTCCGACTTCAACTGTACATATGAGATGAGTAATACAAGATATGTAAACATTATTAAAGTGGCTAGTGTTTCATTATTAAAGTGGCCAGTGATTTCAAGTCTGTGTATATATATATATATTTTTTTTTTTTTCACCTTTATTTAACCAGGTAGGCAAGTTGAGAACAAGTTCTCATTTACAATTGCGACCTGGCCAAGATAAAGCAAAGCAGCTCGACACGAACAACAACACAGACAGTTTTACACATGGAGTAAAACAAACATACAGTCAATAATACAGTAGAAAAATAAGTCTATATATAATGTGAGCAAATTAGGTGAGATAAGGGAGGTAAAGGCAATAAATAGGCCATGGTGGCGAAGTAAATAAAATATAGCAAGTAAAACACTGGAATGGTAGATTTGCAGTGGAAGAATGTGCAAAGTAGAGATATAAATAATGGGGTGCAAAGAAGCATAAATACATAAATAAATAAATACCGTAGGGGGAGAGGTAGTTGTTTGGGCTAAATTATAGATGGGTTATGTACAGGTGCAGTAATCTGTGAGCTGCTCTGACAGCTGGTGCTTAAAGCTAGTGAGGGAGATAAGTGTTTCCAGTTTCTGAGATTTTTGTAATTCGCTCCAGTCATTGGCAGCAGAGAACTGGAAGGAGAGGTGACCAAAGGAAGAATTGGTTTTGGGGGTGACCAGAGAGATATACCTGCTGGAGCGCGTGCTACAGGTGGGTGCTGCTATGGTGACCAGTGAGCTGAGATAAGGGGGGACTTTACCTAGCAGGGTCTTGTAGATGACCTGGAGTCAGTGGGTTTGGCGACAAGTATGAAGCGAGGGCCAGCCAACGTGAGCGTACAGGTCGCAGTGGTGGGGAGTATATGGGGCTTTGGTGACCAAACGGATGGCACTGTGATAGACTGCATCCAATTTATTGAGTAGGGTATTGGAGGCTATTTTGTAAATGACATTGCCGAAGTCGAGGGTTAGGTAGGATGGTCAGTTTTACAAGGTTATGTTTGGCAGCATGAGTGAAGGATGCTTTGTTGCGAAATAGGAAGCCAATTCTAGATTTAACTTTGGATTGGAGATGTTTGATGTGAGTCTGGAAGGAGAGTTTACAGTCTAACCAGACACCTAGGTATTTGTAGTTGTCCACATATTCTAAGTCAGAACCGTCCAGAGTAGTGATGTTGGACGGGCGGGCAGGTGCAGGCAGCAATCGGTTGAAGAGCATGCATTTAGTTTTACTTATATTTAAGAGCAATTGGAGGCCACGGAAGGAGTTGTATGGCATTGAAGCTCATCTGCAGGGTTGTTAACACAGTGTCCAAAGAAGGGCCAGAAGTATACAGAATGGTGTCATCTGCGTAGAGGTGGATCAGAGACTCAACAGCAGCAAGAGCGACATCATTGATGTATACAGAGAAGAGTCGGTCCAAGAATTTAACCCTGTGGGACCCCCATAGAGACTGCCAGAGGTCCAGACAACAGGCCCTCCGATTTGACACACTGAACTCTATCAGAGAAGTAGTTGGTGAACCAGGCGAGGCAATCATTTGAGAAACCAAGGCTATATAGGGCAGCAGCCTCTAATGTGCTAGTGACAGCTATTTAAATGTCTGATGGTCGTAAGATAAAGCTTTTTCAGTCTCTCGGCCCCAGCTTTGTTGCACCTGTACCGACCTCGCCTTCTGGATGGTAGCGTGGTGAACAGGCAGTGGCTCAGGGGGTTGTTGTCCTTGATGATCTTTTTGACAGTCTTGTGACATCGGGATATAATTAAGCAATAAGGCCAGAGGGGGTGTGGTATACTTGGCATATACCACAAACCCAAGTTGCTATTGCTATTATAAACTGGTTGCCAACATAAATAGAACAATAAATAATAGTATTTTTGCATTATACTATGGTATATTGTCTTATATACACACGTCTGAAATTCTGTTTCAGCCAATCAGCTGCCAGGACCCAAATTACCCAGTTTAAAACATGGCATATTTAAATGGCCAATATACCAAGGCTATGGGCTGTATCCAGGCACTCTGCATTGCGTTGTGCATAAGAACAGCACTTAGCTGTGGTATATTGGCCATTTATGGGGCGGCAGGTTTGTAGGACCGTTGGGCCAGTAACCGTTACGAGCTGACAAGGTAAAAATCTGTTGTTCTGCCCCTGAGCAAGTCTGTGGCGCCGATGATGTGGATGTCCATTAAGGCAGCCCCCCGCAACTCTCTGATTCAAAGGAGTTGGATTAAATGCGGAAGAAACATTTCAGTTGTACAACTGACTAGGTATACCACCCCCCACCCAGAGGTGCCTTATTGCTATTATAACCTGGTTACCAACTTAATTAGACCAGTAAATTGTTTTTTGTTGTTGTTGGTCATACCCATGGTATACAGTCTAATATACCACAGCTTTCAGCATTCAGGGCTCAAACCAACCGGCTTATACAGTACTTATACTGATTTTATAGATTTCAAGTTGTTTGGTCAGATTGAAAGGATGGGAAAAATAAACAGTATGGAAAAACTGAGCACTTTTACATACCCAAACAAACATATTCTAAATAGTTTTTTTCTTACTCAAAAGAAAAACACTATATAAAAATCTAAAGTAAGATCATCTCAAATATTGATACACTACAGTTTTACTGCAATTACAGGATGAAGGTCAAAACATCAGTCACAAGGGATGATAATTATAATTTTAATAGTAAAAACATAACAATCAAGTAAAAAAAAAATCTAAAATGCATCCAAACACACTTGTTCACCATGCTTATCATATCAATGAAGTACTTAAAAACAAACATGGATTTCAAGAAACTCAGGTTACCTGACATTTTTTTTCTTCAAGTAGGCTATTTTCTGTCAGCCAACCAACAGTAGGACAGAAAGAAGGAAATAATTTTCCCTTTGAAACTCTGCCTGACCAACAGCTCAACACAACACACTCATCAGACTAACTCATCACCTTAAAATAGGTTTGGGAATGTAAAAAACTCTACTTGTAGGAATACATAATGGCTCTATCTCAATAAGTCTTTCTGTGATTCCCTGCATCCTATTTCCTTACCTCAACCATATTGGAGGAGGAAGTGCAAAATGGGAGGAATCAAGGAAAGACTAATTGAAAAAGAGCCATAGAAAACTGCACATTAGAATTCTCTCCTCCTCCCCCAACCTCCACTTCTTCTTCTCCCCCACTTCATCCCCTCACTCCTCCCCCCCGGCTACAACCCCTCTCTCCTCTGTGGTTGTCTCCAGGTGCTTGTTGCTGGGGGCGTCGCTATATTGCTCTGTCCCTGCTTCCTCCTGTCCATCTGGGAATTCCATGTCCAACTCCTCAAAGGAGGAGGAGCTGGAGCTCCTGTCACTGCGGTCTTCACCTCCTCCTGTTCCTCCTCTGTAGTGTCGGATCAGGGAGGGAACGCTGGATGGGGCTAGGGAGGTCTCTCTGCTGTCTGACAGGAAAACACCACTCCCTGAACTGCACTCACTATTGGAGTCCGCACCTAGTGAAACAGGGAGAGAGAAAATAAGAATAGTTAGAGGCCACGCTTAGGGAAAAAAAGACATGGGGAGAACAGGTAAGACTGAAGAGAATGGATACCTTTTTGTTGGCACTGTGTTACTAAGCAGAATGCATGAAAATGATGAGCATATAACATATGTGAATCAACAGACACAGACAGACAAACACACAGACACATAGACAGACGAGAGCTAGATAGACAAATAAATAGATAGATAGACAATACATATAGATGGACATATAAGACACTTTAAACAATGCCACTTTAATAATGTTTACATATCTTACATTACTCATATCATATGTATATGCTGTATTTTATACCATCTACTGCCCCTTGCCTATTCCGCTCGGCCATCGCTCATCCATATATTTATATGTACATATTTTAATTCAACCCCCTTTAGACTTGTGTGTATTAGGTAGTTGTTGGAGAACTGTTAGATTACTTGTTAGATTTTACTGCACTGTCGGAACCAGAAGCACAAGCATTTCACTACACTCGCATTAGCATTTGCTAACCATGTGTATGTGACAATTAACATTTGATTTGCGTGGCCAGACGAAAGCCACTCCTCAGTAAAAGGCACATGAGAGTCCGCTTGCAGTTTGCCAAATGGCTCCTAAAGACTCAGACCATGAGAAACAAGATTATCTGGTCTGATGAATCCCTACGGTGAAGCATGGTGGTGGCAGAATCATGCTGTGGCGATGTTTTTCAGTGCCAGGGACTGGGAGACTAGTCAGGACCAAGGCAAAGATGAACAGAGAAAATTAGAGAGATCCTTGATGAAAACCTGCTCCAGAGCTCTCAGGACCTCAGATTGGGGCGAAGGTTCACCTTTCAACTGGACAATGACCCTATGCACACAGCCAAGACAATGCAGGAGTGGCTTTGGTACAAGTCTCTGAATGTTCTTGAGAGGCCAAGACAGAGCCCGGACTTGAACCTTGAACCTGCCTGCCTGCCTGCCTACCACAAGCCCCACTGTATGTAAACTTCTAGCACCTGGAATTGTGATACAGTGAAATAATCTGTCTGTAAACAATTGTTACTGTGTCATGCACACAGTAAATGTCCTAACCGACTTGCCAAAACTATAGTTTGACAAGAAATGTGTGGATCTGGAGCCCCAGATTGAGGGAGATTATCAGTGGTCTTGTATGTCTTCCATTTCCTAATAATTGCTCCCACAGTTGATTTCTTCAAACCAAGCTGCTTACCTATTGCAGATTCAGCCTTCCCAGCCTGGTGCAGGTCTACAATTTTGTTTCTGGTGTCCTTTGACAGCTCTTTGGTCTTGGCCATAGTGGAGTTTGGAGTGTGACTGTTTGAGGTTGTGTACAGGTGTCTTTTACACTGATAGCAAGTTCAAACAGGTGCCATTAATACAGGTAACGAGTGGAGGACAGAGGAGCCTCTTAAAGAAGAAGTTACAGGTCTGTGAGAGCCAGAAATCTTGCTTGTTTGTAGGTGACCAAATACTTATTTTACACCATAATTTGTAAATAAATTCATTAAAAATCCTACAATGTGATTTTCTGGATTTTTTTCTCTCATTTTGTCTGTCATAGTTGAAGTGTACCTATGATGAAAATTACAGGCCTCTCATCTTTTTAAGTGTGAGAACTTGCACAATTGGTGGCTGACTAAATACTTTTTTGCCCCACTGTACATGTAGATATGGTTAAAGTGACTATGCATATATGATAAATAGAGAGTAGCAGCAGCGTAAAAAGAGGGGTTGGGGCACACAATGCAAATAGTCCGGGTAGCCATTTGATTACCTGTTCAGGAGTCTTATGGCTTGGGGGTAAAAACTGTTGAGAAGCCTTTTTGTCCTAGACTTGGCACTCCGGTACCGCTTGCCATGCGGTAGTAGAGAGAACAGTCTGACTGGCGTAGCTGGGGTTTTTGACAATTTTTAGGGCCTTCCTTGACACCGCCTGGTGTAGAGATCCTGGATGGCAGGCAGCTTAGACCCAGTGATGTACTGGGCCGTACGCACTACCCTTTTTAGTTTCCTGAGGGGGAATAGGCTTTGTCGTGCCCATTTCACAACTGTCCTGGTGTGTTTGAACCATTCTAGTTTGTTGTTGATGTGGACACCAAGGAACTTGAAGCTCTCAACCTGCTCCACTACAGCCCCGTCGATGAGAATGGGGGCATGCTCGGCCCTCCTTTTCCTGTAGTCCACAAAAATCTCCTTAGTCTTGGTTACGTTGAGGGATAGGTTGTTATTCTGGCACCACCCGGCCAGGTCTCTGAATTCCTCCCTTTAGGCTTTCTCGTCGTTGTCGGTGATCAGGCCTACCACTGTTGTGTCGTCTGCAAACGTAATGATGCTGTTGGAGTCGTGCCTGGCCATGCAGTTGTGGGTGAACAGGGTGTACAGGAGGGGACTGAGCACGCACCCCTGGGGAGCTCAAGTGTTGAGGATCAGCGTGGTAGATGTATTGCTACCTACCCTCACCACCTGGGGGCGGCCCATCAGGAAGTCCAGGATCCAGTTGCAGAGGGAGGTGTTTAGTCCCAGGATCCTTAGTTTAGTGATGAGCTTTGAGGGTACTATGGTGTTGAACGCTGAGCTGTAGTCAATGAATAGCATTCTCACGTAAGTTTTCCCTTTTGTCCAGGTGGGAAAGGGCAGTGTGGAGTGCAATAGAGATGGCATCATCTGTGGATCTGTTTGGGCGGAATGCAAGTTGGAGTGGGTCTAGGGTTTCTGGGATAATGGTGTTGATATGAGCCATTACCAACCTTTCAAAGCAATACATGGCTACAGACTTGAGTGCTACGAGTCTGTAGTCATTTAGGCAGGTTGCCTTTGTGTTCTTGGGCACAGGGACTATGGTGGTCCGCTTGAAACATGTTGGTATTAGATACCTAATCAGGGACATGTTGAAAATGTCAGTTTAGACACCTTTCAGTTGGTGAGCACATGCCCAGAGCACGTCCTGGTAATCCGTCTGGCCCCGCAGCCTTGTGTATGTTGACCTGTTTAAAGGTCTTACTCACGTCGCCTACGGAGAGCGTGATCACACAGTCGCCTGGAACAGCTGATGCTCTCATGCATGCCTCAGTGTTGCTTGCCTCGAAGCGAGCATAGAAGTGATTTAGCTCGTCTGGTAGGCTCGTGTCACTGGGCAGCCCACGTCTGTGTACATCAACTTTATATGACCTTATTTGCGAGTGTCGGCGGAAAATTTTGGGGGACATGACAAAAACATGAATACATGCTAATAATAGCTAAACAGTTAACTAGAGGGATAACTAGCCAGGCTACAATATATGTTTTGAATTAGCTACCTAGTTAGTCTGTTTCTCTCATATTTTATAGGCTTGGCCTACCTGCTGCTAAAATGTCTAACTGTAGTCTCTCCTTGAGCAATGGCCCACTCGCACACATGCAGGTGATATGTGCACATACTGTATGGACACGCTAAAATGTCATATTCTGATCCTGGCTGATATGTACCATTATTATGTGATTGATCAAATATTTTAAAACTGTGCCTAATAAATTATATTAACAGAAATGATGATATACATTTCAGACCTGAGAAACAATTTTGTATGAACACTGCACTGAGAACATATATATATCACTCTCTGTATGAGTGTTGGGCATAAGCTCAAGAAGGGACACTTCAAACTCAGCATTTCTAAGTGATAAATACAACCCAAATCATTTTGCGTTTCAGTTTTTAGTGTCTATGTCAGTGTTTTTGCAGCAGAGTGATGGTTTGGTTTGTGTACTCCAGTGTACCTAATAGCAGATAGGACAGACAGGATCCTTCCTAATGTTAATTTATTTCATTCTGTCACAGTGGCTCACGCTCGCTCACGCTCACACGCACACACATTACCCAAGGACAAAGAGGGAGAGAGAGACCAAGAGAAAAAGACAGAGACTGCAGATGAACAGAATGAGAAAGATAGAGACAGAGAGAAGCAGAGAGACAGAGATGAAGTTGAAACTGATAGGAAATGTCACTCACCAAAGACTGAGCTGTTGACAGCAGTTTATGTTAAAGGGTTTACCACCTGTCTATCTCTTTCCATATCATTCCAAATTGACCAATGTGCAACTAATGAAATGACACCAAACAACACTGTCAGGACAATAAGTCAAGACCATTTCCTCCTCTGTGACTTCAGTTAGCCTACACTTGGCGACATGAGTAAAATTATAGTAAATAGCTATGAAACAAAGCTAAGCTGAAAAAATGTGCTGTACACACAGACACAAACTCCCAACCAATGTTTTTTTTGTCTGAATAAAACTGCCTCATTGCAGTGCAACTGAAATCTAGCCAAGAGCTGTCACTGTTTAATGCACACTAGACTAATTTACATGTGATGGATAGAAGGTAGTGGAAACTGAAATCTGACAGTGAATAGTGCGCACACACACACACACACACACACACACACACACACACACACACACACACACACACACACACACACACACACACACACACACAGAGAGGAACACTGAGAGGAAATGTTCAGTGGTGCCTTCAGGCTAGTCTTCCCACCCTTCATAATTATAATCGATCCATTATTGCTACTTGCTTATAGAGTATGTGAAATATTGTGTGGAACTTTTAGCTTGTTACCATTTAATGTGCTTTCTCCAAAATATTTTTTAAAAGCATTCTCAAAAAGCCATAGGCAATACTGAGCAGTGAGATACAGGCTAGCACAGCTATATGTCAGAAACGATGAAAAGAAACTATCAGGAAAATGCAAGTGCAAATCCATACCATGTCCACCCACTCTTCAGTGCACCCTTACATGTTAGTAAAAGACAGAGAGGAAAGGGTGACTGTTGTGGAGTTGGCTGGCCCTGTCACAAATACAGGGGGCGATGGTCCGAGAAGGCTCCTTGTGTTCCTCTGACCTCTGTGAGATGAGACCAGTCAGTGATAGGACCATGGGTACCTGTCACAGTATCATCACACACACACACACACACCGTCAGCCTGGGACACAGGGAATAGAGAGGAGCAGGATTTGTCACTGCTACTCAACATTCAGTTGGTCTGTAGCCATGTGTGGAGGGGACAGAGAGAGAGAGATGACATCTTCTGGTTGCCATGAGTGTCGCGGGTGTGTGTGTCCGCGCGTGTCTGTGTTGCACATTTTACATCCCAATCTCCTACTGAAGATCCTGAGTCGTGTAGACAGAAGGGTGTTGAGTTATTCTAGCTGAAGTCCCAGTCACTGTGCTTGCCTTGGAGGACTTTTGTTGTGCAGTTAGATAACTGGATCCAAGTCCCAGTTTGTCTCTGTGTAAGTGTGTGTGTGTGTGTGTGTGTTGGCCAGCAGGCAGCTAGATTAGGTGTGTGTGATGATACTGTTCGCTTTAGCAATCTCACGAGGATAAAGACCTCCTCCATTCCTGTCATTATTGAAAGAGATCGTGATACCTCACATCTCAAAATAGAGCTACTTAATGTTAGATCCCTTACTTCAAAGGCAATTATAGTCAATGAACTAATCACTGATCATAATCTTGATGTGATTGGCCTGACTGAAACATGACTTAAGCCTGATAAATTTACTGTGTTAAATGAGGCCTCACCTCCTGGCTACACTAGTGACCATATCCCCGTGCATCCCGCAAAGGCGGAAGTGTTGCTAACATTTACGATAGCAAATTTCAATTTACAAAAAAAAAAAATGACGTTTTCGTCTTTTGAGCTTCTAGTCATGAAATCTATGCAGCCTACTCAATCACTTTTTATAGCTACGGTTTACAGGCCTCCTGGGCCATATACAGCGTTCCTCATTGAGTTCCCTGAATTCCTATAGGACCTTGTAGTCATAGCTGATAATATTCACATTTTTGGTGACTTTAATATTCACATGGAAAAGTTCACAGACCCACTCCAAAAGGCTTTCGGAGCCATCAATGACTCAGTGGGTTTTGTCCAACACGTCTCTGGACCTACTCACTGTCACAGTCATACTCTGTACCTAGTTTTGTCCCATGGAATATATGTTGTGGATCTTAATATTTTTCCTCATAATCCTGGACTATCGGACCACCATTTCATTAAGTTTGCAATTGCAACAAGTAATCTGCTCAGACCCCAACCAAGGAGCATCAATAGTCATGCTATAAATTCACAGACAACACAAAGATTCCTTGATGCCCTTCCAGGCTCCCTCTGCCTACCCAAGGACGTCAGAGGACAAAAATCAGTTGACCACCTAACTGAGGAACTCAATTTTAACTCGCGCAATACCCTAGATACAGTTGCACCCCTAAAAACTAAAAACATTTCTCAAAAGAAACTAGCTCCCTGGTATACAGAAAATACCCGAGCTCTGAAGCAAGCTTCCAGAAAATTTGAACGGAAATGGTGCCACACCAAACTGGAAGTCTTTCGACTAGCTTGGAAAGACAGTACCGTGCAGTATCGACGAGCCCTTACTGCTGCTCGATCATCCTATTTTTCCAACTTAATTGAGGAAAATAAGAACAATCCGAAATGTATTTTTGATACTGTCGCAAAGCTAACTAAAAAGCAGCATTTTTTTCCCCAAGAGAGAATGGCTTTCACTTCAGCAGTAATAAATTCATGAACTTCTTTGAGGAAAAGATCATTATTATTAGAAAGCAAATTACAGACTCCTCTTTAAATCTGCGTATTCCTTCAAAGCTCAGTTGTCCTGAGTCTGCACAACTCTGCCAGGACCTAGGATCATGAGAGACACTCAAGTGTTTTAGTACTATATCTCTTGACACAATGATGAAAATAATCATGGCCTCTATACCTTCAAGCTGCATACTGGACCCTATTCCAACTAAACTACTGAAAAAGCTGCTTCTTGTGCTTGGCTCTCCTATGTTGAACATAATAAACGGCTCTCTATCCACCGGATGTGTACCAAACTCACTAAAAGTGGCAGTAATAAAGCCTCTCTTGAAAAAGCCAAACCTTGACCCAGAAAATATAAAAAACTAAAATCGGCCTATATCGAATCTTCCATTCCTCACAAAAATGTTAGAAAAGGCTGTTGCGCAGCAACACACTGCCTTCCTGAAGACAAACAATGTGTACGAAATGCTTTAGACCCCATCATAGCACTGAGACTGCACTTGTGAAGGTGGTAAATGACCTTTTAATGGCATCAGACCGAGGCTCTGCATCTGTCCTCGTGCTCCTAGGCCTTAGTGCTGCTTTTGAAACCATCGATCACCACATTCTTTTGGAGAGATTGGAAACCCAAAATGGTCTACACAGACAAGTTCTGGCCTAGTTTAGATCTTATCTGTCGGAAAGATATCAGTTTGTGAATGGTTTGTCCTCTGACAAATCAACTATAAATGTTGGTGTTCCTCAAGGTTCCATTTTAGGACCACAATTGTTTTCATTATATATTTTACCTCTTGGGGATGTCATTCAAAAACATAACGTTAACTTTCACTGCTATGCGGATGACACACAGCTGTACATTTCAATGAAACATGGTGAAGCCATAAAATTGCCCTCGCTAGAAGCCTGTGTTTCAGACATAAGGAAGTGGATGCCTGCAAACTTTCTACTTTTAAACTCGGACAAAATAGAGATGCTTGTTCTAGGTCCCAAGAAACAAAGAGATCTTCTGTTGAATCTGACAATTAATGTTAATGGTTGTACAGTCGTCTCAAATAAAACTGTGAAGGACCTCGGCGTTACACTGGACCCTGATCTCTCTTTTGACGAACATATCAAGACTGTTTCAAGGACAGCTTTTTTCCATCTACGTAACATTGCAAAAATCTGAAACTTTCTGTCCAAAAATGATGCAGAAAAATATATTCATGCTTTTGTTACTTCTAGGTTAGACTACTGCAATGCTCTACTTTCCGGCTACCCGGATAAAGCACTAAATAAACTTCAGTTAGTGCTAAATACGGCTGCTAGAATCCTGACTAGAACCAAAACATTTGATCATATTACTCCAGTGCTAGCCTCCCTACACTGGCTTCCTGTCAAGGCATGGGATGATTTCAAAGTTTTACTGCTAACCTACAAAGCATTACATGGGCTTGCTCCTACCTATCTCTCTGAATTGGTCCTGCCGTACATACCTACATGTATGCTACGGTCACAAGACGCAGGCCTTCTAATTGTCCCTAGAATTTCTAAGCAACCAGCTGGAGGCAGGGCGTTCTCCTATAGAGCTCCATTTTTATGGAATGGTCTGCCTACCCATGTGAGAGACACAAACTCGGTCTCAACCTTTAAGTCTTTACTGAAGACTCATCTCTTCAGTGGGTCATATGATTAAGTGTAGTCTGGCCCAGGAGTGCGAAGGTGAACGG
The DNA here is from genome assembly GCF_018296145.1 of Oncorhynchus tshawytscha. Classification (NCBI taxonomy): domain Eukaryota; kingdom Metazoa; phylum Chordata; class Actinopteri; order Salmoniformes; family Salmonidae; genus Oncorhynchus; species Oncorhynchus tshawytscha. The sequence continues at coordinate 54,181,135 of NC_056435.1, forward strand.
AAAGGCTCTGGAGCAACGAACCACCCTTGCTGTCCCTGCCTTGCCGGTTCCCCTCTTTCCACTGGGATTCTCTGCCTCTAACCCTATTACAGGGGCTGAGTCACTGGCTTACTGGTGCTCTTTCAAGCCGTCCCAAGGAGGGGTGCGTCACTTGAGTGGGTTGAGTCGCTGATGTGATCTTCCTGTCGGGGTTGGCATCCTCCATTGGGTGTGCCATGGAGGAGATCTTTGTGGGCTATACTCAGCCTTGTTTCAGGATGGTAAGTTGGTAGTTGAAGACATCCCTCTAGTGGTGTGGGGGCTGTGCTCTGGCAAAGTGGGTGGGGTTATATCCTTCCTGTTTGGCCCTGTCCGGGGGTATCATCGGATGGGGCCACAGTGTCTCCTGACCCCTCCTGCCTCAGCCTCCAGTATTTATGCTGCAGTAGTTTGTGTCGGGGGGCTAGGGTCAGTTTGTTATATCTGGAGTACTTCTCCTGTCTTATCCGGTGTCCTGTGTGAATTTAAGTATGCTCTCTCTAATTCTTTCTTTCTCTCTCTCGGAGGACCAGGCTCAGGACTACCTGGCATGATGACTCCTTGCTGTCCCCAGTCCACCTGGCCGTGCTGCTGCTCCAGTTTCAACTGTTCTGCATGCGGCTATGGAATCCTGACCTGTTCACCGGACGTGCTACCTATCCCAGACCTATTATTTGACCATGCTGGTCATTTATGAACATTTGAACATCTTGGCCATGTTCTGTTATAATCTCCACCCGGCACAGCCAGAAGAGGACTGGCCACCCCTCATAGCCTGGTTCCTCTCTAGGTTTCTTCCTAGGTTTTGGCCTTTCTAGGGAGTTTTTCCGAGCCAACGTGCTTAAACCTGCATTGCTTGCTGTTTGGGGTTTTAGGCTGGGTTTCTGTACAGCACTTTGAGATATCAGCTGATGTACAAAGGGCTATATACATACATTTGATTTGATTTGATTAGGCTGGCTTTAGAGGAAAGCTTTGCCTCAGCCCAGTTTCTCACAGCCTGTATGGGCTAAGTCTTCCTACCACAGACATACTGCCACACTGCTCTACTCTCCTGTGTGTGTGTGTGTGTGTCTATGTGTGTCTGTACGTGGTGGAAAGTTGAGGTGAAAGTATCAGTGACTGAACGCAAAATAAAGTGTACGTGTGTGTGTGTGTGTGGTGTCATCTGTGTGTGTGTGTGTGTGTGTGTGTGTGTGTGTGTGTATTTTTTATTTCATTTATTTTATTTCACCTTTATTTAACCAGGTAGGCTAGTTGAGAACAAGTTCTCATTTGCAACTGTGACCTGGCCAAGATAAAGCGTAGCAATTTGACACATACAACAACACAGAGTTACACATGGAATAAATAAAACATACAGTCAATAATACAGTAGAACAAAAGAAAACAAAAAGTCTATATACAGTGAGTGCAAATGAGGTAAGATACGGGAGTTAAGGAAATAAATAGGCCATGGTGGCGAAGTAATTACAATATAGCAATTAAACACTGGAATGGTAGATGTGCAGAAGATGAATGAAAAAGTAGAGATACTGGGGTCCAAAGGAGCAAGATAAATAAATAAATACTGTATGGGGATGAGGTAGGTAGATAGATGGGCTGTTTACAGATGGGCTGTGTACAGGTACAGTGATCTGTAAGCTGCTCTGACAGCTGATGCTTAAAGTTAGTGAGGGAGATGTGAGTCTCCAGCTTCAGAGATTTTTGCAATTCGTTCCAGTCATGGGCAGCAGAGAACTGGGAGGAAAGACAACCAAAGGAGGAATTGGCTTTGGGGGTGACCAGTGAGATATACCTGCTGGAGCGCTTGCTACGAGTGGGTGCTGCTATGGTGACCAGTGAGCTGAGATAAGGCGGGGCTTTACCTAGCAGACTTGTAGATAACCTGTAGCCAGTGGATTTGGCGACGAGTATGAAGCGAGGGCCAACCAACGAGAGCGTACAGGTCGCAATGTGGGTAGTGTATGGGGCTTTGGTGACAAAACAGATGGCACTGTGATAGACTGCATCCAGTTTGTTGAGTAGAGTGTTGGAGGCTATTTATAGATGACATCACCGAAGTCGAGGATCGGTAGGATGGTCAGTTTTACGAGGGTATGTTTGGCAGCATGAGTGAAGGATGCTTTGTTGCGATACAGGAAGCCGATTCTAGATTAAATTTTGGATTGGAGATGCTTAATGTGAGTCTGGAAGGAGAGTTTACAGTCTAACCAGACACCCAGGTATTTGTAGTTGTCCACGTATTCTAAGTCAGAGCCGTCCAGAGTAGTGATGCTGGACGGGCGGGCAGTGATCGATTGAATAGCATGCATTTAGTTTTACTTGCGTTTAAGAGCAGTTGGAGGCCACGGAAGGAGAGTTGTATGGCATTGAAGCTCGAGTGAGTGAGTGAGTGAGTATGTATGTATGTATGTATGTATGTACAGTGGGGCAAAAAAGTATTTAGTCAGCCACCAATTGTGCAAGTTCTCCCACTTAAAAAGATGAGAGAGGCCTGTAATTTTCATTGCATGTACACTTCAACTATGACAGACAAAATGAGAAAAAAAAATCCAGAAAATCACATTGTAGGATTTTTAATGAATTTATTTGCAAATTATGGTGGAAAATAAGTATTTGGTCAATAACAAAAGTTTATCTCTGTTTATCTTTGTTTATATACCCTTTGTTGGCAATGACAGAGGTCAAACGTTTTCTGTAAAGTCTTCACAAGTTTTTCACACACTGTTGCCGGTATTTTGGCCCATTTCTCCATGCAGATCTCCTCTAGAGCAGTGATGTTTTGGGGCTGTTGCTGGGCAACACGGACTTTCAACTCCCTCCAAAGATTTTATATGGGGTTGAGATCTGGAGACTGGCTAGGCCACTCCAGCACCTTGAAATGCTTCTTACGAAGCCACTCCTTCGTTGCCCGGGCGGTGTGTTTGGGATCATTGTCATGCTGAAAGACCCAGCCACGTTTCATCTTCAATGCCCTTGCTGATGGAAGGTTTTTCACTCAAAATCTCACGATACATGGCCCCATTCATTCTTTCCTTTACACGGATCAGTCGTCCTGGTCCCTTTGCAAAAAACAGCCCCAAAGCATGATGTTTCCACCCCTATGCTTCACAGTAGGTATGATGTTCTTTGGATGCAACTCAGCATTCTTTGTCCTCCAAACACGACAGTTGAGTTTTTACCAAAAAGTTATATTTTGGTTTCATCTGACCATATGACATTCTCCCAATCTTCTTCTGGATCATCCAAATGCTCTCTAGCAAACTTCAGACGGGCCTGGACATGTACTGGCTTAAGCAGGGGAACACGTCTGGCACTGCAGGATTTGAGTCCCTGGCGGCATAGTGTGTTACTGATGGTAGGCTTTGTTACTTTGGTCCCAGCTCTCTGCAGGTCATTCACTAGGTCCCCCATGTGGTTCTGGGATTTTTGCTCACCGTTCTTGTGATCATTTTGACCCCACGGGGTGAGATCTTGCGTGGAGCCCCAGATCGAGGGAGATTATCAGTGGTCTTGTATGTCTTCCATTTCCTAATAATTGCTCCCACAGTTGATTTCTTCAAACCAAGCTGCTTACCTATTGCAGATTCAGCCTTCCCAGCCTGGTGCAGGTCTACAATTTTGTTTCTGGTGTCCTTTGACAGCTCTTTGGTCTTGGCCATAGTGGAGTTTGGAGTGTGACTGTTTGAGGTTGTGGCCAGGTGTCTTTTATATTGATAACAAGTTCAAACAGGTGCCATTAAAACAGGTAACAAGTGGAGGACAGAGGAGCCTCTTAAAGAAGAAGTTACAGGTCTGTGAGAGCCAGAAATCTTGCTTGTTTGTAGGTGACGAAATACTTATTTTCCACCATAATTTGCAAATAAATTAATAAAAAATCCTACAATGTGATTTTCTGGATTTTTTTTCTCATTTTGTCTGTCATAGTTGAAGTGTACCTATGATGAAAATGACAGGCCTCTCTCATCTTTTTAAGTGGGAGAACTTGTACAATTGGTGGCTGACTAAATACTTTTTTGGCCACTGTATGTATGTGTGTATGTGTGTATTTGTTGCATGTGTGTGCAGAACTGATGTCCCACTGGTGTATTAGGCTGGAGAATGTGATTCCTCACGGTGAGAGAGGACAGGTCATCAAACATTGAGAGGGTCCACACATACGACATCCCACTGCTACTCTGTGCGCACGCACGCACGCACACATGCACCCTCCCACACACACACTCCTGTTACTGCTCTCTTCCTCTGTTCCCTTAGATCACATCAACACAGCATGGCCCTGCCATGGGCTACCACATTGGCGAAACGCTGCAGCCGCAACAATTATATTTCCCTCTCAGTTTGTAGTCACCCCCCAATGTGTACAAGTTTTCACAACCACACACATATAAATGTTTAGATGGATAATTCTGCCTGCACACACATTTCACCCTCAGGTTTTCTATCACCAACTCTCAATGCATTTACACACACAACATCTGTCCACCCCCCAACACACACCTTCTGTAGGTCCATCCCTCAGCCCATCACGCTGTGCCCCGCCCCGCTGCGTGCCTGTAGGTCCATCCCTCAGCCCATCACGCTGTGCCCCACCCCGCTGCGTGACTGTAGGTCCATACCCAGCCCACCACGCTGTGCCCCACCCCGCTGCGTGCCTGTAGGTCCATACCCAGCCCACCACGCTGTGCCCCGCCGCGTGCCTGTAGGTCCATACCCAGCCCACCACGCTGTGCCCCGCCCCGCTGCGTGCCTGTAGGTCCATACCCAGCCCACCACTTTGCGTGTCTCTAGGCCAGGACCAGGCTGCCTCCCCTCCCTTCCCTTGTGGCCGGAGTAATGTTAATGGCTCACTTGGCAGGTTAAGAGCTGAGTGGAAGATGATTTAAAGGGAAATCAGGCAAGCTGAAGCAGTAGGCCAAGCTCACGGCTCCTGGAAGGATATCTCTCAGAGATATAGCCTTCGCGGTCTATGATAGATATGAAGTCACAGCTATGTGTTGATTTAGATCACTCAACTTTCTCATCTTATCAGTTTGTGCAGAGTCATCCATGGAATTAGGTCTAGGCAAATATGTGGCCCTCAATACCTACTATGGAATCCCCCCCCATACACTCCCACAGAGACAGACTGACAGCATGTACAACACCTCCATGACACAACCACAGCAACACATTCTATCTCTTGTGATGTTTGGGTGGAGACTAATCTTGTATCACCATCTCGCTCTCTCCCTTGCACTCTAAAACATTCATTCTCTATTTTGGCTCCCCTCCAAGTCTCACTTCTAGTCTGACCCCTCATTTCCTTTAAATCGCCTTTTTGACTATGTTCTGCATCAAACTAACTGCATGAGTGTCTGTCCAAATTATTTGAGCCAATATATCCAGTCATTCCTAAACATATCCTCATAAAGCAGTTACATTGGCTGTGTCTCAAATGGTCCCTATATAGCCTATAGGGCTCTAGTCAAAAGTAGTGCTCTATGGAAGGCAATAGGGAGCCATTTGGGATGCAGACACTGTTAGTATTCATAAACCTCACCTCTCATTCTTACTGTTGATTAAACATTAGGTGCCATGCCACAGTGTTAATGGAGCCCAGGGGACTCTGCTACAGGCCAGCCCAGTCTAGTATGGGTGAGCACTGAGCAGCATCAGGCCATACATATGGTGGTGGTGAAGGACAGACCCCTAGTAAGTGACGTCTACCCAGGTGTGTGTGTTTGTGTGTTTTATGGGCATATGGTGGTGGTGGTGGCTGTGACCAGCCCCCTGGTGAGTGACAGCAGTGTTCTGTTGGTCTTAGCCTTTCATTAGCACCTGACAGGGTGTCACTCACAGGATACAGTGTGTGTGTGTGTCTCACCCACAGGATACAGTGTGTGTGTGTGTGTCTGTCACTCACAGGATACAGTGTATGTGTGTGTGTGTGTGTGTGTCACGCACAGGACAGGAGCACACCCTAGGAGCTCATAAACACAGGCACACTACGACACACTGTGGGGATTCAGCTCATAAACACCACCAACCATCAACAAGGTCCAAATCCCTTTGGTACCAACTGGAAACTGAAATGATGCGACAACAACACACAAAACATATACTCCATATTTTTTGAACATTATCGTCCAATTTAATTATACATAGTTTTTGTAGTTTTTCAAAAATACACTATTCTCTGCTAATACCATGGAGTGACCTGTTATTCTGTGGATCACCATTACATTCACATTATGTGTATTTCTCTGCCAACTAGCTATCTGTGTTCTAACACCTTCCAATGTGGACAGTCATATCCATTATTACTAGTGATTCAATCAGTTAACAAAGAAGCATAGGCCTACTGGTTCCCCTGCTGATTGACTGGGCAATGGCCTCAAAGACAAAGTGTTAAGCTCCCAATCCATATGAGGATTGTGCTTCCATTGATAGAGTATGTATTCCTTAAAATATATAGTACAGTATGCCCATGGATGTAATAATGTAGGGCAGGCGTATTCAACTCTTGCCCTATGAGGTCCAGAGCCTGCTGGTTTTCTGTTCTACCTAATAATTGCACCCACCTGGTGTCTCAGGTCTAAATCAGTCCCTGATTAGAGGGGAACAAATGGAAAAAAGCAGTGGAACTGGCTTCAAAGTCAAGAGTTGAATCTGACGGATGTAGGGTGTCCAATCAAAAACACATCTTTTGACCAATGGAAAAAATAAATGTTTAAAATTGTCTTTCTGTTTAAAATGTATTGAGTTTTTACCCTTGTAGGATGGCCAAATTTAAGCGGACTAAATTAATGGAGACCAGATAAAAAAAAAAAAGGGTCAAAAATCTGGAAAATAGTGTCAGCTAGGCTGGATACTGTGTGAGAATTAAGGCTAACTGACAGGCTCAGCGTTGAACTTGTCATCCTTCTCGAAAACCGGAAGACAAAACAACAGAGATCAATATAGTTTTTGAGACACGACATGTTGGCTTATGGTAGAGAAATTAAAATTGAATTCTCTGGCACCAGCTCTGGTGGACATTCCTGTAGTCAGCATGCCAATTGCATGCTCCCACAAAACTTGAGACATTTGCGGCATTGTGTTGTGTGACAAAACTGCACATTTTAGACTGGCCTTTTATTGTCCACAGCACAAAGTGCACCTGTGTAATGATCACGCAGTAAAAAACAATGTGCGCACAAAATTTGAGATAAATAATATTTTTGTGCATATGGAACATTTCTGGGATCTTTAATTTCAGTTCATGAAACCAACATGTTCATATTTTTGTTCAGTGTAGCTTTCTGCAACCCATGGAAACAACTTTGCAGACTACCACAACATGTAAAATCCCCAAAAGTCTCTGTAAGAAAGCTGCACTGCTCTGTCAACAAAGCTCGGTGCTTATTATCGGATGTATTAGATCACGAAATCTACCTTTTAGGATATAATGTTAATGATATTTTATAGAAAGACCCCACTTAACTATTCAGAACATGAAGAATCATATGTGTCTTGGTAAAATGCATTTTATAATATAAGGAAGTGAAATTATCACCACCAAAGCACATTTTCACCTGGGTGGACACCCCAAATAATGTTCTCTACTTGTACAGTACTAAGTATAGCCCAGTGGAGAGTGTGTGTGTGTGTGTGTCTTGGGCAGGGATCTCTAACCCTGTTCTTGGAGAGCGACCCTAATCTAGTGCACCTGGCTGATAAACTGAATCAGGTTAGTTACAACTGGGGTTGGAGGAAAAATCTACAAGAGGGTAGCTCTCCAGGAACAGGGTTGGAGAGCCCTGATCTAGGGCCTACTGTAGTGTACCTGTGATGTCGGTCCCTCTGTCCTCCTCAGAGTCATTGTCTCCCAGCAGCCTCCTGTCCGGGTCCTGACGGACCTCTGGTACGTAGAAATCTCCCTGGCGAGCCAGAGGACTCATGTAGTGGATCAGGTCATCTCTGTAGATCTCCAGGCATGGGTGTGCACACAACTTCCTCTCCTGGGGGGAGAGAGGGAGAGGGGAAGGGGAGGAAGAGAGACAGAGGGAGGTGAGAAACAAGGGAACTTACATTACACAGGATTATACAAGTCATGGGAAATGGATGCCTAGCTGTACGGACACATGCATACGCACGCACACACACACACGCACACACACACACACACACACACACACACACACACACACACACACACACACACACACACACACACACACACACACACATATGTATGGTGGTATTATAAATGTTGTATTGTAGATATGAAGTGGTGTAATAATGTTATATGTACTGGTTTATTTTTGTCTTAATTCGTTTGGACCCAAGGAAGAGTAGCACACACACACACTTCCTGTCGAGGGTGGACTTAACAGGGCTGAGGCCCGTCTTGTCCTATCAGTAAGATGGCAACATTGTGGCGCATCGCTCTAGGAAACCGAAACACAGAAAACAAACATACTGAGGTACTATAGTTGCTCGTAATATTAACGCATTTCCAATAAAATGTCATGACAACTTTAATAACAACTGGACAAAGACAGTGTATACTTGTACATGATGTATTCTCTGTAGACATACAGTGGGGTCTTAAATGATTGACACCCTTGATAAAGATGTGTAATAATAACTGTATAAAATAAATCATACAAATACTAAGCTATATTGTATGCAAACAAATTAGATAAATGATATGTTATACCAATACAATAGTTCAGAGAAAGATTTTGTTTCATAAGTAATACTTTTTGTCTCAAAAAGGTAGGCGTCAAAATGACACCTCCTATAAATAAAGTAGTCAAAGGTTTAGTCCTATCTAACAGGAGTTGGAGGCTGAAGGACACATGACCTCTATAGTAACTGCTATGTTGTGTTACTTTAATCCATTTTTCTATTAATGCCAGTGTACATAAAACCGTTAATAACAGACAAGCCTTTAAGGTCTAGTCACATGCAGTGAGCCTAATAAAAATGGATGATGCCTGAGGTGTGTGTGTCTGTACTACATGTGCATACGTATGCGTATGTGTGCCCAACTCCCGCTTGTGTATGTGGATCTGTGTTTGTGTGAATGTGTGTGTGTGTGTGTGTGTGTGTATGTTCATATGCTTTTAGATAAATGTACCAATTGGTGAATGATCAGGCTGATGTACAAGAGAGGCTGGCAATAAGTCACTACTTAATATCAGAGCTGGGAAACTGAGTCGTCCTCTCTCCCTCCTCCCCATTACCCCCTTCTCCCCCCTATACCATGGCTTTGATCCTCTGCTCTGTCTTTAATGTATGAATAACCTATCTGGCTTTAACCAGGCAGGCAGGCATGCAGAATGAAAGCCCTGTATGTTGTTCACCCCACTCTCCTGTCCTCTATATTCATCCTCCTCTCCTGTCCTCGAGAAGTGGAGGGGAGTTCCCCCTGCGTGTTAACTTTTAATGCACACCATTTTCTTATTCTGCTCACACATGCCGGACCAGGCAGATGGTCAACAACCTCATACATTGGCATGGCATCTTCGCTCACACACACCAGGCCCACCCGATGGGCCCGTGGAGGAGGGCTCCTTACAAAACACCTACACTACACAATCTCATCATCTTTCTGCCCAACGGTCTTTCAGCCTACATACTGTTGTGGCAACAGCAAGGTTCCCTCTCTCTTCATAGCTGCCAGAGCCCTCCAACTGTGAGTAAGTAAATTAACCTACTATTCAATATTTATGTATTTTCTCTTCAAAAACATTAGAATACCTCTGTTTTGTGGGGGATTGCGACAGGAACTCTCGCTCGCTGGCTCACACACACACACACACACACACACACACACACACACACACACACACACACACACACACACACACACACACACACACACACACACACAGAGCCATTTCCAGTGAACCACTGAGATGTGAAAGCTGCCACGTGTCAGTTCTGTCCAGTTTCAAACATGTTTTCCTTGAAAAGGAAAGGATGTCTTCATCAGTTCAGGTGGAATACATGTGCGTGGCCTTACCGTGGCTTTCTTTGGCAAAATGACTATGAATTAACGGACTTGTTTTGTAAAATAATCAATTGTAAACACCATATTAAGGTGGGATGTTCATTGTATGACAAGAAAAAAAATAGCAGGTCTATTTTGCTCAAGGAGATAGCACAATCTGTCTGTCCACGATTCATTGTGGGAACATGGCGGCTCTCAATCCTGATATGAAAAAAAAACACTATTTGTCAATATATGATGTGTTGGCAGCTGCATAGGCTATTCTCATTGAGTGTGGCAACACAATATTAACGTTTAATCCACAAGTCTCTGTCATCACCATTGTAATCTACGGGGAAACCAAAATGTTCCCAAATTTGAGATTAATACAATGATGGAGGATCCTCCAATTCTGGTTTATCAGCCTAGTATTTATTTATATATATATATATATATATATTTAAAAAAAAAAAAATAATCAAATATACACATATACAGTGGGGCAAAAAAGTATTTAGTCAGCCACCAATTGTGCAAGTTCTCCCACTTAAAAAGATGAGAGAGGCCTGTAATTTTCATCATAGGTACACTTCAAAATGAGAAAAAAAATCCAGAAAATCACATTGTAGGATTTTTAATGAATCTATTTGCAAATTATGGTGGAAAATAAGTATTTGGTCACCTACAAACAAGCAAGATTTCTGGCTCTCACAGACCTGTAACTTCTTTTTTAAGAGGCTCCTCTGTCCTCCACTCGTTACCTGTATTAATGGCACCTGTTTGAACTTGTTATCAGTATAAAAGACACCTCTCCACAACCTCAAACAGTCACACTCCAAACTCCACTATGGCCAAGACCAAAGAGCTGTCAAAGGACACCAGAAACAAAATTGTAGACCTGCACCAGGCTGGGAAGACTGAATCTGCAATAGGTAAGCAGCTTGGTTTGAAGAAATCAACTGTGGGAGCAATTATTAGGAAATGGAAGACATACAAGACCACTGATAATCTACCTCGATCTGGGGCTCCACGCAAGATCTCACCCCGTGGGGTCAAAATGATCACAAGAACAGTGAGCAAAAATCCCAGAACCACATGGGGGGACCTAGTGAATGACCTGCAGAGAGCTGGGACCAAAGTAACAAAGCCTACCATCAGTAACACACTACGCCGCCAGGGACTCAAATTCTGCAGTGCCAGACGTGTCCCCCTGCTTAAGTCAGTACATGTCCAGGCCCGTCTGAAGTTTGCTAGAGAGCATATGGATGATCCAGAAGAAGATTGGGAGAATGTCGTATGGTCAGATGAAAGCAAAATATAACTTTTTGGTAAAAACTCAACTCGTCGTGTTTGGAGGACAAAGAATGCTGAGTTGCATCCAAAGAACACCATACCTACTGTGAAGCATGGGGGTGGAAACATCATGCTTTTTTTCTCATTTTGAAGTGTACCTATGATGAAAATTACAGGCCTCTCTCATCTTTTTAAGTGGGAGAACTTGCACAATTGGTGGCTGACTAAATACTTTTTTTGCCCCACTGTGTGTGTATATATATATATATAGATAGATATAGATATATACCATATCTTTCATAAACACAGATTTTAAACAATTTTCCAAAATGTTGTCGTCCCACACGGACCAAAGCGGCTTTGTTAAAAAACGTGTATCCTCTTACCTCAAATGCTTCATCAGAAACAACAACTCCTTAGGCTTAGGTTTCATCTCTTTGATAGACTAGAATGGTCATATCTCTGGTCTGTCATGGAACAGACTTGGACAGAATTGGCTCAAATTTCATTAATAAGATTAAAATTCTATATGCCAATCACTCAGACATAGTTATAACAGTCAATAATGTGCTCTGTTTCGTTCAGAATCACTAGAAGCAGCAGACAAGTAGGGATGGGCATGCTTATTCGAATAACCGAACTGACATTGGTATTCGAATAGGCCTACTTGCGAAAACTATAATCTTAGGCCTATTTTAAAAATGAAAAAGTTTGTTTCAAATAAATAAAATGATCTACAATGCCTTCAGAAAACATTCACACCCCTTGACTTTTTCCACATTTTGTTGTGTTACAGCCTGAATTTAAATGTATTTCATTTTGTCACTGGCCTACACACAATATCATATAATTTCATAGTGGAATTAGTTTTTTTGAAAATGTTACAAATTAATTACAATTGAAATACTAAAATGTCTTGAGTCAATAAGAATTCAATCCCTTAACAAGTCACATGATTTGCATGGACACACTCTGTGCGCAATAATAGTGTTCAAAATGATTTTTAAATGACTACCTCATCTCTGTAACCCACACAATTAATTATCTATAAGGTCCCTCAGTCGAGCAGTGAATTTCAAACACAGATTCAACCACAAGGACCAGGGAGATTTTCCAACGCCTCGTAAAGAATGACATCTATTGGTATATGGGTCAAAATAAAAAAGCAGACACTGAATATCCCTTTGTGCATGGTGAAGTTATTAATTACACTTTGGATGGTGTATCAATACACCCAGTCATTACAAAGATACAGCCGTCCTTCCTAACTCAGTTAACGGAAAGGAAGAAACCCGTTCAGTAATTTACCCATGAGGCCAATAGTGGATTTAAAACAGTTAGTTTTATTTTTTATTTTATCTTTATTTAACCAGGTAGGCCAGTTGAGAACAAGTTCTCATTTACCACTGTGTTCTGGCCAAGGTAAAACAAAGCAGTGCGACACCAATAACACAGAGTTACACATAAACAAACGTACAGTCAATAACAGTGTATGCAAATCTATGTACAGTGTATGCAAACATAGAAGAGTAGGGAGGTAGGCAATAAATATGCCCCAGAGGTGAAAATAATTAAAATGTACCATTAATACTGGAGTGATAGATGTGCAGATGATGATGTGCAAGTAGAGATAATGGGGTGCAAAAGAGCAAGTGGATAAGTAATAATATGGGGATGAGGTAGTTGGCTGGGCTATTTACAGATTGGCTGTGTACAGGTACAGTGATCAGTAAGCTGCTCAGACAGCTGATGCTTAAAGTTAGAGAGGAAGATATAAGACTCCAGCTTCAGTGATTTTTGCCATTTGTTCCAGTCATTGGCAGCAGAGAACTGGAAGGAAAGGCAGCCAAAGTAAGTGTTGGCTTTGGGGATGACCAGTGCAATATACCTGCTGAAGCGTGTGCTACGGGTGGGTGTTGCTATGGTGACCAGTAAACTGAGATAAGCCGTGGATTTACCTAGCAAAGACCTATGGATGATCTGGAGCCAGTGGGTTTGGCAACAGATATGTAGTGAGGGCCAGCCAATGAGATCATACAGGTCTCAGTGGTGGGTAGTATATGGGGTTTTGGTGATAAAACGGATGGCACTGATAGATTACAGCCAGTTTGCTGAGTAGAGTGTTGTAAATGACATCGCTGAAGTCAAGGATCGGTAGGATAGTCAGTTTTACGAGGGTATGTTTGTCCAGAGTAGTGATGCTGGGAGGGTGGGAGGGTGCGGGCAGCAATCGGTTGAAGAGCATGCATTTAGTTTTACTAGCATTTAAAAGCTGTTGGAGGCCACGGAAGGAGTGTTGTACAGCGTTGAAGCTCGTTTGGAGGTTTGTTAGCACAGTGTCCAAAGAAGGGCCAGCATTCACAGACAGGTTACCCTCTACAGTGTGCATGGCACTGTGTAATTGCCTATTATTCTGTCCGAGAACAAAAAAAGTATCAGAATATGAGATAATAATAAATGGTCATTAAAAGGTTAACCTGTGAAGTTTCACAGTTGCACTAATTCAAGTTAAAGTGGTTAAGGAAGAGAGGTGGAGAAGAAAGAAGGAAAAGAAGAGAGGTTTAACTGTTAGGGAAGGGGGGTGAACGGTGAGTGGTTAGTCCTGGTCTGTCTCCAGGGGGTTTGTCATCGTGACTGAGTTTAGACCAACAGCTGCTGCAGGTATACAGCTATTTCAGCCTCATCCCTAAATCTCCCACAGAGAATACACAGCCTCAGGCTCTCATCCTCCGCAGGTACACACAGATATTTCCAAGAGGTAGGTTTGTACACACAGATATTACCAAGAGGTAAGTTTGCACACACACTTATTACCAAGAGGTAGGCCTACACATACACACACACACACACACACACACACACACACACACACATTACCAAGAGGTAGGTTTACACACACACAACCAAGAGGTAGGTTTACACACACACACAACCAAGAGGTAGGTTCATACACACACACACACTACCAAGAGGTAGGTTTACACACACATTACTAAGAGGTAGGTTAATACACACACACTTATTACTAAGAGGTAGGTTTACACACACTTATTACTAAGAGGTAGATTTACACACACACTTATTACTAAGAGGTAGGTTTACACACACACTTATTACTAAGAGGTAGGTTTACACACACACTTATTACTAAGAGGTAGGTTTACACACACACTTATTACTAAGAGGTAGGTTTACACACACACTTATTACTAAGAGGTAGGTTTACACACATACTTATTACCAAGAGGTAGGTTTACACACACATGTATCACTAAGAGGTAGGCCTACACACACAGTAGGGATGTGACCAACTACTAGAGATGGAGTGAAGGTACGCTAATTTAGTGATAATCAAGTATGATCTCCATGATGACCCATAAGATAAGATGAGAACGTTAAATGCCATGGAAAACTCCCAGTGGGAGTTGATATATCCCATGGGGTGGTAGGGGGTGAGAGACAGATAGGCAGTTTAGAGAAGAGATGTTTCTGAGAGAGACGGCGAGGATGGGGGATAGGTTAGATAGATGATAAGGATGGGGCAGCAGCATCCTCCCTCTCCTCCTCTCCTCTCCAGGTTCCTAGTCTGGGGCAGAACAGCTGCAGAGAGAAAGAACATATACACCACATCCACATTCCCCTTCAGATAAATAAATGAAAATGTACTGCAGTTTATATTTAGATAGGTATAAAAAGGTCCCTGTGAGACTTCTGGTGAAGCACGTTGTCACGTTCATCATAACGAGGAGACCAAGACGCAGCGTGATATGAATACATTCTTCTTTATTAAACGAACACCAAACAAACTAACAAAATAACAAAATGAACGTGAAGCTATAAACAACTAGTGCTGACATGCAACTACACATAGACAACAACCCACAAAACCAAAATGGAAAATGGCAACCTAAATAGGATCCCCAATCAGAGACTACGATAAACAGCTGTCTCTGATTGGGAACCAATTCAGGCCACCATAGACCTACATATACCTAGACATAACCAAAACCCCATAGATATACAAAAAACCCTAGACAAGGCAAAAACACACATACCACCCTCGTCACAGCCTGACCTAACCAAAATAATAAACAAAGATAACTAAGGTCAAGGCGTGACAGTACCCCCCCCAAAGGTGCGTACTCCGGGCTGCACACTTAAACGTATATGTGAGGATCTGGGGGGCATCTAACCTCGTGGTGGCTCTGGTTCTGGACGCCGCCCCCCTTCTTTACCCTGAGTCCGCTCTTGTAGCACTGACCCGTGGATCGTCATCGGAGGCTCTGGACTGTGGATCCTCGCCATAGGCCCCGGGCTGGTGGCCCTTGCTGCGTGGATCATCGTCGGATGTTTTGGACTGTGGCCCGTCGTCGGAGGCCCCGGACTGTGGCCCGTCGTCGGAGGCCCCGGACTGTGGCCCGTCGTCGGAGGCCCCGGACTGTGGCCCGTCGTCGGAGGCCCCGGACTGTGGCCCGTCGTCGGAGGCCCCGGACTGTGGCCCGTCGTCGGAGGCCCCGGACTGTGGCCCGTCGTCGGAGGCTCCGGACTGTGGCCCGTCGTCGGAGGCCCCGGACTGTGGCCCGTCGTCGGAGGCCCCGGACTGTGGCCCGTCGTCGGAGGCCCCGGACTGTGGCCCGTCGTCGTCGGAGGCCCCGGACTGTGGCCCGTCGTCGTCGGAGGCCCCGGACTGTGGCCCGTCGTCGTCGGAGGCCCCGGACTGTGGCCCGTCGTCGGAGGCCCCGGACTGTGGCCCGTCGTCGCCGGAGGCCCCGGACTGTGGCCCGTCGTCGCCGGAGGCCCCGGACTGTGGCCCGTCGCCGGAGGCCCCGGACTGTGGCCCGTCGTCGCCGGAGGCCCCGGACTGTGGCCCGTCGTCGCCGGAGGCCCCGGACTGTGGCCCGTCGTCGCCGGAGGCCCCGGACTGTGGCCCGTCGTCGGAGGCCCCGGACTGGGTACTGTCGCCGGAGGCTCTGGACTGTGGCCCTGTCGCCGGAGGCCCCGGACTGGGAGACCACTGTAGGCCTGGTGCCCCGGCACTGATGGTAACGGGCTGGGGCCACGGACTCAGGGCCCGAATGCGGGAGGAGGAACAGGGCGTGGCCTGGACTGCGGAGGCCCGGACTGTCTGGCCCGTGGTGCCGGACTGGTGGCACCCTGGGGACACTCACCTGGCCCAGGGCGTCGTGCGGAGGCCCAGGAAGAGGACATACTGGACTGTGGAGGTGGACTGTGGGAGAGTGCCAGGAGGCCAGGAACTGGACACCTGACTGGGAGGCGCGGACTGAGGGGAGTGCGCCGGAGGCCCCGGACGCACTGGGTCTTGAAGGTACACTGGAGACCTGTGGCCCGGCATCAATTGCCCCGGAACTTTAACACACGTTTCAGGACGAGGCCCCGGAGAGCTGGCCCAGGTGGCACCAAACTGACAACACATTCTTTTATTCCAAACTGTGGCTCCACCAACTCAATAACCCCCCATTTCTCTGGCCCTCCAAATCCTTCGGACTTCTCCCAGACTGGCTCTGGCCCTCCTCAGCTCCCCGACTGCTGGCCATGTGCCCCCCCAAAAAAAACTATTGGCCCGTTGTCGGACGCTCTTGACTGGGTACCGTCACCTTTCCTCTGGACTGTGGCCACCTGCTTCCATGGCAGGGTCTTGTCCCCGCCATTACGCTCCTCCCAGGTCCAGGATGTCCTCCACTCATCTTTCTCCCGGGCCTCTGGACTGGGTACTCCTCATTCCCCTGGACTGGGGAGTCCTTATTTGTAGGCCTGTCCGTTCATCTAATGGGAGACCAAGGCTGGGGACACGAATACATTCTTCTTCAGGGCGAACACTAAACAAACTAACAAAATGCAGAGGCGCACTGGAGGTCTAAACAACGTGGTGCTGGCACTGGTGGCACTACACATGGGGACACAACCCAGGGCAAAAGCAGGAAAGGACATACTGGACTGTGGAGGTGCACTGGAGGAGAGTCCCCAAGCAGGAACAAGGAAACACCTGACTGGGAAAGCGCTCTTGAGGCCAGAGTAGACCGACATATAGCTAGACATATCCAAAACCTGGGTCTTAGATACACAAAAACCTAGACAAGTCAAAAACACACATACACATGTGTATAGCCGGCATCAATTGTTCCTGAACTTTAACAAAATAATAAAGAAAACAAAGATAACTAAGGTCAGGGCATGACACATGTACAGTAAACACACACATCCGAAAAGAACTTGACAGACTACTAGACTACATGCAACATTTCCAATGAGTGCAATCCATGGAATACCAAGAGATACTTAGGATCGGTCCCAAATGGCACCCTATTCCCCGTGTTACTTCGGCCCTGGTCAAAAATAGTGCACTATTTATGCACTAGTTTATGGATCAAAAAGGGGTTTAAGTGGTGGGCGTGGCAGGGGAGGTGGCAATGGGCGAGGTTGGACTGTTTAAAAATATATTTATTTACTTAGAGGCCCCCATTCTAGGAGGTGTAGAGACATTTTTGAATATTTAAGCCAATTTCCTGCAATTATACAAATTTCAGCATGGAGCTCAGAGAAAATGTTTCAGTTTTAAAGCAAATTTCCTGCAATTCTATGCATTTTTCCATGGCTAATGCTGTGTTCTTTTACTCAAACAGAATAACAAAATCAATACCGCTAAATTAACTATTTTGGGAATTTTCAATTCTCCCTGACAGTCCAGCTCTTATTTTGGTAATTGGGAGTTCTCAAAGAATATATTATTTAAAAAAATATATAGGTACATTATATTTTTTGAATACTTTATATCTGTTTTTTTTTTTTTAAGTGAACACAGAATTTGTTTTTCCATCCCGGAAATGTATAAAACCTTTAAAACCTTTATTTTTTATATATACTAAGGCCGCCCAAGGATTTTAATGGCAGAGAAATCCCTGTAGGGTGCCATTTGGAATGCAGTCTTAATGAGTTCTTCATATGAGGTTCTTCACATACATTAGGTCTCTATAAAGTAGGAACCATGTCATAAATTCTGTTAATGTACAAGTCACTACAGCAGATGTAAAAACAGGGTATTCATGGACATGTAAAATCAGTTTACACTCAGCTGCACTCAATGGGAGAATTTAGCAGACCCCTAGCACCCATAGTACTGCGTCACACAGAGGAGACAGAGATTGAGTCTATAGGTCCTTCTACTAAATGTTCCAAGATGATTGGGCAGCAAATCTAAACGCACTCTTACCAGACTATTCTTGTGTTTGGGACATTATATAAAATACAGTTCAGCCCTCCTTGTCATGGACAAGTATTTAATTTACAGGTTTGTGACACTTGGCCGGTTCCTGTGTGGTCTAATGGCTGTAATCTGTGGGATTACGGGGCACTGGGGGCAGACACAGTCTGAGACAGAAGATTATGGGGCAGACCACTCAAACTGAGATAGGGGTATAGGCAAGTGTCAAGTGGTGACAGGTCTCGGTCTCTCCTTCTCTCACCCTGTTGCTGCTATTCATCATTCTCCCCACTCCCCCATCTCACTCTTCCTCTCTTCACTTAACAGCCTCTTTTACCCAGTTACGTTCAGCCATGCCAAATGAACAAGAAGACTACAAGAGTGTGTTTAGAAGTCACTGATCTGAGTAACAAGAGTACAGTTTTAAGATTCTTTATCTCTCCTATTTTCTTTAGCTAAATCACAGGGCCATATTTGTGCGAACTTGAACTGGAAGCCCCCACCTCCGCCCCATCCCACCCTGCAGTTGGACTCACTCATACTTGACTGGCTCCAAATTGCATTATGAATTGCTTTTCTGACAAATCCCTCAAGAGGACACTGGATAAAATCCCACAAATTTCTTTCTATCTCAAAGAAGTGGCTTAGCAGGTTTGGCCACTTTGTCCAGCTATAGTATAGAAACGAGGCCACCTGAAATGTATGACACATATCAAACCAAAACATTTTGCCGCTAACCTTTTTACACATTTTCTTTATATCTGAAAGGTAATGCCGGTAACAAAGCTTGTACATTTATTTCCACCAACTGAGGTAGTCATGAATGCCTAATTTGTTTTAAAAAACACCAATGCCTCAGTATAAACGTCCCCTTTCTTCTTACCGGCTTTGGCACGCATTAAATCATGAACATTGTAATGTTGAACTTGTCCTTGTCATTATTTTTTTATTTAACCTTTATTTAACCAGGTAGGCCAGTTGAGAACAAGTTCTCATTTACAACTGCGACCTGGCCAAGATAAAGTAAAGCAGTACGACAAAAACAACAGAGTTACACATAAACAAACAAACAGTCAATGACACAAAAGAAAAGAAAGAATAATCTATTTATGTACAGTGTTTGCAAATGTAGAAGAGTAGGGAGGTAGGCAGTAAATAGGCCTTAGAGGTGAAAATAATTACAATTTAGCATTAATACTGGAGTGATAGATGTGCAGATGATGATGTGCAGATGATGTGCAAGTAGAGATGGGTGCAAAAGAGGGTGCAAAAGAGCAAGAGGTTAAGTAATAATATGGGGATGAGGTAGTTGGGTGTGCACAGGTACAGTGATCGGTAAGCTGCTCAGACAGCTGATGCTTAAAATTAGAGAGGGAGATAAAAGACTCCAGGTCTATAACAGATTGGGTCTAGAGCATCTCCCCCTTTGAAGAGGGGGATGACCATGGCAGCTTTTCTAATCTTTGGGGATCTCAGACGATACAAATGAGAGGTTGAATAGGCTAGTAATAGGGGTTGCAACAATGTCGGGGGATGGTCCAGATTGTCTAGCTCAGTTGATTTGTAGGGATCCAGATTTTGCAGCTCTTACAGAACATCAGCTGTCTGGATTTGGGTGGAGGTGACACGGAGGGGGGGGCAAGATGCTGCAGTGGGTGCTGAGCTGTTGGCCGGGTAGGGGTAGCCAGGTGGAAAGCATGGCCAGCCATGGAAAAATGCTTATTGAAATGATCGATTATCGTACATTTATCGGTGGTGACAGTGTTTCCTACCCTCAGTGCAGTGGGCAGCTGGGAGGAGGTGCTCTTATTCTCCATGGACTTTACACTGTCCCAGAACTTTTTGGAATTAGTGCTACAGGGAGCAAATTTCTGTTTGAAAAAGCCAGCCTTAGCTTTCCTAACTGACTGAGTATATTGGTTCCTGACTTCCCTGAAAAGTTGCATATCGCGGGGACTATTTCGATGCTAATGCAGAACGCCACAGGATGTTTTGTGCTGGTCAAGGGCAGTCAAGTCTTGGGTGAACCAAGGGCTATATCTGTTCTTAGTTCTACATGTTTTTGAATTGGGCATGCTTAATTAAGATTGAGAGGAAAGCATTTTGAAGAGAAACCAGGCATCCTCTACTGACGGAATGAGGTCAATATCCTTCTAGGAAACCTGGGCCAGGTCGATTAGGAAATCTTGCTCGCTGAAGTGTTTTAGGGAGCGTTTGACAATGATGAGGGGTGGTTGTTTGACCATGGACCCATTACGCACGCAGGCAATGAGGCAGTATCAACACATAAATGGCATGACAACGCAGCAACCTGGTCCAAATAGCAACGTTACCTACACTATTTTTTGCACCAAAAACACATCTGTTGAAAAACATTTTTAGGATAGGCTATGTCAATCTAACAAGCCAGGCCACTAAAAGCAACTTTCTAGACAATGTTTTGGTTCGTTGGTAGCAAGCTATCTATCTATTTTTTCAACTGTATAAAAAAAACATTTACATAACTATTCAAACCCTTTACTCAGTACTTTGTTGAAGAACCTTTGGCAGTGATTATAGCCGAGTCTTCTTGGGTATGACAATACAAGCTTGGCACACTTGTATTTGGGGAGTTTCTCCCATTCTTCTCTGCAGATCCTCTCAAGCTCTGTCAGGTTGGATCGGGACAACGCTGCACAGCTATTTTCAGGTCTCTTCAGAGATGTTCGATTGGGTTCAAGTCCGGGCTCTGGCTGGGCCACTCAAGGACATTCAGAGACTTGTCCCAAAGCCACCCCTGGGTTGTCTTGGCTGTGTGCTAAGGGGCAATGTCCTTTTGGGAGGTGAACATTCACCCCAGTCAGAGGTCCTGAGCGCCCAGGAGCAGGTTTTCATCAAGGATCTCTCTGTACTTTGCTCCGTTCATCTTTCTCTCGATCCTGACTAGTCTCCCAGTCCCTGCTGCAGAAGAACATCCCAACAGCATGATGCTGCCACCACCATGCTTCCACCACCATGCTTCACCGTATGGATGGTGCCAGGTTTCCTCCAGACGTGATGCTTGGCATTCAGAGCAAAGAGTTCAACCTTGGTTTAATCAGATCAGACAATCTTGTTTCTCATGGTCTGAGAGTCTTTACGTGCCTTTTGGCAAACTCCAAGCTGGCTGTCTTTTACTGAGGAGTGGCTTCCGTCTGGCCACTCTGCCATAAAGGCCTGATTGGTGGAGTGCTGTAGAGATGGTTGTCCTTCTGGAAGGTTCTCCCAGAAGCTCTTGAGCTCTGTCAGAGTGACCATCGGGTTCTTGGTCACCTCCCTGACCAAGGCCCTTCTCCTTTGATTGCTCAGTTTGGCCGGGTGGCCAGCTCTAGGATGAGTCTTGGTGGTTCCAAACTTCTTCCATTTAAGAATTATGGAGGCCACTGTGTTTTTGGGGACCTTCAATGGAACCCATCCCCCGAAGTTGATTGGTCGAAAGAACAGCTGTCTCTTGGTCAACCAAGATTATATTTTTTTATGTTGGGGACAGGCCTTGTGTGGGTTATAATTTTATTGCCAGGTATTACTGCACTGTTTGTGCTGGAAACACAAGCATTTCGCTGCACCTGCAATAACATCTGCAAATCTTGATTTCATTTGATTTGAAAATGCGTGTGGGAAAGATGCCGTGGGGGAAAGATCCCGAATCTCCCCATTACCCCCAAGAAAATGTGCCTACATTCAGGCTATTGTTTATATGTTGAGGTAAAAATTGAAGTATAATGCCTGTATGGATGTCAACCCCAATGTTCAGGTCAATGTCACCAATCAACTGCATTACAGTTAAAAACGACATTGTCTACCACCCCCGACTTCTCTATGCTAGCTATGCTACCAGCTTATACGAACGTGAGTTAGCATTTAGCAGTCACTTCATCTAAACCTGAAAAGGGACTACTTCTAAATGTTATGCAGCAAAAAACAAATATATTCAAATCAGACTTTAGTAAACAGATTGTGGGCCTGTAACAGAACATCAATCATTTGATGAATATCAAGTTTGTTAGATCAGATTTGTTGAAAATGCACCAAATAAGTGTTCTTCTATCCCCCATGGTCTGTGTTTCATTGACCTCTTTACCACATCTATAGTATAGTGAGGTGGAAAATTACCCACCTACAGATGGGCTTGTTGAATATGTGCCAGGTAGCTTTTGAATGGTGCACCGCAACCATGTGACCAAATCCTCTGCACTTCACTCAGTAGAAATGCTTAGGATCATTGGTGTTCACAGACCCAAAGGCTCACAGCATAATAAGGAAGAAAAAACTACAATGAGTATGAGACAATTTGAATGTGTTGTTGGTATTTTTACACATCCTGACAAAAGTAGGTGCCTGCACTATGACATTGATAAAAACTTCAACAGAGTTCACAGAAATACTAATAATCTTATCAAACTATGACATAAGGTTTCCACAGTGTTCACAGAGATACTAATAATCTTATCAAACTATGACATAAGGTTTCCACAGTGTTCACAGAGATACTAATAATCTTATCAAACTATGACATTGATAAGGCTTCCACAGTGTTCACAGAGATACTAATAATCTTATCAAACTATGACATTGATAAGGCTTCCACAGAGTTCACAGAAATACTAATAATCTTATCAAACTATGACATTGATAAGGCTTCCACAGTGTTCACAGAGATACTAATAATCTTATCAAACTATGACATTGATAAGGCTTCCACAGTGTTCACAGAGATACTAATAATCTTATCAAACTATGACATTGATAAGGCTTCCACAGTGTTCACAGAGATACTAATAATCTTATCAAACGATGACATTGATAAGGCTTCCACAGTGTTCACAGAGATACTAATAATCTTATCAAACTATGACATTGATAAGGCTTCCACAGTGTTCACAGAGATACTAATAATCTTACCAAACTATGACATTGATAAGGCTTCCACAGTGTTCACAGAGATACTAATAATCTTATCAAACTATGACATGGAACAGCCTTCAGCTATAAGCCTACCAGACTGGACGTTTTACTCTCCCTCTCGCTTGGCAACTAGCAGGAGCAAACTGGTTACCAGGGAAACTGTCTATGTAGATTCCCCACTTTTCCAGAGATGTTGGTTAAACTGATATTCCAAAGAGCAGAAGAAAGGGAGGATGGAGGAGGGAGTGGGGAGGAGGGAGAGAGGCTGTGGATGTGTCTCTCTATTTTATGTTAAGCTTCATTGGATACTGAGAGATGATGAACCAGAGGCAGCACACTAAGTAACTGGTCATCTCGTCTGCAGGTAGGGTCAAGGATTGGGCAACAGGTGCAATCTACTGCTGCTATTTCAACTAGGCCTAATACACATAATTCCATGAAGAATTGGCACTTTGGAATTTAATCTGGCCAGCTGTGTATTTGATTATTTGTTATTTAAATACTTATTTTTTGTGTTTGAGTATTTTGAAATAATGTATGAGTATTTTCAAATAATCAACTACTTCTATTGGAAGTTTTTTCAAATAATTTCCTATTAATAGCCTACAATTTGAAAAGAAATTCAGATACTTATTTCAAAATACATTATTTCAAATACCAAACAGACCTGGTTCTGGCCTTATGGGAAGGAGACTTACTTAACATAAAAGTGACCTGTTTGATTAAACTGTTATACTCTTCACAGCACAGTATCTTCAGCGGGGAAGACAATATTGGCCAGGAAGGCAGAGTGTGATAATTGTTTCAAAACCATCAGTCCAAAACTATTTCCAAATAAAGCACAGAGGGGGAAAGTTAGTCTGCATTCTGCAATCTCCATGGGTTGTTGGAATAAAAAGACAATTTCCACCTCAGAAGAGTTCCAGCTAGCAGGTTTATAAAACATCGGCAGGCTTTAACACCATTCTATTTAGCACAGCTTCACCTTACACACAATAACATTACACAAATAGAAATTAGCCATGCGTCAGAGTCAGGAGAGAATGATAATCCCACACCTCTCTATTTAAAACCTACAAAACTAAGAAACTGTTCATCTTCATTGCAAAGAAGGAAAAAGGAACAGACGGAACCCAGACAATACAAGACAATTCATTTTCCTAATACTGGAAATCTGTGGCTTAAAACCACTGTGGCGTTTCAAGCTATTGTTCTGGGTGTGGAGGCTGATTAACACAACCTTCTAAGAGAGTGTTAATGTGGAGAGAGAGAGAGAGCGAGAGAACTGTATTAGAGAGAGAGAGAGCACGAGAGAGAGCGAGAGAGAGAACTGTATTAGAGCGAGAGAGAGAACTGTATTAGAGCGAGAGAGAAAGAGAACTGTATTAGAGAGAGAGCGAGAGAGAGAGAGAGAGAGAGAGAGAGAGAGAGAGAGAGAGAGAGAACTGTATAGACAGAGAGAGAGCGAGAGAGAGCTGTATGAGAGAGAGAGAGAGAGAACTGTATTAGACAGAGAGAGAACTGTATGAGAGAGAGAGAGAGAGAGAACTGTAGAGAGAGAGAGAGAACTGTATTAGAGCGAGAGAGAACTGTATGAGAGAGAGAGAGAACTGTATGAGAGAGAGAGAGAGAACTGTATGAGAGAGAGAGAGAGAGAACTGTATTAGAGCGAGAGAGAACTGTATGAGAGAGAGAGAGAACTGTATTAGAGTGAGAGAGAGAGAGAGAGAACTGTATTAGAGAGAGAGAGAGAGAGAGAGAACTGTATGAGAGAGAGAGAACTGTATGAGAGAGAGAGAGAGAACTGTATTAGAGCTGTATTAGAGAGAGAGAGAGAGAGAACTGTATTAGAGAGAGAGAGAGAACTGTATGAGAGAGAGAGAGAACTGTATTAGAGAGAGAGAGAGAGAGAGAGAGAGAGAGCGAGAACTGTATTAGAGAGAGAGAGAGAACTGTATTAGAGAGAGAACTGTATTAGAGAGAGAGAGTGAGAGAGAGAACTGTATTTGAGAGAGAGAGAACTGTATTAGAGAGAGAGAGAGAGAGAGAACAGTATTAGAGAGAGAGAGAACTGTATTAGAGAGAGAGAGAACTGTATTAGAGAGAGAGAGAACTGTATTAGAGAGAGAGAGAACTGTATTAGAGAGAGAGAGAGAGAGAGAGAGAGAGAGAGAGAACTGTATTAGAGAGAGAGAACTGTATTAGAGAGAGAGAGAACTGTATTAGAGAGAGAGAGAGCGAGAGCGAGCGAGAGAGAGAACTGTATGAGAGAGCGAGAGAGAGAGAGAGAGAGAGAGAGAGAACTGTATGAGAGAGAGAGAGAGAGAACTGTATTAGAGAGAGAGAGAGAGAACTGTATTAGAGAGAGAGAGAACTGTATTAGAAAGAGAGAGAACTGTATTAGAGAGAGAGAACTGTATTAGAGAGAGAGAACGAGAGAGAGAACTGTATGAGAGAGAGAGAACGAGAGAGAGAGAGAGAACGAGAGAGAGAGAACGAGAGAGAGAGAGAGAGAGAAAAAATGGGGAGACAGTGAGGGAGCGAGAAAGACAAGGAGAACAAGTGAGCGATAGGAGCAGTGAACACCAAAGGCCCAGACTGAACACGTCCTCACACCACACAAGTAGCCTACCCAGCGGCTCTCCAGTGCCCCCGGCCGCGGTGCCCGCCAGCTGCACACCACACACGTAGCCTTCCCAGCGGCCACGATGCCCGACAGCTGTGCACGACACCACACACGTAACCTCCCTAGTGCCCACAGCCGCACACCCCACCGAGCAGGGCATTATGATGGAGCTGTTGTTGGACCTGATACCTGGAGGATTAGCTCTCAGCACAGGCTACAGACATCAAAGTTTATCTTCTGAGATATAATGAACAACAAGATACCGAACTTATGCAGACTTCACTACGGTTAATAAGGGGTAAGAAAACTTGGAGGACTTAGAACTGGTAGACAGGCTGTGAGGACTAGATGGGGTATGGCTGTAGAGTGAGTCTTAAGTTTTATACACACAAAAAAACACAAGATGCCAGAGCCCCCCAGGCCTACTACTATCAACCAATGACTACACAGTATTGGCAACATACACTATATATACAAAAGTATGTAGACACCCCTTCAAATGAGTGGATTCGGCTATTTCAGCCAAGTTGTGGTTTTCATGAATGCAGAGAGCTCCGTTACTTTCAACATGGCACCGTCATAGGATGCCACCTAACCAACAAGTCAGTTCATCAAATTTCTGCCCTGTTAGAGATGCCCCAGTCAACTGTACAGTAAGTGCTGTTATTATGAAATGGAAACCACATGAGGTTGGTGGCACCTTAATTGGGGAGGATGGGCTCGTGGTAATGACTGGAGTGGAATCAGTGGAATGTTATCAAATACATCAAACACATGGTTTTCATGTGTTTGATGCCATTCCATTTACTCCAGTCCAGCCATTATAATGAGCCGTCCTCCTGTCAGCAGCCTCTACTGGTGGAAACAGCTAGGAGTCACAAAGGCTCAGCCACAAAGTGGTAGGCCACACAAGCTCAAAGAATGGGACCGCCAAGTGCTGAGGCACGTAGAGTGCAAAAATCCTCTGTTGCAACACTAACTACCGAGTTCCAAATTGGCTCTGGAAGCAACTATTTGAAAAACTAGTGGAAAGTGTTCCCAGAAGAGTGGAGGCTGTTATATTTGTAAAAAATATACATATAAAAAAATATATATATATTTACCTAGGCAAGTCAGTTTGTAAATAAGAATTTGTTCCAATGACGACCTACCCCAGCCAAACCCGGACGACGCTGTGCCAATTGTGCGCCGCCCTATGGGACTCCCAATCACGGCCGGATGTGATACAGTTATAGAAGCAAAAGGGGGGGACCAACTCTATATTAATGCCCATGATTTTGGAATGAGATGTTCGACGAACAGACATGGTGAGTGGGAGTAGAAGGCACGGCCCCCCATTGTGCGGAGCCTGGTTCTGGGGACATGGAAGAGTTTGGTGTGGCTTGAACGGAGGGTGCGTGAAGGATCATAGGGGGATAGCAGGTCTGACAGGTCGACGGGTTCGATGCCATTTAGGGCTGTGTAGACGAGGAGGGTAATTGTATAGTTAATTCTTTGAGGAGTTAGCCAATGGGGATCAGCAAGGATTGGGGTGATGTGGGCAGACTTTTTTTCTATCAGAATCCTTGCGGCACTGTTTCGGATGAGCTATAGTTTATGAATTGAATTTGGAGGCAGGCCCCCCAAGTAGTGCATTCCCATAATCAATTCAGGACAAAATTAATGCGTGGATTAGCTTTTCAGCATCAATTGTGGTGAGAGAGGAAACTGGTGAGATTGAAACATAGCATTACTATTCACTTTCTAATCCACAAAGGATATGCACTAACATCTGACATTCACTCCAAGATGCATCTTCCATCATGATCAAATGATCAACTGTATCACCTTCGCTGACTTCTCATCTCAGGGTCAACTGAAAGGTCAACTGCCACGCTAATGAAGTAGGCAACATGAAGTGAATGTTTGAGGGGACATTTCCCTGAGGGAAGAAACATTGTGAATAAGGGACAAATGAAGAGGGACAGAGATGGGAAGGAGTCTAGGAGGGATACAACCTTCTCTGCCTCCGCTCCACCTCTCCACCCATCTCTCTCTCTCTCGCCCAACAAGCATCTGTATCATAGCCACTTTATAACTCCAGCTAACCATCCTATCTGTATGGGCCATAAAACAGCTCTCTTTCCACAGTAAATGGGTAGTAAATATGCCGGTGCACCCCTCCTGCCTGATCTTCATTCAGAGCGACAGCCGTCTGGAATAAAATCTACATCAGATCAATCATATTCAAATGTGACATTTAGCGTTAACAAATGTCTTTGGATTTTCCGTGGCCAGATGACTAAAGTCATGTTTGAGCACTTGACTGGCAGGGTCCACACAGCCCCGTGAGTGAGTGCGTGATTGTGTGTGTGAGAGAGAAAGAGCGAGAGAGAAAGGACCTCAGAGCTCCTCACAGCCCCTGGACAGATCAGACCAGACCTGGCTCGCAAACAGAAGAGCTCAGAGCTAGGGAACACATACATGGATATAATGCTTCACATTTCTTTATCAGTATCCTCAACTACTCTGATAAAATGAAACATATGGTTGTTAACATATAGGCTCAAAGAAAGCGGAGTTCTTCGCATTTCTTTATCATTGTCCTAGACTAGGGCTAGGCTATATTCTCTGGTAAAATGATTTAGCCTAAGGCTAAACATATAGACCCAGTACAGTCCTGCATATTTCCCCCTTAGAATAATTCCATTTTTTATTTTATTTAACCTTTATTTAACTATTGTTTTGTTGAAAAGGAGATCAAGCCTGTATTTCCATAGCTTGATAAAGCACCACATTTTGCCCATCTCATTGAACATCCTAGTGCCGGAGATTGTTTACTAGGCAACAGATGATAAATGGAGATAGCTCATCAGAATGCCTCTGTATGGATAGTCCATAAACACACACAGCCTACACACACACACACACACACACACACACAACATGCACACACATTGTTTGATCACTCCTTTAAACAGTGAGAGGCTCAGAGAGATAACTAATAAGCATTTTAAAAATGTCTTTGACTAATTCCTCTCCAGGAATGAATCAGTCCCAATGGACAGAAAGCACAATTGTTAGGCTACAGCAAAGTCCGAATGGAAAAGTGCTTTCTTTCCTTCGTCTAGGTACAGAATTATGAGTGTGAGCCACGAGAGAAGAGTCAGTGAGGTTAATTCCAATAAACCTCTCTGTTACGAATGAAAAGAGTGACAGATAGTGATCTGCTTTCTGTGTTGCTCTACTTGAATGTCAAATCAAATCAATCAAATCAAATTTTATTTGTCACATACACATGGTTAGCAGATGTTAATGCGAGTGTAGCGAAATGCTTGTGCTTCTAGTTCCGACAATGCAGTAATAACCAACAAGTAATCTAACTAACAATTCCAAAACTACTGTCTTATACACAGTGTAAGGGGATAAAGAATATGTACATAAGGATACATGAATGAGTGATGGTACAGAGCAGCATAGGCAAGATACAGTAGATGGTATCGAGTACAGTATATACATATGAGATGACTATGTAAACAAAGTGGCATAGTTAAAGTGGCTAGTGATACATGTATTACATTAGGATGCAGTCAATGATATAGAGTACAGTATATATGTATGCATATGAGATGAATAATGTAGGGTAAGTAACATTATATAAGGTAGCATTGTTTAAAGTGGCTAGTGATATATTTACATCATTTCCCATCAATTCCCATTATTAAAGTGGCTGGAGTTGAGTCAGTGTCAGTGTCAGTGTGTTGGCAGCAGCCACTCAATGTTAGTGGTGGCTGTTTAACAGTCTGATGGCCTTGAGATAGAAGCTGTTTTTCAGTCTCTCGGTCCCAGCTTTGATGCACCTGTACTGACCTCGCCTTCTGGATGATAGCGGGGTGAACAGGCAGTGGCTCGGGTGGTTGATGTCCTTGATGATCTTTATGGCCTTCCTGTAACATCGGGTGGTGTAGGTGTCCTGAAGGGCAGGTAGTTTGCCCCCGGTGATGCGTTGTGCAGACCTCACTACCCTCTGGAGAGCCTTACGGTTGAGGGCGGAGCAGTTGCCGTACCAGGCGGTGATACAGCCCACCAGGATGCTCTCGATTGTGCATCTGTAGAAGTTTGTGAGTGCTTTTGGTGACAAGCCGAATTTCTTCAGCCTCCTGAGGTTGAAGAGGCGCTGCTGCGCCTTCTTCACGATGCTGTCTGTGTGAGTGGACCAATTCAGTTTGTCTGTGATGTGTATGCCGAGGAACTTAAAACTTGCTACCCTCTCCACTACTGTTCCATCGATGTGGATAGGGGGTGTTCCCTCTGCTGTTTCCTGAAGTCCACAATCATCTCCTTAGTTTTGTTGACGTTGAGTGTGAGGTTATTTTCCTGACACCACACTCTGAGGGCCCTCACCTCCTCCCTGTAGGCCGTCACGTCGTTGTTGGTAATCAAGCCTACCACTGTTGTGTCGTCCGCAAACTTGATGATTGAGTTGAAGGTGTGCGTGGCCACGCAGTCGTGGGTGAACAGGGAGTACAGGAGAGGGCTCAGAACGCACCCTTGTGGGGCCCCAGTGTTGAGGATCAGCGGGGAGGAGATGTTGTTGTCTACCCTCACCACCTGGGGGCGGCCCGTCAGGAAGTCCAGTACCCAGTTGCACAGGGCGGGGTCGAGACCCAGGGTCTCGAGCTTGATGACGAGCTTGGAGGGTACTATGGTGTTGAATGCCGAGCTGTAGTCGATGAACAGCATTCTCACATAGGTATAGGAATGTGTGGAATGGGAATGTGTGTCTGTGACTCTGAAGCATGCCCCAGTTGTAGAGATGTAGGATCTTAATTTGATTACCCTGTTGTAGGTCTTTCATGCAATAGAGAAAATGTTAAACTTGTAGTGTATTTGAGGTTTAAAAAAAGGCTTCTGAAGTTTGTAATTTCCACTTTGAAATTTCAGACTTGATTATCCCTTACCCAAAATGTATCAATCCCTACAACAATGTCAATTAATTATAATCCACATAATAATTCATATCTCCTGTTGCTGCAGCATTATGTTCCTGCTGTAGCAAACTGGCTCAAATTAAGGTCCTACATATGTATGTGCAGCAGAGTTTAGGTGTTTGAGAGTCTGAGCCATCCTCACACCTATCCGGTGACCTTCTAGCCCAGGCCAAAGAGTGGCTTAATGAACTTGTAGGCCCAGATGATTCATCTGAACCAGGAAACCCAGAGTTGGATGGCAGGCCAAGACCAGGCCTTGTTAAGAAGCTTCACCTCTACACGACACTGTCTCCCTCCCATACTCTCTGCCTGCCTGCCTGTCTGGCTCTCTCTTTATCTCCCTCTCTCAGTCTATCGTTCACTCATTCTCCATCACCTTTTCAACTTCGTCCATGTCCTTTACTGACATTTACAACTGCGCCCTACTGTTTCACAGGCCCTGCGGACTAGCAGCTGTTCCTGAGCCTGTGACTGACCAGGCTAATAAGCACTGCTAGCTGCCAGTCACAAACCACACTCACCTACAAACAAACCCCTATCAGCACGCATCTTACTGAGGAAAACAACAATTATGTTAATTTAGCCTCACCGCAAATGACAGTCACTCGACAAGTGACTTTATTTCCCAAAAGTCGGTTTAGATTCAACTCAGTGCCCCTCTGTGCTGGTGAGAGACCACGTCGCCAGTTTCGCTAACCCTCAGATCTCTGTAAATGTCAACACTAGGGCCCCTCTACACCCCTCTTCTCCCCACTCCAATCCCCCCCCCCAGTCTCAAGATGCCAGGGTCGTCTCTCATCTTTGATGTGACATAGCCCTAAAAAGTCAGACAGCAAACACCAGGGCCGGTCATTGGTTTCCCGTCTTGATTTCCAAATATCAAGCCCCCTAGTGCCCTCTACCCTGGGGCGTCCACTCAGAGTGCCTGTCTGCCAGTCAGACAGACCCTCATTCTGCCATAACAGGCCAGCCATGCTTAATACTGATGAGTTCCTCTGAAAAGGTCACACCACAGGGGGGACACACATAGTGTCAGACACCACAGACATGTTCAGCACACAGTATCAGGCCAGGGCTCATAACTGCCTCGTGGTACAGGCTTTGGTTTTTCCATTAATATTTCGAGATTGGACGTTAGCAAGTTAGCACATTAGCACGTGGGCTGCACCAATTGCTGTGCTGGTTTCTAATCTCGTTAGTGGGAAGGTATTTCACCTGGGCTGGCCCAGGTTATATTTAAGAGTGTCTGGCCCAGTGCTCCCGTTGTCTTGAGAGATGTGGAGGGTCAGCACCTTTAGCTGGCTCTCCATTTTTGATATCTAGAAAAATAATCCTTTGTCTGATCTTCCTCGTTTTAGTTTTGCTCCACCTTTTGGTTTGCTTCCAGTCTTTAAGTTTGGTGTGGGTTTTTATTTAGTTTGCCTCCTCTTGGGCAAATTTTGTGAGTCTCAAGGTGTGTGTCTTTTAGGTTCCAGTTGTTGTTGCTAGTCAATTTCAGTGGACACCCCCATGAGTGTCTTTCAGAGCGCCTCCTAAAACCCCACCGGTTTTGTTTTGGTTGTTGTCAGTGACTCTTTGATAGTTCCCCCTTCTGTTTGAGTGTCAATTTTTGGTTTTCTTGCTGGGGAACATAACAGTCGAGACACTATCCCAGTGGGCTAAAATGGTTGAAATGTGGTAAAAAAAAAATGACTGGTTGAAATGACTTCATTCGGCTAGTAGTTGTTCATTGGGACAGTATAGAGGCATCTTCTATGCGACATTGAGTTACAACATAGACTAGGCTACTATTTCCCACCACAATGGAGTGGAATACAATTAGTGAATATAATACTACAATTTACTTCATTTTAGGCAGGATATCACTGCTTTCACAATCTCCATGATGTAGTATCTGTATAAGATATAATATTAGTACCATAGGTGCAGTGATAAAATGAAATGTCATGGTGACATTTTATTGCATGTTTTCCCTATATAAGCCTATCCCACATTGCCCATGGATGCTGGATATGATAAGTTGACTTTCATTAATCCCTGTCTGTGTGGCTCTATGATAATACTTTATGAGAGAAAAGGGACAGAGAGGGAAGGTGTGCCATTTCAAAAGCATCAGAATATCATGACAACGTAACAAATCAGTCCACAGCCCAGACCACCACATGTGGTGTAGACTGGACTCGTCTGTCCATATAATCCTCGCCATTTATCACTGAAATTCTAAGCAATATCACTCTGCTAAGAAACATCTCATTAACGCACATGTATGACAGCCTAGAGTGTGACTTTCCAGTCTAAAAGCAATTGGATGCAACAGAATGGATTTAAAAAAAAATATATCCAAGATGGCGTAGCAGTGCAGACGTTGTTTGTTGTTCTCCCATGTCAAAAAAAACAACAAATCCGTCTGTCTTTGTATATATTTCCATTTTTAAATGAAAATATACCTACTGGCAACCTGCCTCACCCAATGTGATACAGATCTGCTATGTTTAGACCTTATAGCCAGAACCTCCATCAGAGGCTAGCCATCAGAGGCTAACCAGCTACTAGCTATTTAATCATTGTTAGCCACTGCTAGCGGCCTTTACCAGTAGCACAGACACCAGCCGCTTTTAGCCTGGTTTTTCTCCACTATATCACCAGATTCCTGCCATAAGCCCAGGACCATTACTCCTGTTCATCGAAGCTAGCTTTGAGCCAGGCCCATCTCCCGGCCTGCTCAGTGGACCCTATGATCACTCGGCTACACAGCTGATGCCTCCCGGACTATTCATTAACACAACTAGAAGCCACTACATCACCGGATTCTTGCCGTAAGCTCTGGACCTTTGCATCGGATCATCGCAGCTAGCTAGCGACTACCGAGTGGCTATAGTGGCTAACGCCCTTGTCCCAAAGCTAGCACCAGTTGCCTCAAGCCAGGCGCATCTCCCGGCTAGCAAACAAAATTACTCCAGCTACAATACCTCTTTTGCAAACCCTTTGTCGACACGGAGCCCCGCCGATCCATCACGACTGGTTTGCCGACATAATTCCATCCGCTGTGGCCTCAACCGGCTTTTGCCGAACAGTGGTGAAGACACTTCTACTAGCCCCGGCCTGCTAACTTTTTTTTTGAACAACCGGTCTCCTCTTGCTAGCGTAGTAACGACTACCTAGTGGCGTCCCTGATTCATCTATTGCTGTTCACTGGACACAATGATCACTTGGCTACATGGCGAATGCCTGCTGGACTGTTCATTAATCACAGTACTACATTTTGTTTATTTTGTTTATCTGTCAGCCCCAGCCTGGAACTCAGGTCATGTGTGTAGTTAACTGACCCTCTCTGCCCATTCATCACCATTTTACCTGTTGTTGTTGTCTTAGCTGATTAGTAGTTGTTGTCTAACCCATTGTTGTCTTAGCTAGCTCTCCCAATCAACACCTGTGATTGCTTTATGCCTCGCTTTATGTCTCTCTCTAATGTCAATATGCATTGTATACTGTTGTTTAGGATAGTTATCATTGCTTTAGTTTACTGTGGAGCCCCTAGTCCCACGCAACATGCCTCAGATACCTCTTCTGCCCCAGCTCCCACACATGCGGTGACCTCACCCAGCATAACTAGTGCGTCCAGAGATGCAACCTCTCTTATCATCACTCAATGCCTAGGTTTACCTCCACTGTACCCGCACCCTACCATACCCGTCTGTACATTATGCATGCTCTGAATCTATCCTACCACGCCCAGAAATCTGCTCATTTTATTCTCTGTCCCCAACGCATGAAACGACCAGTTTTAATAGCTTTAGCCGTACCCTCATCCTATTACACCTCTGTTCCTCGGGTGATGTAGAGGTTAACACAGGCCCTGTGTCCCCCCAGGCGCTCTCATTTGTTGACTTCTGTAGCCATAAAAGCCTCCTCCCTAAGTTTGCTTTACTCACTGCTTTAGCACAGTTCGCCAACCCTGATGTCCTTGCCGTGTCTGAAACCTGGCTTAGAAAGGCCACCAAAAATTAAGAGATTTCCATCCCCAACTACAACATATTTCGTCAAGATAAAACTGACAAAGGGGGAGGAGTTGCAATCTACTGCAGAGATAGAACTTTGCAGGCTGTCACACTTTCCAGGTCTATGCACAAACAGTTCAAGCTTCTAATTTTTAAAATGTATCTCTCCAGAAATAAGTCTCTCACTGTTGCCATCTGTTATAGACCCCCCTCAGCTCCCAGCTGTGCCCTGGACACCATATGTGAATTGATTGCCCCCCATCTATCTTCAGAGTTCGTTCTGTTAGGTGACCTAAACTGGGATATGCTTAACACCCCGGCCATCCTACAATCTAAACTAGATGCCCTCAATCTCACACAAATTATCAAGGAACCTACCAGGTACAACCCTAAATCCGTAAACAAGGGCATCCTCATAGATATCACGGTGACCAACTTGCCCTCCAAATACACCTCTGCTAAGCATGCCCCTTTCAAGAAATGTAGAACTAAGAACAGATATAGCCCTTGGTTCACTCCAGACCTGACTGCCCTCGACCAGCACAAAAACAACCTGTGGCAGACTGCACTAGCATCGAATAGTCCCTGCGATATTTAATTTCTCATGGAAGTCAGGAACCAATACACGCAGTCAGTTAGGAAATCTAAGGCTAGCTTTTTCAAACAGAAATTTTCGTCCTGTAGCTCAAACTCCAAAAAGTTTGTAAAAAACACTGTAAAGTCCATGGAGAATAAGAGCACCTCCTCCCAGCTGCCCACTGCACGGAGGCTAGGAAACACTGTCACCACCAATAAATCCATGATAATCGTGAATTTCAATAAGCATTTCTCTATGGCCGGCCATGCTTTCCTCCTGGCTACCAAAACGCCGGCCAACTGCTCTGCATCCCCTGCAGCTAATTGCCCTACAGCTACTTGCCCAAGACTCCCCAGCTTCTCCTTCTCCCAAATCCAGATAGCAGATGCTCTGAAAGAGCTACAAAACCTGGACCCGTACAAATCAGCTGGGCTAGACAAATCTGGACCTTCTCTTTCTAAAATTATCCGCCGACATTGTTGCAACCCCTATTACCAGTCTGTTCAACCTGTCTTTCATATTGGCCGACATTTCTAAAGATTGGAAAGCTGCCGCAGTCATCCCCCTCTTCAAAGGGGGTGACACTCTAGACCCAAAACTGTTACAGACCTATATCCATCCTGCCCTGCCTTCAAATCAAATCAAATTTATTTGTCACATACACATGGTTAGCAGATGTTAATGCGAGTGTAGCGAAATGCTTGTGCTTCTAGTTCCGACGATGTTGTTACCTACCCTCACCAGGTAGGGGGGCGGCCCGTCAGGAAGTCCAGTACCCAGTTGCACAGGGCGGGGTCGAGACCCAAGGTCTCGAGCTTGATGACGAGTTTGGAGGGTACTATGGTGTTAAATGCTGAGCTGTAGTCGATGAACAGCATTCTCACATAGGTATTCCTCTTGTCCAGATGGGTTAGGGCAGTGTGCAGTGTGGTTGAGATTGCATCGTCTGTGGACCTATTTGGGCGGTAAGCAAATTGGAGTGGGTCTAGGGTGTCAGGTAGGGTGGAGGTGATATGGTCCTTGACTAGTCTCTCAAAGCACTTCAAGATGACGGAAGTGAGTGCTACGGGGCGGTAGTCGTTTAGCTCAGTTACCTTAGCTTTCTTGGGAACATGAACAATGGTGGCCCTCTTGAAGCATGTGGGAACAGCAGACTGGGATAAGGATTGATTGAATATGTCCGTAAACACACCAGCCAGCTGGTCTGCGCATGCTTTGAGGGCGCGGCTGGGGATGCTGTATGTTGCCAGGGTTAACACGTTTAAATGTTTTACTCACGTCGGCTGCAGTGAAGGAGAGTCCGCAAGTTTTGGTTGCGGGCCGTGGCAGTGGCACTGTATTGTCTTCAAAGCGGGCAAAAAAGTTTTTTAGTCTGCCTGGGAGCAAGACATCCTGGTCCATGACGGGGCTGGTTTTCTTTTTGTAATCTGTGATTGACTGTAGACCCTGCCACATACCTCTTGTGTCTGAGCCGTTGAATTGCGACTCTACTTTGTCTCTATACTGACGCTTAGCTTGTTTGATTGCCTTGCGGAGGGAATAGTTACACTGTTTGTATTCGGTCATGTTTCCGGTCACCTTGCCCTGATTAAAAGCAGTGGTTGCCTGTTCACCCCGCTGTCATTCAGATTCGAGAGACTGAAAAACAGCTTCTATCTCAAATGCTGCCATCAATCCACGGTTTCTGGTTTGGGAATGTTTTAGCCACTTTAAACAATGCTACCTTATATTGCTATGGGAACGACATCTTCAACGCACGTTCTAATGAACTCGAACACCGAATCAGCATATTCGTCAATGTTGTTGTTCGCAATGCGGAACATATCCCAGTCCACGTGATGGAAGCAGTCTTGGAGCGTTAATCAGATTGGTCGGACCAGCGTTGAACAGACCTCAGCGCGGGAGCTTCTTGTTTTAGCTTCTGTCTGTAGACAGGGAACAACAAAATGGAGTTGTGGTCAGCTTTTCCGAAAGGAGGGCGGGGGAGGGCCTTATATGCGTCACAGAAGTTAGAATAGCAATGATCGAAGGTTTTACCAGCCCTGGTTGCGCAATCGATATGCTGATACAATTTAGGGAGTTTTGTTTTCAGATTAGCCTTGTTAAAATCCCCAGCTACAATGAATGCAGCCTCAGGATATGTGGTTTCCAGTTTGCAAAGAGTCAAATAAAGTTCGTTCAGAGCCATCGATGTGTCTGCTTGGGGGGGAATATATACGGCTGTGATTATAATCGAAGAGAATTCCCTTGCTAGATAATGCGGTCGGCATTTGATTGTGAGGAATTCTAAATCAGGTGAACAGAAGGACTGGAGTTCCTGTATGTTGTTGTGACCACACCAAGTCTCATTAACCATAAGGCATACGCCCCGCCCCTCTTCTTACCAGAAAGATGTTTGTTTCTGTCGGCGCGATGCGTGGAGAAACCAGCTGGCTGCACCGATTCCGTTAGCGTCTCTCGAGTGAGCCATGTTTCCGTGAAGCAAAGAACGTTACAGTCTCTGATGTCCCTCTGGAATGCTACCCTTGCTCGGATTTCATCAACCTTGTTGTCAAGAGACTGGACATTGGCGAGAAGTATGCTAGGGAGTGGTGCGCGATGTGCCCATCTCGGGAGCCTGACCAGAAGACCGCTTTGTTTCCCTCTTTTACGAAGTCGTTGTTTTGGGTCGCAGGCTGGGATCCATTCCATTGTCCTGGGTGAAAGGCAGAACACAGGATCCGCTTCGGGAAAGTCATATTCCTGGTCGTACTGATGGTGAGTTGACGTTGCTCTTATATTCAGTAGTTCTTCCCGACTGTATGTAATGAAACCTAAGAGACCTGGGGTACCAATGTAAGAAATAACACGTCAAAAAAAACAAAAAAAACTGCATAGTTTCCTAGGAACGCGAAGTGAGGCGGCCATCTCTAAAGTCTTCGAGAGCCAAGTTAAAAAAACAGATCACTGATCATTTCAAATCCCACCGTACCTTCTCCGCTGTGCAATCCGGTTCCTGAGCCGGTCACAGGTGCACCTCAGCCATACTAAGGTACTAAACGATATCATAACCGCCATCAATAAAAGACAGTACTGTGCAGCCGTCTTCATCGACCTGGTCAAGGCTTTCGACTGTCAATCACCATATACTTAATAGGCAGACACAACGGTTTCTCAAATGACTGCCTCGCCTGATTCACCAACTACTCAGATAGAGTTCAGTATGTCAAATTGGAGGGCCTGTTGTCCGGACCTCTGGCAGTCTCTATGGGGGTACCACAGGGTTTAATTCTAGGGCAGACTCTTTTTTCTGTAAATATCAACGATGTCGCTCTTGCTGCAGGTGATTCCTTGATCCACCTCTACGCAGACGACACCATTCTGTATACATCTGGCCCTTCTTTGGACACTGTGTTAACAAACCTCCAAACGAGCTTCAATGCCATACAACACTCCTTCCGTGGCCTCCAACTGCTCTTAAATGGCAGTAAAACTAAATGCATGCTCTTCAACCGATCGATGCCCGCACCCACCCGCCCGACTAGCATCACTACTCTGGACGGTTCTGACTTAAAATATGTGGACAACTACAAATACCTAGGTGTCTGGTTAGACTGTAAACTCTCTTTTCAGACCCATAATAAACATCTCCAATCCAAAATGTAATCTAGAACCAGCTTCCTATTTCGCAACAAAGCCTCCTTCACTCACGCTGCCAAACATACCCTTGTAAAACTGACTATCCTACCGATCCTCGACTTCGGTGATATCATCTACAAAATAGCTTCCAATACTCTACTCAGCAAACTGGATGCAGGTTATCACAGTGCCATCCGTTTTGTTACTAAAACACCTTATACCACCCACCACTGCGACCTGTATGCTCTAGTCGGCTGGCCCTCGCTACATGTTCATCACCAGACCCACTGGCTCCAGGCCATCTACAAGTCCATGCTAGGTAAAGCTCTGCCTTATCTCAGTTCACTGGTCACGATGGCAACACCCACCCGTAGCACGCGCTCCAGCAGGTGTATCTCACTGATCATCCCTAAAGCCAAAACCTCATTTGGCCGCCTTTCCTTCCAGTTCTCTGCTGCCTACGACTGGAACGAATTGCAAAAATCTTTGAAGTTGGAGACTTTTATCTCCCTCACCAACTTTAAACATCTGCTATCTGAGCAGCTAACCGATCGCTGCAGCTGTACATAGTCCATCGGTATATAGCCCACCTAATTTACCTA
This sequence comes from Oncorhynchus tshawytscha, assembly GCF_018296145.1. Classification (NCBI taxonomy): domain Eukaryota; kingdom Metazoa; phylum Chordata; class Actinopteri; order Salmoniformes; family Salmonidae; genus Oncorhynchus; species Oncorhynchus tshawytscha. The sequence goes on from NC_056435.1 coordinate 54,220,943, forward strand.
CCTCATCCCCATACTGTTTTTATTTTATTTACTTTTCTGCTCTTTTGCACACCAGTATCTCTACCTGAACATGTTCATCTGATCATTTACCACTCCAGTGTTAATCTGCTAAATTGTAATTATTCACTCCTATGGCCTATTTATTGCCTACCTCTTCATGCCTTTTGCACACAATGTATATAGATAATTTTTTTCTACTGTTATTGACTTGTTTATTGTTTACTCCATGTGTAACTCTGTGTGGTTGTCTGTTCACAATGCTATGCTTTATCTTGGCCAGGTCGCAGTTGCAAATGAGAACTTGTTCTCAACTAGCCTACCTGGTTAAATAAAGGTGAAATAAAAAATATAAAAAATTAAAAACAGGACCAAGCCTGGCCTGCTGAGGAGTGACGGACTCCATCCTAGCTGGAGGGGTGCTCTCATCTTATCTACCAACATAGACAGGGCTCTAACTCCTCTAGCTCCACAATGAAATAGGGTGCAGGCCAGGCAGCAGGCGGTTAGCCAGCCTGCCAGCTTAGTGGTGTCTGCCACTAGCACAGTCAGTGTAGTCAGCTCAGCTATCCCCATTGAGACTGTGTCTGTGCCTCGACCTAGGTTGGGCAAAACTAAACATGGCAGTGTTCGCCTTAGCAATCTCACTAGGATAAAGACCTCCTCCAATCCTACCATTATTGAAAGAGATCGTGATACCTCACATCTCAAAATAGGGCTACTTAATGTTGGATCCCTCACGACAAAGGCAGTTATAGTCAATGAACTAATCACTGATCATAATCTTGATGTGATTGGCCTGACTGAAACGTGGCTTAAGCCTGATGAATTTACTGTGTTAAATGAGGCCTCACCTCCAGGTTACACTAGTGACCATATCCCCCGTGCATCCCGCAAAGGCGGAGGTGTTGCTAACATTTACCATAGCAAATTTCAATTTACAAAAAAAAAATGACGTTTGTCTTTTGAGCTTCTAGTCATGAAATATATGCAGCCTACTCAATCACTTTTTATAGCTACTGTTTACAGGCCTCCTGGGCCATATACAGCGTTCCTCATTGAGTTCACTGAATTCCTATCGGACCTTGTAGTCATAGCAGATAATATTCACATTTTTGGTGACTTTAATATTCACGTGGAAAAGTCCACAGACCCACTCCAAAAGGCTTTCGGAGCCATCATCGATTCAGTGGGTTTTGTCCAACATGTCTCTGGACCTACTCACTGTCAAAGATTCCTTGATGCCCTTCCAGACTCCCTCTGCCTACCCAAGGACGTCAGAGGACAAAAATCAGTTAACCACCTAACTGAGGAACTCAATTTAAACTTGCGCAATACCCTAGATGCAGTTGCACCCCTAAAAACATTTCTCAAAAGAAACTAGCTCCCTAGTATACAGAAAATACCTGAAGCAAGCTTCCGACTAGCTTGGAAAGACACCACCGTGCAGTATCGAAGAGCCCTCACTGCTGCTCGATCATCCTATTTTTCCAACTTAATTGAGGAAAATAAGAACAATCCTAAATTAATTTTGATACTGTTGTAAAGCTAATTAAAAAGCAGCATTCCCCAAGTGAGGATGGCTTTCACTTCAGCAGTAATAAATTCATGAACTTCTTTGAGGAAAAGATCATTATTATTAGAAAACAAATTACAGACTCCTCTTTAAATCTGCGTATTCCTTCAAAGCTCAGTTGTCCTGAGTCTGCACAACTCTGCCAGGACCTAGGATTGACACAATTATGAAAATAATCATGGCCTCTAAACCTTCAAGCTGCATACTGGACCCTATTCCAACTAAACTACTGAAAGAGCTGCTTCATGTGCTTGGCCCTCCTATGTTGAACATAATAAATGGCTCTCTATCCAACAGATGTGAACCAAACTCACTAAAAGTGGCAGTAATAAAGCCTCTCTTGAAAAAAACCAAACCTTGACCCAGAAAATATTTTAAAAAACTAAATCGGCCTATATCAGATCTTCCATTCCTCTCAAAACTAGAAAAAGCTGTTAGAAAAAGCTGTTGTGCAGCAGTCTCTATGGGGGTACTGCCTTCCTGAAGACAAACAATGTATACGAAATGCTTCAGTCTGGTTTTAGACCCCATCATAGCACTGGGACTGCACCTGTGAAGGTGGTAAATGACCATTTAATAACATCAGACCGAGGCTCTGCATCTGTTCTTGTGCTCCTAGACCTTAGTGCTGCTTTTGATACCATCGATCACCACATTATTTTGTAGAGATTGGAAACCCAAATTGGTCTACACGGACAAGTTCTGGCCTGGTTTAGTTCTTATCTGTAGGAAAGACATCAGTTTGTCTCTGTGAATGGTTTGTCCTCTGACAAATCAACTGTAAATTTCGGTGTTCCTCAAGATTCCGTTTTAGGACCACTATTGTTTTCACTATATATTTTACCTGTGTCATTCAAAAACCTAATGTTAACTTTCACTGCTATGCAGTGTCATGACTGTCCTGACCAGGTCAGGTTACAGGAGACCACACCCCTACCTATTATCTCTCAACCCCAACAGAGGAGGAGAGATCTAGGGGTTTGAAGATGTGGGGGTTTTATGACCCCTCACGCCCCTGGTAAATCTCAGGCCACAGACAAATTCCTTTGTCCTACTATGGAGAACCAGCCTCAGAACATTAAACATGAAATAAAGGGACTTTGGAACAATGGTTTCCGTCAGCCACAATGGTGGTCATGACGATAGATGGAATATGAAAATGTATGTCATTTTTGTTTTGTTATTAAGGGTTAATAGATTACGAAAACATTGTAACGTGAAGAGTTTTCCTAGTATATGTTTGATGTTTATACATTGTACGTTGTATGGAAAATATCTAAATCAAAGAGAATGTTTTGGATTTAAGTCAAATCTAGACCTTGCTCTCTTAACTTGGTACGCCCAGAGAATTGCCCTAAAGGCGGTTACACCCACTTCTGACCCAAGGGTATAAAACCTGTGAGTAAAGAATTTCCATAGAAGACTACGTGACCCAAGCTGCAGCCAATGTCTAAAAAGTCAACGAACCCAGAACGCAACACAAGTTTGAAGACAAATAAATCCTTTTCTATCCAAGCTACGGATGAGTAGCTGTTTCTAAGCGGGTGAATTCAAGCCGGACACCCTTAGCATCCAATCCCAGCAAATCGTGGTATCTAAAGGGTTTCATTCCTATGCTGTGAGCTCTGAGCTACAGAGCTGCCTGTCCTCAGAAGACCCCTTCCAGAGCAAGGGTGAGGGAACAGACCTCTAAGCCAAAGGGACACTGACATCGGGAGTACGATCAGAGAGGTGCGCCCGGAGCAGTGCGTCATCGAGCAGCTGAACGGTCCCTTGAATGGTCCACGCAGAGAATCCTCGGAGATCATCCCCACGTAATTACATCATTATATTCTGACCCATAAGAGCGGCAGTTTGGGGCAAGGCTAGGGTTAGAATAGCATAGCTGACAAATTCTCCCAAATGTATATTTCTCTCTTGTACTTTCTTTTTTCTCTCTCTCTTTGAAATCCTCCTTTTGGGTAACACGCGCCATAGTGTGTTGGCCCGTTATACTAAGTTCTAATCAATAGCCTATAATGTGTTTTATCTATGTGTACCTTTTTTCATAATTTTAGCTTTTTAGTAAATAAATATTCAACTAAGATTGGTGTGATACGAACTCATTGGTGAGACCCGGGTCGTGAAGATTCCCGGGCTATACGACGTTCAGAACGAGATTGGTAATTGGTTAATTAGCAGCTGTTGTAAAATCAGTATTCTGATATTCTTTGAGTTAATTAGGGAAATAGAAACTCAATAAAAACTAGTTTTCCCATGGTGCCCCAGGTTAATAAGTTAATAATTGCTTGATTCAGTTAATCACGCAATTAGAAACTTGTAATCATTCGATGAGCAACAGTCCTCACATTAACTAATACAACGTCACGACAGCGGATGACACACAGCTGTACATTTCAATGAAACATGGTGAAGCCCCAAAATTGCCCTCGCTAGAAGTCTGTGTTTCAGACATAAGGAAGTGGAAGGCTGCAAACTTTCTACTTGTAAACTCGGACAAAACAGAGATGCTTGTTTTAGGTCCCAAGAAACAAAGAGATCTTCTGTTGAATCTGACAATTAATCTTAATGGTTGTACAGTCGTCTCAAATAAAACTGTGAAGGACCTCTGCGTTACTCTGGACCCAGATCTCTCTTTTGACGAACATATCAAGACTGTTTCAAGGACAGCTTTTTTCCATCTACGTAACATTGCAAAAATCTGAAACCTTCTGTACAAAAATGATGCAGAAAAATTAATCCATGGTTTTGTTACTTCTAGGTTAGACAACTGCAATGCTCTACTTTCCGGCTACCCGGATAAAGCACAGTTAGTGCTAAATATGGCTGCTAGAATCCTGACTAGAACCCCAAAATTTGATCATATTACTCCAGTGCTAGCCTCCCTACACTGGCTTCCTGTTAAGGCAAGGGCTGATTTCAATGTATTACTGCTAACCTACAAAGCATTACATGGGCTTGCTCCTACCTATCTCTCTGATTTGGTCCTGCCGTACATACCTACACGTACGCTACGGTCACAAGACGCAGGCCTCCTAATTTTCCCTAGAATTTCTAAGCAAACAGCAGGAGGCAGGGTTTTCTCCTATAGAGCTCAATTTTTATGGAATGGTCTGCCTACTCATGTGAGAGACGCAGACTCAGTCTCAACCTTTAAGTCTTTACTGAAGACTAATCTCTTCAGTGGATCATATGATTGAGTGTAGTCTGGCCCAGGAGTGTGAAGTTGAACGGAATGGCTCTGGAGCAAAGAACCGCCCTTGCTGTCTCTGCCTGGCCGCTTTCCACTGGAATTCTCTGCCTCTAACCCTATTACAGGCGTCACTGGCTTACTGGTGCTCTTTCATGCCGTCCCTAGGAGGGGTGCGTCACTTGAGTAGGTTGAGTCACTGATGTGATCTTCCTGTCTGGGTTGGCGCCCCCATGGGTTGTGCCGTGGCGAAAATCTTTGTGGGCTATACTCGGCCTTGTTTCAGGATGGTAAGTTGGTGGTTGAAGATATCCCTCTAGTGGTGTGGGGGCTGTGCTTTGGCAAAGTGGGTGGGGTTATATTCTTCCTGTTTGGCCCTGTTCGGGGGTATCATCAGATGGGGCCACAGTGTCTCCTGACCCCTCCTGTCTCAGCCTCCAGTATTTATGCTGCAATAGTTTGTGTCGGGGGGCTAGGGTCAGTTTGTTATATCTGGAGTACTTCTCCTGTCTTATCCGGTGTCCTGTGTGAATTTATGCATGCTCTCTCTAATTCTCTCTTTCTTTCTCTCTCGGAGGACCTGAGCCCTAGGACCATGCCTCAGGACTACCTGGCATGATGACTCCTTGCTGTCCCCAATCCACCTGGCCGTGCTGCTGCTCCAGTTTCAACTGTTCTGCCTTCGGCTATGGAATCCTGACCTGTTCACCGGATGTGCTTCCTGTCCCAGACCTGCTGTTTTCAACTCTCAGGAGACAGCAGGAGTGGTAGAGATACTCTTAATGATCGGCTATGAAAAGCCAATTTACACTTACTCCTGAGGTGCTGACTTGCTGCACCCTCGACAACTACTGTGATTATTATTATTTGACCATGCTGGTCATTTATGAACATTTGAACATGTTGGCCATGTTCTGTTATAATCTCCACCCGGCACAGCCAGAAGAGGACTGGCCACCCCTCATAGCCTGGTTTCTCTCTAGGTTTCTTCCTGGGTTTTGGCCTTTCTAGGGAGTTTTTCCTAGCCACCGTGCTTCTACACCTGCATTGCTTGCTGTTTGGGGGTTTTAGGCTGTGTTTCTGTACAGCACTTTGAGATATCAGCTGATGTACAAAGGGCTATATAAATACATTTGATTTGATCAAATCAAATATTATTTGTCACATGCTTAATTAATAACAGGTGTAGACTAACAGTGACATGCTTACTTTCGGGTCCTTTACCAACAATGCAGAGTTGAAGATAAAGATTACAAAGCAACAAATAAAAATAACATGGCTATATACAGGGAATAGCAGTACCGAGTTGATGTGCAGGAGTATGAGGCATTTGTATGAAGTAGGCTACAGCCCAGCCAGCCCATCACACCCACTTGGAGTTTTCTGACAGATTGTGAATAGGAATATTGAATGGCAGATGTCGTGGAAGATTCAGAATTTGTTGGTAACATTTGTACTATGTTTTATATTCATCAAATGTGTATAAGTTACTTCTCATCAGAATGGTATTTTTGTATAATACTGTGGCGGGGTTGCAGTTATCTGTTCTATGTCGAGACTAAGTTGCATGGGCCGCAGAGAGGGGAGAGGTCAATGTGTCATCATGTGTAAACATATCTTTTACTCCCTACCTTTTTCTAGTGGGAAAAGGAGGGTGGCAGTGTCTGGAATCATTTTCATGCTCCCTTTTATCTTAACCTATAGCCTCACTCTCCTCTCCGTGAGCTTTTCCAGGTTTGGTTGTATTTAGAGTTGGTTGTATCTAAATGACAATTTGATATATGCCTGTTGATTTGGAGGATTGGTTTATGGTTCTGAGTTTGAGAGAGGAGACAAAGCTGAACAATGAATTATGCCGATGCTGTTTTATCCTGTGTATCTTTGCTATAAAGGATCCCATTTTGCCGTTGTGGGGGACTCTCAACCTTTCATTAGAGATACTGAAGTCAAAATGCTATAGAGCTTATATAATTAAAGATGGACTTTGATAACTAACTCTGACTTGTGTGTGTGGTTTGCTCCCATGATTCGGTAAATAGAGGAAATTTCCACGACACAGATTATAATGAAATAGCCTGTAAATAGACAGAGATAAGAGACATTGGCTATGTTCAAATCTCCGTACTACCAGACCACTTACAATGCCTAGCTAAGACATTGCTTCATTCTGAATAGTATGCTAGTGTGTGGACATTCAAACAGAGAAAATGTTATTGTGCGGACAGAAAATGTGGTGTAAGGTTCAACAGATGTGGCCATTGTATATAAGGCCTGGCCAGGCGTTGCACTGGACTAGTGGACTTGTCTGCTTCCTTCCACTGTTAAGAGTCTGCACTGGAAGTACACTCCTGGGAGAGAGACCTGATGTCTAACAATAAAGCCCTAATGCTGGAAGACGACATCAGTAATAATGGATAATCATATTAACATCACTGGGGGATGGATGGGCCACGCTAGGCCTCGGCATGGCACAACCTCTGGCTGTTGCTGCGTGCACACACACAGCGCAGTCAGACCCCAATCCCCAAGTCCCCAGACACTCTTTACAGTTGTGATGGAAGCCAGTGGAGGGCACACACACACACACACACGGGTTGCAGAGGGCAGGGGAGCCATCAAAAATGAAGAAGATCACATAAGAGCAGCACCTCACAGGACCCATCAGTGGCACGCACGCACACACACACACACACAAAATCAGCAAAAAAGTAAACGGCCCTTTATCAGGACGCTGTCTTTCAAAGATAATTTGTAAAAATCCAAATAACTTCACAGATCTTCATTGTAAAGGGTTAACACACTGTTTCCCATGCTTGTTCAATGAACCATAAACAATAAATGAACATGCACCTGTGGAACTGTCGTTAAGACACTAACAGTTTACAGATGGTAGACAATTAAGGTCACAGTTATGAAAACTTAGGACACTAAAGAGGCCTTTCTTGTTGTCATTGCAGGCAATCTCAACGCTGTGCTTTACAGGGAAGACATCCTCCTCCCTCACCAGTCTCAACGTTAACAGTAAAGAGGCGACTCCGGGATGCTGGCCTTCTAGGCAGAGTTGCAAAGAAAAAGCCATATCTCAAACTGGCCAATAAAAACAAAAGATTAAGACAGGCAAAAATAACACAGACAGGGGACATAGGAACTCTGGCTAGAAGGCCAGCATCCCGGAGTCGCCTCTTCACATTTGACATTGAGACTGGTGTTTTGCGGGTACTGTTGAAGCTGCCAGTTGAGGACTTGTGAGGCATCTGTTTCTCAAACTAGACACACTAATGTACTTGCTCAATTGTGCACCGGGGCCTCCCACTCCTCTTTCGATTCTGGATAGAGACAGTTTGCAATGTTCTGTGAAGGGAGTAGTACACAGCGCTGTACCAGATCTTCAGTTTCTTGGCAATTTCTCACATTTCTCTGAACAAGAATAGACTGAAGAGTTTCAGAAGGAAGGACTTTGTTTCTGGCCATTTTGAGCCTGTAATTGAACCCACACATGCTGACGCTCCAGATACTCAACTAGTATAAAGAAGGCCAGTTTTATTGCTTCTTAAATCAGCACCACAGTTTTCAGCTGTTATAACATAATTGAAAAAGGGTCTTCTAATGAACAATTAGCCTTTCAAAATGATAAACTTGGATTAGCTAACACAATGTGCCATTGGATCACAGGAGTGATGGTTGCTGATAATGGGCCTCTGTTCGCCTATGAAGATATTTCATAAAAAAATCTGCCGTTTCCAGCTACAATAGTCATTTACAAAATTAACAATGTCTACACTGCATTTCTGATCAATTTGATGTTATTGTAACGGCCAAAAAATGTCCTTCTCTTTCAAAAACAAGGACATTTCTAAGTGACCCCAAACTTTTGAACAGTAGTGTATATTTGTAGCACACAGAGCGAGCAGTGGCACAAATGAGAGCGAGGAGTGTACAACCACCACTTGCTCCACATCATCTCCCTACAGTGCAGTGGCACGCATCAGTTCTATTTCAGATGGCATCAACATCGTTTACTTTTAATGCATTTTGGAGTAGAATGTATTTTTAAAAAGTCACCAGAAGTGACCTTTTCAGTCTTTCGACAAACAAAATCACCTCCAGGTCATGCACCTAACCCCCCCCTCCTGCTACCTTTGCCACTGCTGCTGAAAGAAATCCTAGGGGAAACACTGCGCACACACACACAGACAGAGGAGCTAGAAGCAGACAGGTGGTCAGCGTAACGGCGGCAGAATGAGAGATGGTCGTGACTCGTGGCAGTGTGGATATTGGATTGGGCCCAGGGTGCATAGATTTGATATGGAGGAGCATGTAATAAGTACAGAGGGTGCTGGGCTGCTTTCCGTGACAGGCTGTGAACTTACATATGAATGGGAGTAGTTTAAAAAAGGGGCTATACTCTCTGTGTGTGTGTGTGTGTTTACGTGGCATGGTCAAACGCCACAGGGCATTATATGTTGCAGTGTTGTTTACTACACATTCATTACTCATGAATAAAACGTTAGCAGGACAAGTGTTTCACTCCATGACCATTCTCCCGCTCCAGTAGTTGATGTTCACTCACTACATTGTGTTTTGATTCATTGCCATGAGGATCCCCTTGCATCTTGAACAAAATAAAAAATCTAACAAAGTGTGCGTGAAGAAGCACACAGAACATCAGTGGTTGGCCACACAATACGCTCTGCCACTTGACATCAATTTACTCATGTGTAGATTTATGCAGATATAGTCTAAGTTCATATTATGATTCAGAATCAAGGCCAAATTGTTTTCATGGATAATCCATCAAATAAAATGTATGTAACAAGGTTTTTATGCAATGTTTGGTTTTCAAGAGGCTCTTAAAAATATAACTTTGAATATTGTAGCCTATCACCGGTAAAGAAAGATAAATAAGAGAAAAGGCAGAACACTTGAATTAAACTAATCATGTCTGGATTTTTTTTTTTTTAAGAGAAAAGGGTAGAGTGCAGAACCCAAAAAAACTACGGGAGATTCTCATTATCTTACAACCACGCCCAGATACAAAATGAACTTGCTACACAGCCGAGAGAGTCAGTGGAGACAGAAAAGCTGTCTTTCATAATGATGTTTCCCCACAGCTTCTGCTGAGTAAGTCCACACAGATTCTAACACCTAAGTGCAAATCAATGGGTATAACTGAATGCTGTTTTCTTATCATGACACATTTTATATGATAAGGTTAAGGACTGAGGGTAAGAACATCAAAATCATGCTTTTATGAGAAGTCATTCTGGTAGGGTCTAGGGAGTCTAATGTCACCAGAATGTGTCACACACACACAGAGAGAGAGAAACAGAGAGAGAGATGCTCCCTATGCAACTGGGAGGATAACTCCCCAGAGATCTGAGCATGCGGAGCTTCCACGAGAGACTACATACATTCAGAGTCTGATACAGCTCACATAGCGAATCACTGTGTTTAAAATTAATCACTGTGTTTAAAATGAGAGGGGGAGGACAGATACAAAATGCCTTCAGAAAAAAAGCAGTAAGGAGAGACACTGTGCAAGCATGATGGATAGGAATGTTAAATACCCAAATAAACATTTTACATTGAATAATACATTGAAATGAAAGTGAATTCCATTCTCTCACCAACATATGTAGGCCTAGTTCATGAGGTGGATAGGAAACATTTATAATAAAAAAATGTCACAATAAGTGAATACACTTTAGGAATCTATCTTCCTTAGACCGCTACTGCAAACACCCACTGTCACTAGGGGTTATAAATGGACATGAACTCATTCATCAAAATGAGTTTCGCACACAATACACACACCAACTCACGCAAATAAACACAATCACTCACACCTACTACTAGCCTAGATTTTTCTGCTTCCCTCAACATTTTCCAACACTCAGAGCTCACCTTTCACCCACTCAGTAGAACAAATTCAATATTTTTAAAAACCCAGTAAAAGACTGGTTTAGCACTAAAACTGGGAACTGTACCATGACACATAGACCGAGGATTAAATAGACAGCAATCATATGTGACCCGTTTCAGGAAGCTAGGTGTATGTCGCTTGTCACTACTTCACTGGAGAGTGTTTGAATGTTTTTTGGCAGAAATGCATTCTGGAACATGTGAACTTTCATGTGCCTTAATAACAAACTTGTATGCAATCTGTAAATACAAATAAAATTGTTAAATTACGAGCCTAGTTGGTTTAGCCACAGAAAAAAAGACAGGAACCTTCCCTCTAGCCATGACTGGATGAGATAATGGATGGGCTGGACATGCCATGTAGCATGATTTTGTCTATAACATGAGCTGCTCAGTATGTGTAGAAAACCCTTGCTACCACAGATTTTTTGAAAGATATAGTGGCCATTGAGAACTGCAAAAGTGTTGCTACTGCTCTCAACAACATTGCTTCCCTGAATTAAGCAGGCGCTATCAACAAAGACCAGTGGGAAAAAGTACTTTCTGGAGGACGATCGTGCCATGCTGACTCTCTCTGACTCTGAAAATGAGGAAATCCCTGATTTAAGAACATTTTCATTGAACCAGACACTGTAGTCTTCTGATGAGGGTGATGGGGAAGAAACGGCTATCAACAGTATTGTTGTCAAGGAAGAAGTTGAGAGTTTTGAACGATGCTGAATGGGTGTAGACAAAGAAGAACTCTCCAGTTGGTGGAACAAAACATTAAGGGGCTAGTTTTGCAAAAGTGGGGTTACATGTTAATCAACATTCAAACCAGATGTACTTTCCCATTGTTCCACAGTCTGTTATCCAATGTAAAAACACTATTTCAGATCTTGCAACATAAGACTGAAGAGAGTTGAACGGGCACATATTTGAGACACCCCCAGCCTCATAAAGTACCAATGCAAGGAGCTAAAGTTGAATAGTCATTTGTAAATCCCCAAGACAGAAGGCAGATGGTATAGGTCTAGGAAGTAGAGAGGCAACTGGCACAAGACTGTATCGGACGGTTACGATTGTTTAAGCCCTGTACCTGGGAACCATGCAATGAAAGACAAAACGTAATGTTCCTTCGATGTAACGAAAATCATTTGTCCAAAGCAACTTATACAAATGGGTCAAGTGCCACTGAGTGACGCTGGCCAGACTTTAGCAGCGTCAGGTCCAGGGCAGATGGCATCGCCAGCCAGGGAATGTGGCAGGGGAGGCAGACATTCACTTGCACGCGCACACACATACACACACACACACACACACATTGCTGGCAGCCCATGGTGATGCCACCTGTACCAGAATGCTACCTAATTAACCCTTGAGAAACACACAGCTCAGACTCCGCAATGACTCACTTTCCCAGCAACCCCAGGCCTGCTGCTGTACTGGGTCAGTGGATACAAGGGAGGGATGGGGTGTTGGGCTAAGGGCTGGAGTAAACATGCAGGACTTGGCCTAGGGAGTGGATGGTTCTTAGGGTATAGGACAGGACAGAGATAAGATAGATAAGTATGGATAGGGACGAATAAAGGAGACCATGGATAAAGGGGTGAGAGGCAGAGGAGAAAACAGAAGGCAGTCGTTCATACTGTATATTATTACCTTGATGTAGCTCTCCAGCTGGGGGTAGACTCTCTGCACCCCAAAGAAGATTGACAGGGGTGTCCTGTGGGGAAAGGAGGCGCTGACCACGTGAGTGACCTCTGGGAAGCTGAAGACCCGGAAACCAAACTTCTCATAGAGCTGTTGGAGCTCCTCACTGGGCTTAGTATCGCCCTCACTCAGGACACTACCCACCGCACAGCGACACTTCTCTCCTATCACCTAGAGAAAAAAGGAAGGAAGGACGGGAGAGAGAGTCTTGTCAGCAAAAGGTTAAATCTCACTGTGAGGCGGAAATGAACAATCTGATGTGACAACAGTCTGTTTGCATTTAATGTGATTGCTTTAGTTTCTATTGGGCTGTTGCCTATTTGTGGTGTTCATACAGCAATCATGTAAAAAAAAATCTTTAGGGGTGAATCAGCTTAATATTGCAGAAAGATTGTTGCTTCCATCAATGTAAATGTCTGCATCATTTCCAATCCTGTATATATTTTTGGGGTAAATATATATATATCCATATACACATATATACATACACATACCTACAGTGGGGAGAACAAGTATTTGATACGCTGCCGATTTTGCAGGTTTTCCTACTTACAAAGCATGTAGAGGTCTGCAATTTTTATCATATGTACACTTCAACTGTGAGAGACGGAATCTAAAACAAAAATCCAGAAAATCACATTGTATGATTTTTAAGTATTTAATTAGCATTTTATTGCATGACATAAGTATTTGATCACCTACCAACCAGTAAGAAATTCGGCTCTCACAGACCTGTTAGTTTTTCTTTAAGAACCCCTCCTGTTCTCCACTCATTACCTGTATTTACTGCACCTGTTTGAACTCGTTACCTGAATAAAAGACACCTGTCCACATACTCCAATTGGAGTAAACTAATAAACAATAACACTTAGGCTTCTACCTTCAGTTTATTCATATTATACACATTTTACAGACAATCTATTTTACAATAGTTATATTTTGTTTGTTTTTACTACTTCCTCTATTTCTGATGTCCATCCAGTTTGATTTCTATTTTTAACTGTGCTATTTCGCAACATTTCTGAACCTATATACATTTTACAGACTCTGTATGTTTTACATTGGTATTCTTGTTATTAGTCCCACCCTTCTTGTCCATTCAAGCCCTCCCATCTATCTCTCAACATTTCAGATTTCTATTTGCCATATATTTTTCAACTGTGCTGTGATGCTTCACAAAAGTACTGAACCTTTCTATTCTCATAGCTTCTACAGAATAAACATTTTTGCTAAAATAATTATATTATTGATTGATTGACTATGGCTTTTCAAATCACCCAGTACTGCTATCTGCAGCGTTAGTTCTACAACAATCATGTATCATGATGTTAGTATTCACATCAGATTATTCTACAAACAATCTGAAAATGTGTCAATATGTTTGTCCTCAGCCTCAACCGTGGAACAATTTCCAAATTGACCTCTCTCGCTTCCGACTCGCTCTATCGCTGTTGTTCTGTCCCTCCACCTTTCTCTCATTACAGTCACTCAGAGAGCCTGTAATTATACTTGCAAACTGCCTCCATGGATGAGAAGGATGCCTCCTCTCTTTCTTTCTCCTTCCCTCCCTCAACAACCCCCTGAAGCCTGCCGCAGCAATTAAGGACTGCAAAACCACTATTGTTGTAAACACTGCCTTTATCTAAACCCACCTTTATCTATGCCCATCAAAGTCTACAAGTCCCCCCCCCCCAAAAAATTGTCCACCTTCTGAAAAATAACCAACCAATTTCACAGACAGACGGTTCCTTCAGTCTCCCAAAATGTTCACCTTCTAACAAACGGATGAGTCACAAAGAAGAGACAGAAGATTGGCTGGCAGAAAACAGCTTAACAAACCATGTGAAAGGAAAACAAACTTTACACAAATAAATAAATACAAATAAAGGACAAGTTTTAGAATCCACCACAGTTGGCAGGCAATGTTAAGAGCAAGGCTCTTGTTAGGCTCTAAGACACTGACTGCTACTTTTGGCTGTTCAGTTGTGCTTGGTGGTTCTCTCTCCAATCTGGGGAGTGAATCGAATCATCCATTAAAGGGTAGAAAAAGAGGAGCCACTTAATGCAAATTAAGACTCATGGGACATCCGAAATTACCTCCGGATTGTGTACAAACCAATGGCCAATAAAACGGCTTTCTCCAGAAGAGTGGGGGCTGTTATAGCAGCAAATGGGGAACCAACAATAACATATTATTTATTGCCCATGATTAAGAATGAGATGCTGGACGAGCACATGTCCACATACTTTGGGTCATGTACTGTACTTCCATTCATTTTTTCAACTGGTAACGGGGGACCTCCAGATGAGTCTTATGAGGCCTGTGGAGCAAAACAACTGACATGTACACCACCATGGTCAGAAAGTCTCATCTTTCCATAGAGGGGTCATAATAGTTTGTAGGCCAAACCGTTCAAACACTTCAGACAATTTTGTTAGAAGACCGATTTTCAGGATGCCTCTTGGAGTTGAGAACCCCTGAATTGGCTGTGTCTCCAGGGGGAAAAGTTGTGGTGGAGGGCAGGGGGAATTTGTTTGTTTTACATTTGTTTCTATTGCAATTTCATTGGATATACTGTATCCATTATAATGATCATGATAAATGCATTTTTCTGGTTCAGAGAAGCTGTCAGTCTCTTCACGTTCATAAGCATGGCACGGTGGCCAAAAAACCTGCAGCATTGTTACACAGGTCAGACAGCAAGGTTTAGACAAACCGCAACTGTTGCAAACCAAAAATATTGTCTAGATGCTTTTTTCCAGGGGAGATGTAGTTCATCACTGATCCTCCACCAAATTTCACAGTGGGTGCGAGACCTGGAGAGGGCTACAAGCCACAGTGTCTCGCACCCATTGTGAAATTTGGTGGAGGATCGGTGATTACCTGGGGGTGCTTCAGCAAGGCTGGAATCGGGCATTTTCATTTGGATTCAGGTCTGGGGAACGGGCGGGCCAGTCCATAGCATCAATGCCTTCCTCTTGCAGGAACTGCTAACACACTCCAGCCACATGAGGTCTAGCATTGTCTTGCATTAGGAGGAACCCAGGGCCAACCGCACCAGCATATGGTCTCACAAGGGATCTGAGGATCTCATCTCGGTACCTAATGGCAGTCAGGCTACCTCTGGCGAGCACATGGAGGGCTGTGCGGCCCCCCAAAGAAATGCCACCCCACACCATGACTGACCCACCGCCAAACCAGTCATGCTGGAGGATGTTGCAGGCAGCAGAACGTTCTCCACGGCGTCTCCAGACTGTCACGTCTGTCACATGTGCTCAGTGTGAACCTGCTTTCATCTGTGAAGAGCACAGGGCACCAGTGGCGAATTTGCCAATCTTGGTGTTCTCTGGCAAATGTCAAACGTCCTGCATGGTGTTGGGCTGTAAGCACAACCCCCACCTGTGGACGTAGGGCCCTCATACCACCCTCATGGAGTCTGTTTCTGACCGTTTGAGCAGACACATGCACATTTGTGGCCTGCTGGAGGTCATTTTGCAGGGCTCTGGCAGTGCTCCTCCTTGCACAAAGGCGGAGGTAGCGGTCCTGTGGCTGGGTTGTTGCCCTCCTACGGCCTCCTCCACGTCTCCTGATGTACTGGCCTGTCTCCTGGTAGTGCCTCCATGCTCTGGACACTACGCTGACAGACACAGCAAACCCTCTTGCCACAGCTCGCATTGATGTTCCATCCTGGATGAGTTGCACTACCTGAGCCACTTGTGTGGGTTGTAGACTCAGTCTCATGCTACCACTAGAGTGAAAGCACCGCCAGCATTCAAAAGTGACCAAAACACCAGCCAGGAAGCATAGGATCTGAGAAGTGGTCTGTGGTCCCCACCTGCAGAATCACTCCTTTATTGGGGGTGTCTTGCTAATTGCCTATAATTTCCACCTGTTGTCTATTCCATTTGCACAACAGCATGTGCAATTTATTGTCAATCAGTGTTGCTTCCTAAGTGGACAGTTTGATTTCACAGAAGTGTGATTGACTTGGAGTTACATTGTGTTGTTTAAGTGTTCCCTTTATTTTTTTGAGCAGTGTATAAACTCAGCCAAAAAAAGAAGAAACGTCCCTTTTTCAGGACCCTGTCTTTCAAAGATAATTCATAAAATCCAAATAACTTCACAAATCTTCATTGTAAAGGGTTTAAACACTGTTTCCCATGCTTGTTCAATTAACCATAAACAATTAGTGAACATGCACCTGTGGAATGGTCGTTAAGACACTAACAGCTTACAGACGGTAGGCAATTAAGGTCACAGTTATGAAACCTTAGGACACTAAGGAGCCCTTTCTACTGACTCTGAAAAACACCAAAAGAAAGATGCCCAGGGACCCTGCTCATCTGCGTGAACATGCCTTAGGCATGCTGCAAGGAGGCATGAGGACTGCAGATGTGGCCAGGGCAATAAATTGCCATGTCTGTACTGTGAGATGGCTAAGACAGCGCAACAGGGAGACAGGATGGACAGCTGATCGTCCTCGCTGTGGCAGACCACGTGTAACAACACCTGCACAGGATCGGTACATCCTCCCCTTTTTTCAGGGTCCCATTTTTCCATTTCTGTTAGTCACATGTCTGTGGAACTTGTTCAGTTTTTGTCTCAGTTGTTATCTTGTTATGTTCATACAAATATTTACAAATGTTAAGTTTGCTCAAAATAAACACAGTTGACAGTGAGAGGACGTTTCTTTTTTGCTGAGTTTATGTCTACAGGCAGCCACCCCAGAAGTGCTAGTGATGGCTGTTTAGCAGTCTGATGGCATTGAGATAAAAGCTGTTTTTCAGTCTCTCGGTCCCAGCTTTGATGCACCTGTACTGACCTCGCCTTCTGCATGTTAGCGGAGTGAACAGGCAGTGGCCCGGGTGGTAGATGTCCTTGATGATCTTTTTGGCCATCCTGTGGCATTGGGTGCTGCAGGTGTCCAGGAGGGCGGGAAGTTTGCCTCAGTAATGCATTGGAAATGCATCTCCCTCTGGAGAGCTTTGTGGTTGTGAGCGTCGCAGTTGCCATACCAGGCGGTGATACAGCCCGACAGGATGCTCTCAATTGTGCATCTGTAAAAGTTTGTGAGGGTTTTAGGTGTTAAGTCAAATTTCTTTAGCCTCCCGAGGTTGATGCGCTGTTGCCTTCTTCAACACACTGTCTGTGTGGGTGGACCATTTCAGTTGGTCAGTGATGTGTACACCAAGGTACTTCAAATTTATTTCAATCAATCAAATGTATTTATAAAGCCCTTCTTACATCAGCTGATGTCACAAAGTGCTGTATAGAAACCCAGCCTAAACCCAACCCAAAACAGTAAGCAATGCAGGTGTAGAAGCACCTGCTTCCACCTTCTCCACTGTGGTCCCATCGGTGTGGATCAGGGGGTGCTCCCTCTGCTGTATCCTGAAGTCCACAATCATCTCCTTTATTGTGTTGACATTGAGTGGGAGGTTATTTTCCAGGCACCACACTCCCAGAGCCGTCACCTCCTCCCTGTAGGCTGTTTCATCGTTGTTGGTAATCAAGCCTACTACTGTTGTGTCATCTGCAAATTTGATGATTAAGTTGGAGGCATGCTTGGCCACGCAGTCATGGGTGAACATGGAGTACAGGAGGGGGCTAAGCATGTACGCTTGTGGGGCCCCAGTGTTGAGGATCAGCAAAGAGGAGGTGTTGTTTCCTACCATCACCACCTGGGGGGGGGCGACCCATCAGGAAGTCCAGGACCCAGTTGTAAAGGGCAGGGTTCAAACCCAGGGAATCAAGATTGATGATGAGCTTGGAGGGTACTATGGTGTTGAATGCTGAGCTATAGTCAATGGACAGCATTCTTACATAGGTATGCCTCTTGTCCAGATGGGACAGGGCAGTGTGCAGTTTGGTGGCGATTGCATCGTCTGTGGATCCACTGGGGCGGTAAGCGTGGAGTGGCAAAGAAGGTGGAGGGGATATGATCCTTGACTAGTCTTTCAAAGCACTTCATGATGAGAGGTGAGTGCTACGGGGCGAAAGTAATTTAGTTCAAACACACACAACTACAAAAGTTTGGCGTCACTGAGAAATGTCCTTGTTTTTGAAAGAGGTAGATTTTTTTGTCTATTAAAATAACATCAAACATTGTTAATGTTGTAAATTACTATTGTAGCTAGAAACAGCTGATTTTTATATGGAATACCTACATAGGCATACAGAGACCCGTTATCATCAACCGTCACTCCTGTGTTCCAATGGCACATTGTGTTAGCTAATCCAAGTTTATCATTATAAAAGGCTAACTGATCATTAGAAACCCCATTGCAATTACGTTATAACAGCTAAAAACTGGCCTTCTTTAGACTAGTTGAGTATCTGGAGCATCAGCATTTGTGGGTTCGATTACAGGCTCGATTACAGGCTCAATATGGCCAGAAACAAAGAACTTTCTTCTGAAACTCGTCAGTCTATACTTGTTCTGAGAAATGAAGGCTATTCCATGTGAGAAATTGCCAAGAAACTGAAGATCTCGTACAACGCTGTGTACTACTTCCCTCACAGAGCAGCACAAACTGGCTATAACCAGAATAGAAAGAGGAGTGGGAGGCCCCGGTACACAACTGAGCAAGAGGACAAGTACATAGAGTGTCTAGCTTGAGAAACTGATGCCTCACAAGTCCTCAAATGGCAACTTCATTAAATAGTACCCGCAAAACACCAGCCTCAACAGTGAAGAGGTGACTCCGGGATGCTGGCCTTCTAGGCAGAGTTCCTCTGTCCAGTGTCTGTGTTCTTTTGCCCATCTTAATTTTGTATTTTTATTGGCCAGTCTGAGATACAGCTTTTTCTTTGCAACTCTGCCTGGAAGGCCAGCATCCCGGAGTCGCCTCTTCACTGTTGACGTTGAGGCTGGTGTTTTGCGGGTACTATTTGTGCTGATGCACAATCGAGAGCATCCTGTCGGGCTGTATCACCGCCTGGTACGGCAACTGCTCTGCCCACAACCGCAAGGCTTTCCAGAGGGTAGTGCGGTCTGCACAACGCATCACCAGGGGCAAGGACACCTACACCACCCGATGTCACAGGAAGGCCAAAAAGATCATCAAGGACAACAACCACCCGAGCCACTGCCTGTTCACCCCGCTATCATCCAGAAGGCGAGGTCAGTACAGGTGCATCAAAGCTGGGACCGAGAGACTGAAAAACAGCTTCTATCTCAAGGCCATCAGACTGTTAAACAGCCATCACTAACATTGAGTGGCTGCTGCCAACATACTGACTCAAATCACTAGCCACTTGAATAATAAAAAATTGGATGTAATAAATGTATCACTAGTCACTTTAAACAATGCCACTTTATATAATGTTTACATACTATATATACATATGAGATGATTAATGTAGGGTAACGGCTTTCCTCCTCCTCTCCTGAGGAGGAGTAGTAGGAAGGATCGGAGGACCAAAATGCAGCATGGTATGTATCCATAATATAATTTAATGAGAATGAATACAGAATACAAAAAGAACAAGAGAAACAAAAATGAAAACCGAAACAGTCCCGAATGGTGCAAACACTGAAACGGAAAATAATCTCCCACGAAACACAGGTGGGGAAAGGCTACCTAAGTATGATTCTCAATCAGAGACAACTAACGACACCTGCCTCTGATTGAGAACCATACCAGGCCAAACACAAAAACACCACATAGAAAAAGGAACGTAGACAACCCACCCAACTCACAAACTAAGAACTAAGGTCAGAACGTGACAATACTGTACTCTATACCATCTACTGCATCTTGCCTATGCCGTTCGGTCATCGCTCATCCATATATTTACATGTACATTTATTATTCATTCCTTTACACTTGTGTGTAAAAGGTAGTTGTTGCAAAATTGTTCGCTTACTTGTTAGATATTACTGCATGGTCAGAACTAGAAGCACAAGCATTATTTGAAAATAATATGTTGCGATAACTGCACTGTCGTTTTGATTTCGTAGTGAAAAAAACATTGCTTTTCAGGTAGGGATTTTTCTTAACGTTAAGGATCCCAATTTGGTTTACATGATTTAACGTTTAAACGTTCAGACCCCTACTCCTTGATATCAACCAATCAGCATCCAGGATCCAAACAACCAGTTTTATAATAAACGACATATCGCCATCCCTCTCTCGCTCTAGTAATCTTGACTGAGTCTGAGAGGTCTCCTTTAACACTGGCAGCTGAAGTAGAGTACCAATCACCTTGCCTCAGGGAGACAACACTCTTTCCTCACTCAAGCCATAACCGACTACACAGCACTGAAAAGTAGGCTACTGGTAAAACCCTTCAGATTCACCACACCCCAGACTCTTGACTCAACCGGTATTGGCTCCTACATCGATCCCATCTCGTTTCTCTTCAAAGTATTGCATCGCAATCAAAAGGCAGCTGTCTACTGCCTACCTATCTCCCAGGTAGTATTTTACCAGAAGATAGCTTAACTGAAAACGGAATCCCATTTGAGACCTGATTCAAAGGCAGCATCATTTGTGGATTGAGACAGACCCACCATCATCTACTCTCCATCTCTGGTTCCTGCTGACACTCACCCCCCACACCCATTTCAGCCTGTGGAGTGTCAGCAGCAGAAGGGCCAGTGTCTCTCCGCTCTTTCAGCATGGCTGTGGATGGCTCCTGTGACTAAAGTGTGTGGTTAACAAGCAGTACCATCACTGCAGCTCTGTCTCTGCTAACCCCCAGTAGCAGTACACAAAGGCCAGGGACACACGCAGGGCTAGCTAGCGCCTGGGTCTCCCGCCGCGATGAGACGGGACAACTACCTCCACATGGTGCCATCCGAGACAAGAATCGCAGAAATCTGGACTGACCCAAGGAGAGATGCAGGAGGAGAGGAGAGAAGAGAGGGAGGGATGTGGAGAGGAGAGATGGAGGAGGCAGTGAGAAAAGGGGTGGTGATAACAGCAGAGTCCATACAGAGACACTCTTCATCAGCCAGTGACAGGCCAGGGACCCAAATGAGTCCCACTGTCCACTAACACTGCTCTAATTAATGATCACTGTCAGCAGGGCTAGGGAGAGGAACATACACTGCTGTACAGTAGACTTCACCTAACCCAGTCTGTCAGCACAGGGCTGGAGAGAGGAACCTACAACTAGCCCAGTCCCCGTACAGATCTGGGACCAGAATAGACAACACATAGTCTATCACACCCTCACACCCAATAGGAAGTCTCCACCAGTGAAGATGGATACAGTGAGATAAGAACTTCTACACTAGCTTTCATAAAGAGGGGGAGAAGTGTTCAGTTCAAACTGTCCAGTTGAATTCTATCAAGTAGCCTATAGGCTACTATAGAAATGGTAAGGTCACAACGCACAAGGCATTTCCTGGACATTGTAAAACTGGGTAGAGAGCTCACTCTGATACTCTCAAAAATGGTGTAGGACTGAAGAAATAGCCTATAGAGATTGAAAAAACTAGCTTTAGTAAGGCCTGGACATTTGATAGGATTTTTGTAGCGATTTTGTTTTGGTCACAGCGGGGGGCCCCTATGGATTGGAGCCAACACAAGTTTCACAGCGGGACACGCTGGACAAAGAGGCGCAACTACAAACCCTGCTGCTGAGCCCTCTGGGAGATTGATGGACTTCAAAAACAACTTTGAACACAGTCCCATGTATTCTTCATTTCACATCCACTTAGGAAGCACCTCTCACTCTCTTCCCTCTCACTCCTCTTCCCCTCCCTCCCTCTACTCTTCCTCTCTTTTCTCCTCTCCTCCTCCCCTTTCTTCTCTCCTCTCCCCTTCTCATCAACTCTCTGTCTCTTCTCCAGCACACCCCTCCTGGTGCGCTAGCCTTTTCATGTTCGGGCCATGCTCAGACTGGTGCTAAAATACTAATAAATTGGTCTCAGGGAGCCACTTGGGACTGTACTCTGTGAGGGCTTTTGATAAATCGTGCCATCAAGATGAATGGGGCATTCTGGGGCGTTCAGGGAGTGGAGTAAGGTGGTCACGGGGTGGGGCTGGAGCAGTGAAGGACCTTCAAGATAGGGCTGAATGTTCCGTCTCTCAGAGGGTTACCTCCATCAGTGTTTCGCTCCAGCCCTTTCTCTAGTGTTTAAGTTTGATCTGTCAATCATCACAAACAAAGAGCTCCACATCCTGCAATGTACTGCAACATAATATGGACAGGACTCACAAATGAACAGACAGATTTGTCATCTCATGCCCCCCTCTCCCTCAGAATGCACCCCACTTTGACAATCCCTATGTCACAAAGACCTCCAATCCTGACCCTGAGAGATCAGCAACCTTATCTCAAAATGGAGCATAGTCTCAAATCAAATGTTATTTGTCACGTGCCTCGTAAACAACAGGTTTGGACTAACAGTTAAATGCTTACTTAGGAGTCCTTCCCAATAATGCAGTCTATTGAATACATCATTTAAACATTCACAGTATAGATTGGAAAAAATATGTGAACCCCTAGGCTGACTCCAAAAGCTAATTGGAGTCAGGAGCCAGCTAACCCGGGGTCCAATCAATGAGACGAGATTGGAGACGTTGGTTAGAGCTGCCTTGCCCTATAAAAAACACTCACAAAATGTGAGTTTGCTATTCACAAGAAGCGTTGCCTGATGTGAACCATGCCTCGAACAAGAGATCTCAGAAGATTAAGAATTGTTGACTTGCATAAAGCTGGAAAGGGTTACTAAAGTATCTCTAAAAGCCTTGATGTTCATCAGTCCACGGTAAGACAAATTGTCTAGAAATGGAGGAAGTTCAGCACTGTTGCTACTCTCCCCAGGAGTGGCTATCCTGCAAAGATGACTGCAAGAGCACAGTGCAAAATGCTCAATGAGGTTAAGAATAATCCTAGAGTGTCAGCTAAAGACTTACAGAAATCTCTGGAACATGCTAACATCTCTGTTGATGAGTCTACGATACGTAAAACAAGAATGGTGTTCATCGGAGGACACCACAGAATAATCCACTGTTGTCCAAAAACAACCTTGCTGCACGTCTGAAGTTTGCAAAAGTGAACCTGGATGTTCCACAGGGCTACTGGCAAAAATATTCTGTGGACAGATGAAAGTACAGTTGAGTTGTTTGGAAGAAACACACAACACTATGTGTGGAGAAAAAAATTGCACAGCGCACCAACATCAAAACATCATCCTAACTGTAAAGTATGGTGGAGGGAGTATGGTTTGGGACTGCTTTGCTACCTCAGGGCCTGGACAGCTTGCCATCATCGACAGAAAAATGAATTCCCAAGTTTATCAAGAAATTTTGCAGTAGAATGTTAGGCTATCTGTGCACCAATTGAAGCTCAAGGCAAGTTGGGTGATGCAACAGGACAATGACTCAAAACACAGAAGTAAATCAACAACAGACTGGCTTCAACAGAAGAAAATATGCCTTCTGGAGTGGCCCAGTCAGAGTCCTGACCTCAACCCGATTGAGATGCTGTGCATGACCTCGACCTTGCTGAACTGAAACAGTTTTGTACAGAGGAATGGTCCAAAATTCCTCCTGCAAACCGTAGTCTCGCTTTTTTATGGCGGTTTTGGAGCGGTGGAATCTTCCTTACTGAGCGGCCTTTCAGGTTATGTTGATATAGGACTCGTTTTACAGTGGATATAGATACTTTTGAACCCGTTTCCTCCAGCATCTTCAGAAGGTCCTTTGCAGTTTTTCCACGTTTCGCACAACAGTACATTCAACTCTAGGAGACAGAAGGTGTCTCCTTCCTGAGCAGCATGGCGGCTGCCTGGTCCCATGGTGTTCATACTTGCATACTATTGTTTGTACAGATGAACGTGGTACCTTCAGGCGTTTGGAAATTGCTCCCAAGGATGAACCAGACATGTGGAGGTCTACACTTTTTTCTGAGGTCTTGGCTGATTTCTTTTGATTTTCCCATAATGTCAGGCAAAGAGGCACTGAGTTTGAAGGTAGGCCTTGAAATACATCCACAGGTACACCTCCATTTGACTCAAATTATATAAATTAGCCTATCAGAAGCTTCTAAAGCCATGACATAATTTTCTGGAATTTTCCAAGCTGTTTAAAGGCACAGTCAACTTAGTGTATGTAAACTTCTGATCCACTGGAATTGTGATACAGTGAGTTATAACTGAAATAATCTGTCTGTAAACAATTGTTGAAAAATGATGTCCTAACTGACATGCCAAAACTATAGTTTGTTAATAAGAAATGTGTGTAGTGGTTGAAAAACAAGTTTTAATGACTCCAACATAAGTGTATGTAAACTTCCAACTTCAACTGTACCTCTCTGCATCTTCATAACAACTTTGTCAATATGACTTAAACATGATAATAGACCATCCAGCTTCTTCAACTTGTTCAATGACACCCTTTATGTACAACTCCAGTTGAGGTTTAGGTCTTAGAGAATGTTTTGAACCAAATACAATGCTTTTGGTTTTAGATATATTTAAGAGAGCGACACAGAGACGAGTGGAGCGCTTCCGAGAGAGGGGGGGGTAGTGGTGGGCAGACTGGGAGAGTGAGAAAAACCTCAGCCTTTGAACTGTCGAGAGAGGAGGAGAGGCTGTGGAAAAGAGGAGAGAGAGATGAGACAGACTTTACGCCTGGTGATGTCAGCTGTTTGAAGGAAGGGAAGGATAGGAAGAACAGAACAGTTGCTCCACAGCCCTGTATTTATGCCAACCATGTCAGGACCACCGCGAGCCCTTTCTCTCTGAGTCTTTTGTTTCCACAGAGGAAGTGATTAAAAAGAGAACACTTTAGACTTGTGAAAAATATGAGGATATATACACGATGGAGGAAAGAAGAAGCCACACTTAACTGAAAACCAACCTCTCCTCTGACAGTTGTGCTTTTGTCAATTTAAACTCCCCATTCCATACAAAACCAATAGCCTTTCTCTAAGTAGAAAACACTATTCCAACTCTGACTGTTCGAAATGGCACCCTAATCCCTATGGGACCTGGTCAAAGGTAATGTACTATACAGGAAATAGTGTCCCATTTAGAACACAGCCTCTGTTTTTCTGCCCATCCCCCTACCCTCCCTCCAGGGGGCCCAAAGCACTGAGGGCTTCTGACCTTGGGAACAGATAACATCCCGGGGTTTTAACAAACAAGCTGAGATCATTACGCCAATTAGGCCTAGCCAAACTTACATCAGGACTTGGCTGTACACAGGGGATAGCCTATAGGGTCCATTGCTAATTGCGGGCTTGGGAAAAAGCAGATGGGTGTTGGTGTCACAAAGGGGGATTGGAAGCAGAGCTGGGAAGAATCATTCAACTCTGGTAGCTAACATTCCAACAGGTTGCTGTGGGTACAAATCGGGCTCAGATAGCGAGAAGGGTACAGTTATTTATCTTGTAACTCCAGCTCATAGTATTAGCCAATGAGATGGAGAGGCGAGGCATGGAACCAAATAGCAGTCCTATAAAGAGAATGGTGAACAAATTCATTAAGTAATCTGAAAGTATTGTGAGTGGGGATGGACAGAAGTACAGAATGCTGAGCAGTCAGAGGCTACCATTGCCAATCTATTGTGGACTCCAGAGCAGAGGGACAGAGGTGGGGTGAGAAGGAGAGAGAAAGAGAGAGGGGGAGAGAGCGAGAGAATGATTTGAATTCAATCACTGTTTGAACACATCTCTTTCAATTTAAAAACTTTCTCTACATGTTTGCCCATTGAAGAAGTGGTCTGTCAGAAAGTTATTTTTTCCCCTGAATGTCAAAACATTCCCGAGAAAAAGGTGCTTAAAGTTGACCCATTTTGCATACCCCACCATACCATGAGACATCCATGTTTTCATCAATTGAAAAGATAAAACGGTTGTGTTATAATTTAAAACCTTACAAAACAGGGTTGTCAAACTATTTCAGAATTTCTTTCTTTTTTTAACATCAATTATCTAAAAATGCATAAACTCCGATTTTTTTCATATTCTGATACGTTGTAGATTAGATCCTATTTCACATCTGAGGTTTTTGTGTTGTGCCCACCATCGGTGAAGACCGAACCTGCTCTTGAATACAGGGTGGGTGTCATTTCAACCATAGAAATAGATTTCATAGAATGGACCTATCCCTTCAGATCACTGCAATTTAGCTGGTACACCATTGAAATTGGAATTTAATCGATTTTTTAAAATTAGAATTACTACCAAAGACGGCCACCGGTCCACCCACCATCGAATGACAACTTAAATGTTTTTCTATGACTTATGTTTCTATGATTTCCTATGGAGAATTGACAGCATAATTTAAAAACAACAGATATTCCCATTCAAGTCCACATTCTATGATGTGTGGAACTCCAACCATCTTTGTGGTACGATTCGAAAGTTGAAATTTCAATTTGATTCCTATTTTAGTACATTTATAAGCTAAAACATGACACCCACAATGTATTCAAGGGCATGGTGTGTCTCAACCGATAGCAGGCACAACACAAAACCATTAAATGATGTATACGAAGACAAATGTACGCATTTTTAGATCATTTATGTTTAAGGTAAAAAATTAAATACACTTTTTTTCAAGACATTTTGAAATAGTTTGACAATCCTATTTGTAAGCTTAAAAAAATACATCAATCTCAATTTTTTTTTCCCAGTGATGTCTAATGGTATGGTGGGGTATGTAAAATAGGTCAATGTTGAGCACCTTGATCTCTTCAATGTTTTGGCATTCAGGTCCAAAAGTCACTTTCTGAACACTTCTACAATGGGCAAACATGTATGGAAGGTTTTGTTCAAATCAAAAGGGGTGTTGTCAGAAAGTGATAGAAATCAAATGGATTTGCCCATAGGGGTAAGGGAAGATCAGTCTTCACACAGGAACCAGTAGGAGGCTGGAGAAAACAGTGTCACAGAGACACCCAGCAGGTTAGTGGATGGTGTTGACACTGCAGCGGGGTGGGAAGAGAAAGAATGCAGAGGAGGCAGCAGAGTGGATGGAAGAGTAACAAGCGGGACTACAATGGGCTACCTTCATTCACATGACCAGAGAGGGGGAACCATGTTTAGAGGCTAGTCCCTTGGCCTGAAGTCCTGAGAGCACAGGTCTAGGGATCAGGCGTAGGGGGATACAAAGTATACATCCCCCAAAACCATATAGGGGACAGAAGCTGTGTTAACATAGTCATGGATGACAAAAACACACCTCACCACCGACCACACCCCTTTCCAGATATTCTCCGGTATTCTTTAGCTTCATATGAGACTGACATATCACTAAACTCAATGGCTGAGCTCATATGAGGCATTTAAAAGGGTAAACAAGCTCAAAATGTGGACCTATAGATGTGCAAAGGTAAAATTACTTCAAATGACCAACACTTTCAACTTCTGCGTCTGAGGACAACACCATATACTGACCTTTGGTTCAAGGTAGTAGGTCTATAGACCATAAATCTGGCTTCAGGTTACATGTTTGGGTATAGAATGGATACCCTGGGAAACAACATCCATATTTTCTAACACACGATAAGCCCATTTATATACAAACAAGACGAATCCAATACTGATGTGGTAATTCCTCCTGAAGGTAATGTGTATGCTATCATATTCCACCCCACCACTTCCAAATAGCACTGGGTTCTTTCTGATACCATTATCTCCATCTAGTGGATAATGGATTAAATTACTAATCCAATCTGGAAACACCAGGGGAGAATGACTGCCCCCTCTCATTGAAGACACAGAAGTCAAATCAAATCTTCTTTCTCAAATGTTTCGTAAACAGGTATAGACTAACTTACGGGCCCTTGTGAACAACGCAAAAAAATATATAGAAATCGTTTTTTTTTTTTTTTTAATAATATGAGGAATAATGGAAAAATAATAACACGAAGAATAATTGAAAAAGAATAACCCAAGGAATAAATACACAATGAGTAACAACATCTTGGCTATATACACGGAGTACCAGTAGCAGTCGATGTGCAGGGGTACGAGGTAATTGACAGCATCCAGTCTTCTGGGAAGGGTTTCTACTAGATGTTGGAACATTGTTGAGAGGATTTTCTTTCATTCAACCACAAGAGCATTAGTGATGTCAGGCACTGATGTTGGTCAATTAGGCATGGCTCCAATTCATCCCAAAGGTGTTCGATGGAGTTTAAGTCTGGGCTCTGTGCATGCCAGTCAAGTTCTTCCACACTGATCTCAACAAACCATTTCTGTATGGACCACGCTTTATGCATGGGGGCATTGTTATGCTGAAACAGGGAAGGGCCATCCCCAAACTGTTGCCACAAAGTTGAAAGCACAGAATCGCCAAATGTAATGTAATTGTATACAGTAGTGTTAAGATTTCCCTTCACTGGAACTAAGGGGAAAAACAGAACATTATTCCTTGTGACTTAAATCTACTTGAAAATCTATGGCAAGACTTGAAAATGGTTGTCTAGCAATGATCAACCACCATTCTACAGAGCTTGAAGAATTTTGCAAATAATAATAGGCAAATGTTGCACAATCCAGGTGTGGAATGCTCTTAGAGATTTACCCAGAAAGACTCACAGCTGTAATCGCTGCCAAAGGTGCTTTAACAAAGTATTGCGTCAGGGGTGTGAATACTTGTGTAAATAAGATATTTTTGTATTGAATTTTCTATACATTTTTTAAATAAGTTCATATCTACAAAATGAGAAAAACTACAAACTCCATTTTTTCTTGAAAAATGTACATATTCAGACTATCAGAGTTTGAAAAGATTAGATGCCAGCTGGTTTCACATCTGAGGTTTTGTGTTCTGGCCCACCATCGTGATTAAACCTGTTTAAAGGGCTTAATACAGGGTGGCGTGATCATTTCAACCTAGAAATAGCTGGTTCATAGAATCAGTGACCTAGCCTTCAGATCACTGCAATTTAGCTCATCTGGTACACCATTGACACTGGAATTTGGGCTGGGTTTTTAAAATTTTACTACCAAAGTTTGCCAGACATGCCACACCTCGAGCATCAGACGCTGTGTAGTTTTTCTATGATTCGATCTTTTCTACGCTTTGCCTGTTTGATGGTTTCGGAGGGCTAGCAGGATTTCTTATAAGTGGAGAATTGACAGCATAATTTAAAAAGGCAGCTCAGATATTAGCCCATTCAGATGTTGCCTGTAATCCATGGCTTATGATTGGGATACTCCAACACATCTTTGCCGGTGACTGATGAAAGTAAACTCCTCAATGCCATCGGATGAATCCCAGAACATATCCTGTCTTTGCTAGAGAAACAGACCTGTAGCTTAGCATCCGCTTCATCAGACCACTTCCATATTGAGTGTGTCACTGGTACTTCCTGTTTGAGTTTTTGTCTTGTAAGAAGAAATCAGGATAGAGTTATGGTCAGATTTCCCAAATGGGGAAAGGGAAAGGGGGATACCTAGTCAGTTGTACAACTGAATGCCTTCAACTGAAATGTGTCTTCTGCATTTAACCCAACCACTCTGAATCAGAGAGGTGCAGGGGGCTGCCATAATCGACAACCACGTCTTCGGCGCCTGGGGAACAGTGGGTTAACTGCCTTGCTCAGGAGCAGAACAATAGATTGTTACCTTGTCAGCTCAGGGATTCGATCCAGCAACCTTTCAGTGGAGCGTGATCTACAGTTTTTTCACCTTTAGTTTCTTGTAGAAATGAGGTAAAACGGATTTCAGTTTTCCTGTATTAAAGTCACCAGTCACTAGGTGCACCGCCTCTGGGTGAGCATTTTCTTCAAGTCAAATTTATATAGCCCTTCTTACATCAGCTGATACCTCAAAGTGCTGTACAGAAACCCAGCCTAAACCCCAAACAGTAAGCAATGCAGGTGTAGAAGCACGGTGGCTAGGAAAAACTCCCTAGAAAGGCCAATTTTCTTGTTTGCTTAAGGCCCTATACAGCTTGTTGAATGTGGTCTTAGTGCCGGCACTGGTTTGTGGTGGTAAATAGACAGCTACGAAATATATAGATGAAATCTCTTGGTAATTGGTGTGGTATACAGCTAGCGTATCATGAGGTATTCTAACTTAGGCGAGCAGAACCCCAAGACTTCCTAAACATTAGAGATCGCACACCAGTTGTTGTTAATAAAGATACACACACCCCCTCCTCTCAGCTTCCCCAACGGATCCGTTCTGTCCTGCTGATGTATAGAAAGACCAGCTAGATTTATATTAACTACATCCTTGTTGAGCTATGACTCATAAGTCTTGAACGGAGCTCATCCAGTTTATTCTCCAGTGACTGAAATTTCGCCATTAGAACGGAGGGTAGAGGCGATTTAACCACTCTGACTTATTCTCTTCAGGTATCTCGCACACCGGCTTCTATAGAGCCGTCTCCTCCTTCCACCATATTTGATGCTGAGTGGAAGCTACAACTGGAGACCCAATGGGGAAGAAGATGGTGTAAGCGGATTTTCTGTTTGAATCAGATGGCGTGTCGAATGGAGATGGAGAATGAGAAGAATGGAGAGTGAGAAGTGAGAATGGAGAGTGAGAAGGATTACAGTTGCAAACACAAACTGAAATAAGAGAAGTAATGTGGTTGTGGGATTTAGTAAATCCAAGCCTAGTTCTGATTCTTTTTTGGACGGAGTGAGGGTTTTGGATCGATGGAGTTACCTGGGAGATCCGTTTGAAGTCTATATGAAAATCATGGATGCGTTGGACAAGAAGACAATTGGCCCGCGACTGAATCTAGTTGATGATTCCTGCTTTAAGAGCTTTCATTTCCAAACCCATGCAGTGTGATAATTGCAAATTATTTGGTAATGTGTCAAGTGTATGTAGAGGGCAGGAGTATCGTATGTAGAGGGCAGGAGTATCGTATGCAAGCTGAGACTAAATACTGCAAATGTGGTGGTGAACATGCACCCGAATTCTTTAAATGCCCTGTTAGGGTGAAGGAGACAGAGGTGGGAAGAATAATGTCTACTATCCGAAGGCCGTGAGGAGAGTGGAAGAAAGGAGTGACGTTGAATAAATAATGGTAGTAGGAGTAGAGACACCAGTGAATATTCCTTGTCATCAGAAGGATCCTGACATGTTGCATGTTAAGAAGGTGAACTTTGTAGCGTTTATTGCATTGGTTATCAACTGCACAGCGCAAACAGAGAGGAAATCTGAGAAAACAGGCATAGTTGTGAGTGAGGCTGAAAGATTTGTTGTTGTTTTACAACAGAGGCATTACAAGGAATCGATTAATGCTACGTCCTCACAGGCCCCTGAGTCTGACTGAAGAAGTGGGATGGTTTTTGATTGATTTCATCAAAAATCCCAAAACAATAGGTTGTAGTCTGTCAAACTGAATGCTTTAAATGTTCACCCCCTGCGATCCATCTGGGTTTCCCCTATCCATCTGTGGTGGTAGTGAATAAAATCATGTTGAAAAGACATTGCTGCTGATAGGCCAAACAATGCAGTAATTGTTACTTTGGGGCTAGGCTAGCTCTGTCCTGATTAATCAGGCTGTAATACATCATTAATTGGTATATACAGCCTGACACATTTGAGTGAAAAATTGTGAAGGCCTAAATGTTCCTTGCAAAGTAGAAGGTTTAATAAAATTACATTTAAACTTACTCTACCGGTTGTCTGTGCAGTTTGTCCTTCAGCACTCAATTATTTTTTTTACAAATATCCACAGGAAATTGTTTACCCTAATTATTTGAAAGCTGGTAGGTATGGTTCTGTCCGCTTGATTTTCTGTTGTGTGTTTTACTGCAACGTAAACACTTGCACAATAAACAATAACCAAGTGTAACCAAACCACAGACTGAACATTGCTTACATTCAGCTGGCAGTGGCAAACCTACCAGCTCTCTAAAAAGTTGGATAAACAATAATTTCCTGTGGATATTTTGGCTCAAATTTCAAGTGGGTGAAAGATAAACCGCACAACAATCGGTAGAGTAAGTTTAAATGTAATTTTATTCAACATTCTGGCATAAAAAGGACATATACACAATGTTGAACTCAAACATGTCAGGTTGTATAGTATGCCAATGAATTGTGTATTATAGCCTGACTAATCAGACAAGACTAAATCCTTGAGTCAGAGCTAGGTAAGCTCACAGAAACTGTAGCCTTCTAGTATTAGGTCCTACCTCCAATACGAGGTTCAAACTCAACCATGCTGCATGACCAACTGAGACTCGTGAAACTTCATTTATTTTAGATTACAGGGGCCACCTGGGGCTCACTGCAGCTACCTATACAATAATGGAGGCTATTACTCACCGTTGTAAGTCACTTTGGATAAAATGGCATCCCTAACATCTTCAACATCCCTGAATACAGTAATTACAGACCGTGGCCAATTAGCAGTACATGCCAGCCTTTATGATGTCAGCTAGAGAGCAATGGGCTTCAGTACTGTCAGACATAGGCCTGATAATAGCCTGTTACTTCTTATGACAAATATACCAATTTGTAGAAAATTGATTTATGTATGAGTATACTGTCATAACTAAATACGGGCTGATAAGTAGGCCTAAAATCTGATTTCTAGTAATGATGTATGTGTGCACAGGAAGTTGCCTAGCACTGCGCAGGCAGGGGGTTGTGTTCTATGGCTAGCTAGTTTACCTTTTTAGGATCATCGTAGAACACTCCAATACTAGACAGATTGCGTCCAATGCTGCAACTCTCAGTAAAAAGTTGTCCACACTCTTTATATGGTCCCTGTTTGAACTTGTAGGCGATTGTGATGTTCTTGATTGGAGGAGAACCAGTCCGGATGTGTATTTCTGACAACAGCCCCGAGTACAGAACGTACCCTACTATTGTCACAAGACTCAACAAGAAGACGAAAATCAAACACAACATTAACCATTCTGCCATGATGTAGAGTCCTAGAATGTAGCTTTGGTTGTTGAAACCTTTTCAGCCTTTGCGATTTGCTAAAACACAATCGGGAATTTATTTATGTTGGTAGCTAACTAGCTGGCTTAAAAGCCAACTAAAGCCACAACTACTTTCACAGTTAAAACGTCCGTTAACTTGATAACAACTCTCACATAACGGCATGAACAACTGGTCCGTTCAATACAGATTAATTTCCCTAAACAAGGACCAGTTGAAAACAACTTCCTGGGATGCACCATCTGTGGAAACGAAAGTGAGGTATTGTTTAATTCCATGACCATTGCTATTCAATATATCTGTAATATAAATTGTAGCTACCGACTTTTATAAACCAAATACATCTACCAATGTCATTTCAAATTCAAAACATATCTCAACGACTAAAATTTCGTGTTGTAGAAAATCGTTTAATCTAGTAAACACCCCTTTATCTTTTTTTATCTTGTTCCAATCAATTATACGCTTTGCTGCGTGAGACGCCACCAGAGGTCAACAAATCCTCATAGAAGTTGTTACTGGGCAATTCCATGACAACGGAATGAAAAACGAAAAACATTGTTTGCAAAGTTAAATAAACCTTATAAATATATGCACAAGGACTGTTTTTAACAACTTCCAGAGAACATTTTACAAAAACACATTTACTCGAAGAACAGATGTGTAGATGTAAAGTTTGGTGTCAGAATAACTGTAAAATCTCCCTCAGTTTTTATGTGAACCACTTTTTCCAAAACGTGTCTGTAGAAAGAATGGGGTGTCAGCTATGATGAAAAAAATCTATTTTGGTTATTGAACTACAGTAAGTGAAATGGATTAACACCCAGTAATAGAATGATGGCAACATAATGACATCATGGGTCCCTGATCTATAGTACAGAAATGCATAATTATGAATGTTATTCTCTTCATGGTGAAGTATCCTGAGTAGGTATGTTATATCCTCCTTTGAATGTTTGAGTATTATTCTACACACTGGCTATTATTCTAATGAGCTTTGCCTCCAAACAATATCAAACGTGATTTTTCCAGACAGGACCAAATATGTACCAATAATAGACCTACATGTTTCACAAGTTTGGACATCACAGCAGAGTAGAGTAGAGTAGAGTTCATTACAGTACAGTTTGGTTCAATACAGTAAAGTGCAATACAGTCAATTATACTGTACTCTACTATAGTATGCTCTACTGTACTGTACTAAACTCTACTCTACTTTACAGTACTGTACTGTACTAAACTCTACTCTACTTTACTGTACTGTACTAAACTCTACTCTACTTTACTGTACTGTACTAAACTCTACTCTACTTTACTGTACTGTACTAAACTCTACTCTACTTTACAGTACTGTACTGTACTAAACTCTACTCTACTTTACAGTACTGTACTGTACTAAACTCTACTCTACTTTACAGTACTGTACTGTACTAAACTCTACTCTACTTTACAGTACTGTACTGTACTAAACTCTACTCTACTTTACAGTACTCTACTCTACTAAACTCTACTCTACTTTACAGTACTGTACTGTACTGTGCAGTGCCTGCGGAACGTATTCAGACCACTTGACTTTTTCCACATTTTGTTACATTACAGCCTTATTCTAAAATTGATAAAATATTATTTTTTTCTTAGCAATCTACACACAGTACCACATAATGACAAAGCGAAACCATTAAAAAAAAAGTTTTGCACACTTATCAAAAATAAAAAACAGAAATAACTTATTTACATTAGTATTCAGACCCTTTGCTATGAGACTCAAAATTTAACTTAGGTGCGCTCTGTTTCCATGAGAAATTTCTACAACTTGATTGGAGTCCACCTGTGGTAAATGTAATTGAATGGACATGATTTGGAAAGGCACACACCTGTCTATATACAGTTGAAGTTGGAAGTTTGCATACACCTTAGCCAAATACATTTAAACTCAGTTTTTCACAATTCCTGACATTTAATCCTAGTAAAAATTCCCTGTCTTAGGTCAGTTAGGATCACCACTTTATTTTAAGAATGTAAAATGTCAGAATAATAGTAGAGAGAATTATTTATTTCAGCTTTAATTTCTTTCATCACATTCCCAGTGGATCAGAAGTTTGCATACGCTGAATTAGTATTTGGTAGCATTGTCTTTAAATTGTTTAATTAACTTGGGTCAAACGTTTCGGGTAGCCTTCCACAAGCTATTTTGGCCCATTCCTTCTGACAGAGCTGGTGTAACTGAGTCATGTTTGTAGGCCTCCTTGCTCGCACACGCTTTTTCAGTTCTGCCCACATATTTTCTGTAGAATTGAAGTCAGGGCTTTGTGATGGCCACTCCAATACCTTGACTTTGTTGTCCTTACGCCATTTTGCCACAACTTTGGGAGTATGCTTGGGGTCATTGTCAATTTGGAAGACCCATTTGCGACCAAGCTTTAACTTCCTGACTGATGTCTTGAGATGTTGCTTCAATATATCCACATCATTTTCCTGCCTCATGATGCTCCTAACTTTTTATTCCACCATTGGGCCGTTACCCAATAAACCCCGCCAAAATCCACAGACAAACAAACAAGGAAACATACAACGCACTATTTATAAACAACTCAACTCATTCACTGGGTACCTCTTAAAAATAAACTCTTAAATTATGATTTAAAAAAAATAGTATTTAGTAATGGTCGCCCTCATTCAGTAATGGTCGCCCACCATGGCCTTTTTTTGCCTTTACCTCCCTTATCTCACCTCATTTGCTCACATCGTATATAGACTTGTTTCTACTGTTTTATTGACTGTATGTTTGTTTTATTCCATGTGTAACTCTGTGCCGTTGCATGTATCGAACTGCTTTGCTTTATCTTGGCCAGGTCGCAATTGTAAATGAGAACTTGTTCTCAACTTGCCTACCTGGTTAAATAAAGGTGAAATTAAAAAATTACAACCCAAAATAAAAATAGATAGATAACGCTGAACCACCTCTTCAAAACTAAAATAACTAGTATTGGGTAATTGTTGCTGAATTGCCTCTACAAAATAAAAATAGATGATTGTTATCAATGAACCACCTCTTCCAAAATAAAATAACTAGTATTCAGTAATGGTCACCCACATTACAGCCCGAAATAAAATAGAAGAGATGAGTACTATAACCACCTATCCAAAACCAAAATAACTAGGATTTAGTAATGGTCGCCTGCATTACTACCCAAAATTAAAATTAAAATCATCAATCATTAATTGCATTCATCCTATATTGACATCATACATTTCCACAATAGCCCGTTAAGTAATTTCTCCAAACTAAAATCTGACTATGTCATAATCAAATGGTACTGTATGTCTATATTTTATAGTAAGTGAGCTGCCACTTACTTGGTAGAGGGAAACCACACCAGTGAATGACAATTAATTACAGACTTAAACAGGTGTCTGCTTACCTTGTTTAATTTGGAGCTCTGGCACCATGGTGTGGAATCTCCTCCAACCGGGGTGGACACTCACTCCTGGCAAGCTTGCCAAATGTTGGGGTTCGTTCCTTGTTAATCATTGGCTCATTGGTGAAATTAGCATTTCTCAGACAGTTTCTTTATAAGAGGCAGAGATTAGAAAAGACTGTGGAACAATATTAAACCTTTAAAATGAATATGTATATTGTTAATCTCTAGTCTAGGACCCTACAAATGTACGGAGGGAGGGGTATTATAACCCCTTCCCTTCTATTAATACAACATAAGCATAATCTATTATTATAATACATCAAACATTTGGTACAGCCCTTATCATGACCCCAAGGTGAACCTGACTGTGCCTTTTGCCAAACTCCAAGCGGGCTGTCAAATCAAATCAAATTGTATTGGTCACATACACGTGTTTAGCAGATGTTATTGTTGGTGTAGCAAAATGCTTGTTCTTCTATCTCCGACAGTGCTGTAATATCTAACAAGTAATATCTAACAGTTTCACCAAATATACCCAAAGTACACATACATCAAGTAAGGAATGGATTAAGAATATATATATATGTATACGCACCTGTACTGACCTCGCCTTCTGTATGATAGAATCAAATCAAATGTTATTTGTCACATACACATGGTTAGCAGATGTTAATGCGAGTGTAGCGAAATGCTTGTGCTTCTAGTTCCGACAATGCAGTAGTAACCAACAAGAAATCTAACCTAACAATTCAACAACTGCTACCTTATACACACAAGTGTAAGGGGATGAAGAATATGTACATAAAGATATGAATGAGTGATGGTACAGAACGGCATAGGCAAGATGCAGTAGATGGTATTGAGTACAGTATATACATATGAGATGAGTAATGTAGGGTATGTAAACATTATATTAAGTGGCATTGTTTAAAGTGGCTAGTGATACATTTTTTACATCCATTTCCATTATTAAAGTGGCTGGAGTTGAGTCAGTATGTTGGCAGCAGCCACTCAATGTTAGTGTTGGCAGCAGCCACTCAATGTTAGTGGTGGCTGTTTAACTGTGAGCTATTCTAGGTCAGGTGAACAGAAGGACTTGAGTTCCTGTATGTTATCACAGTTAAACATAAATCGTTAATCATAAAACATATGCCTCCAGCCTTCTGCTTCCCGGAGAGATATTTGTTCCTGTCGGCATGATGTACTGAGAACCCAACTTGCTTTACAGACTCAGACAGTATATGTCGAGAGAGCCATATTTCCATGAAGCAGAGTATGTTACAATCCCTGGTTTCCCTCTGAAAAGCAACTCTCGCCTTGAGCTCATACATTTTATTATCCAGAGATTGGACATTAGCGAGTAAAATACTTGGGTGTACACGCTTCCTACGTCTGACCAGAAGACCGGCTCGAGTACCTCTGCTGCGCCGGCGTTGTTTTGGGTCAGCCTCTGGAAACGTTTGATTACTCTCGGGAGAGCAAACAAAGGATCTGCTCCAGGGAAGTTGTAATCCTGGTCATAATGCTGGAAGTTCTGGTGAGTTACCGGCGCTCTAATATCCAATAGTTCTTCCCAGCTGTATGTAATGACACAAAACAACTCCTGAGCTAATAACGTAAAAAATAGTACATAAACAAACAAAATACTGCAAAGTTGCTTAAGAGCTAGTCACCATGCTGCCATCTCCGTCGGCACCATCAAAAGCTAATGTGCCTTTTACTGAGGAGTGTCTTCCATCTGGCCACTCTACCATAAAGGCCTGATTTGTGGAGTGCTGCAGAGATGATTGTCCTTCTGGAAGGTTCTCCCATCTCCACAGAGGAACTCTAGAGCTCTGTCAGAGTGAACATCAGGTTCTTGGTCTCCTCCCTCGATTGCTCACTTTGGCCAGACGGCCAGCTCTAGGAATAGTTTTGGAGGTTCCAAACTTCTTCCATTTAAGAATGATGGAGGCCACTGTGTTCTTGGGGACCTTCAATGCTGCAGAAAAGTTTTGGTACCCTTCCCCAGATCTGTAACTCGACACAATCCTGTCTCGGAGCTCTACGGACAACTCCATCAACCACATGGCTTGGTTTTTGCTCTGACATGCACTGTCAACTGTGGGACCTTACAGTTGAAGTCGGAAGTTTACATACACTTAGGTTGGAGTCATTAATACTCGTTTTTCAACCACTCCACGCATTTCTTCATAAACTACTATAGGCTATTCCACCTCGCCGCACTGGCCTGGCTATGGGGAGCATTCAACCAGGTAAGGTTGGGCAGGCTCGGTGCTCAAGAGCTCCAGTGCGCCTTCACGGTCCGGTCTGTCCGGTGCCACCTCCACGTACCAGCCCTCCGGTGGCAGCCCCCCGCACCAGGCTGTCTCTCCGTCTTCTCCCTACAGGTGCACCCGCCTGTCCAGTGCTGTCAGAGCCTTCCTCCTCTCCAGCGCTGCCAGAGTCTCCCGTCTGAGCCGTCAGTCAGCCAGGAGCTGCCAGAGCCGTCAGTCAGCCAGGAGCTGCCAGAGTTGCCTGTCACGCCGGCGATGCCAGAATCGCCCTTCACTCCAGAGCTGCCGGAGTCTCCTGCCTGTCCCGCGCTGCCGGAGTCTCCCGTCTGTCCGGCACTGCCGGAGTCTCCCGCCTTTCCGGCGTCGTCGGACTCTCCCGCATGTCCGGTGCTGCCGGAACCTCCCGTCCATTCGGGACCCATGGCTAGGGTCCCCAGTCGGAGGTTGGCGGCGAGGGTCGCCGCTCGTAAGAGGCCACGGGGGCGGTTGAGGAGGCGGACAAAAACTGTGGTGAAGTGGGGTCCATGTCCCGCGCCAGAGCCGCCACCGTGGACAGATGCCAACTCAGACCCTCCCCTATAGGTTCAGGTTTTGCGGCCAGAGTCCGCACCTTTGGGGGGGTTCTGACCTTAGTTCCTTTCCGTTTTGTCTTTGTTTTTGTATGGTCAGGGCGTGAGTTGGGGTGGGCAGTCTATGTTGGTTTTTGAGTTCGGCCT
Organism: Oncorhynchus tshawytscha; assembly: GCF_018296145.1. Taxonomy (NCBI): domain Eukaryota; kingdom Metazoa; phylum Chordata; class Actinopteri; order Salmoniformes; family Salmonidae; genus Oncorhynchus; species Oncorhynchus tshawytscha. The sequence goes on from NC_056435.1 coordinate 54,260,564, forward strand.
AGTATGGTTCTCAATCAGAGGCAGCTGTCAATTGTTGTCCCTGATTGAGAATCATACTTAGGTAGCCTGGGTTTCACTTTTGGGTTGTGGGTGTTTGTTTCCGTGTGAGTTTTTACTTTTTAATTACCGTTTATATATATATATATATATTTTTTTTTCCTCAACTTTTTCACTCCGCCGCTTTATCTGGACATGATTCGTCAGGACCTCCAACAGCCGAAGCTAAGTAGTAACATTAACATGATGTTTTATCTGGACATGATTCGTCAGGACCTCCAACAGCCGAAGCTAAGTAGTAACATTAACATGATGTTTTATCTGGACATGATTCGTCAGGACCTCCAACAGCCGAAGCTAAGTAGTAACATTAACATGATGTTTTATCTGGACATGATTCGTCAGGACCTCCAACAGCCGAAGCTAAGTAGTAACATTAACATGATGCCTTCTAATTGCAGACGCTGTACTCGCCTTACGGCGAGGATAGCTGTGCTACAAGCCCAGCTTCAGACGCAATCGTTAGGCAAGGGTAATTTCAGTGTAGGAAAGGATGAAATAGCGTCTGTGCCACCAGTAAGTACAGATAGTAGCATAAATCCCCTGGCACAGTCCCCGCAGCCGGACAACTTTCTCACGGTTTCTGGAAGGAAATGCTGTAGGAACGCTCAACCGGTGTCGCTTATTCAGCCGACAGAAACTTTCAACCGGTTTTCCCCATTAAGCAGCGAGTCGGAGTCAGAGGCCGAGTCTTCTCTGGTCTCTACTCCTCTCGTTACGGGGTCTGAGACGCCGAAGCTTCCCACCATTAGCTCAGACAAATTGAAAACTCTAGTCATTGGCGACTCCATTACCCGCAGTATTAGACTTAAAACGAATCATCAGGCGATCATACACTGTTTACCAGGGGGCAGGGCTACCGACGTTAAGGCTAATCTGAAGATGGTGCTGGCTAAAGCTAAAACTGGCGAGTGTAGAGAGTATAGAGATATTGTTATCCACGTCGGCACCAACGATGTTAGGATGAAACAGTCAGAGATCACCAAGCACAACATAGCTTCTGCGTGTAAATCAGCTAGAAAGATGTGTCGGCATCGAGTAATTGTCTCTGGCCCCCTCCCAGTTAGGGGGAGTGATGAGCTCTACAGCAGAGTCTCACAACTCAATCGCTGGTTGAAAACTGTTTTCTGCCCCTCCCAAAAGTTAGAATTTGTAGATAATTGGCCCTCTTTCTGGGACTCACCCACAAACAGGACCAAGCCTGACCTGCTGAGGAGTGACGAACTCCATCCTAGCTGGAGGGGTGCTCTCATCTTATCTACCAACATAGACAGGGCTCTAACCCCTCTAGCTCCACAATGAAATAGGGTGCAGGCCAGGCAGCAGGCTGTTAGCCAGCCTGCTAGCATAGTGGAGTCTGCCACTAGCACAGTCAGTGTAGTCAGCTCAACTATCACCATTGAGACCGTGTCTGTGCCTCGACCTAGGTTGGGCAAAACTAAACATGGCGGTGTTCGCCTTAGCAATCTCACTAGGATAAAGACCACCTCCATTCCTGTCATTATTGAAAGAGATCATGATACCTCACATCTCAAAATAGGGCTACTTAATGTTAGATCCCTTACTTCAAAGGCAATTATAGTCAATGAACTAATCACTGACCATAATCTTGATGTGATTGGCCTGACTGAAACATGGCTTAAGCCTGATGAATTTACTGTGTTAAATGAGGCCTCACCTCCTGGCTACACTAGTGAACATATCCCCCGTGCATCCCACAAAGGCGGAGGTGTTGCTAACATTTACGATAGCAAATTTCAATTAAAAAAAAAATATATGTTTTCATCTTTTGAGCTTCTAGTCATGAAATCTATGCAGCCTACTCAATCACTTTTTATAGCTACTGTTTACAGGCCTCCTGGGCCATATACAGCGTTCCTCACTGAGTTCCCTGAATTCCTATAGGACCTTGTAGTCATAGCAGATAATATTCTAATCTTTGGTGACTTTAATATTCACATGGAAAAGTCCACAGACCCACTCCAAAAGGCTTTCGGAGCCATCATCGACTCAGTGGGTTTTGTCCAACATGTCTCTGGACCCACTCACTGTCACAGTCATACGCTGGACCTAGTTTTGTCCCATGGAATAAATGTTGTGGATCTTAATGTTTTTCCTCATAATCCTGGACTATCGGACCACTATTTTATTACGTTTGCAATTGCAACAAATAATCTGCTCAGACCCCAACCAAGGAACATCAAAAGTCGTGCTATAAATTCACAGACAACACAAAGATTCCTTGATGTCCTTCCAGATTCCCTCTGTCTACCCAAGGATGCCAGAGGACAAAAATCAGTTAACCACCTAACTGAGGAACTCAATTTAACCTTGCGCAATACCCTAGATGCAGTTGCACCCCTAAAAACTAAAAACATTTCTCATAAGAAACTAGCTCCCTGGTACACAGAAAATACCCGAGCTCTGAAGCAAGCTTCCAGAAAATTGGAACGGAAATGGCGCCACACCAAACTGGAAGTCTTCCGACTAGCTTGGAAAGACAGTACCGTGCAGTACCGTAGAGCCCTTACTGCTGCTCGATCATCCTATTTTTCTAACTTAATTGAGGAAAATAAGAACAATCTGAAATTCCTTTTTGATACTGTCGCAAAGCTAACTATAAAGCAGCATTCCCCAAGAGAGGATGACTTTCACTTTAGCAGTGATAAATTCATGAACTTCTTTGAGGAAAAGATTATGATTATTAGAAAGCAAATTACGGACTCCTCTTTAAATCTGCGTATTCCTTCAAAGCTCAGTTGTCCTGAGTCTGCACAACTCTCCCAGGACCTAGGATCAAGAGAGACGCTCAAGTGTTTTAGTACTATATCTCTTGACACAATGATGAAAATAATCATGGCCTCTAAACCTTCAAGCTGCATACTGGACCCTATTCCAACTAAACTACTGAAAGAGCTGCTTCCTGTGCTTGGCCCTCCTATGTTGAACATAGTAAACGGCTCTCTATCCACCGGATGTGTACCAAACTCACTAAAAGTGGCAGTAATAAAGCCTCTCTTGAAAAAGCCAAACCTTGACCCAGAAAATATAAAAAACTATAGGCCTATATCGAATCTTCCATTCCTCTCAAAAATGTTAGAAAAGGCTGTTGCGCAGCAACTTACTGCCTTCCTGAAGACAAACAATGTATACGAAATGCTTCAGTCTGGTTTTAGACGCCATCATAGCACTGAGACGGCACTTGTGAAGGTGGTAAATTACATTTTAATGGCATCGGACCGAGACTCTGCATCTGTCCTCGTGCTCCTAGACCTTAGTGCTGCTTTTGATACCATCGATCACCACATTCTTTTGGAGAGATTGGAAACCCAAATTGGTCTACACGGACAAGTTCTGGCCTGGTTTAGATCTTATCTGTCGGAAAGATATCAGTTTGTCTCTGTGAATGGTTTGTCCTCTGACAAATCAACTGTAAATTTCGGTGTTCCTCAAGGTTCCGTTTTGGGACCACTATTGTTTTCACTATATATTTTACCTCTTGGGGATGTTATTCGAAAACATAATGTTAACTTTCACTGCTATGCGGATGACACACAGCTGTACATTTCAATGAAACATGGTGAAGCCCCAAAATTGCCCTTGCTAGAAGCATGCGTTTCAGACATAAGGAAGTGGATGGCTGCAAACTTTCTACTTTTGAACTCGGACAAAACAGAGATGCTTGTTCTAGGTCCCAAGAAACAAAGAGATCTTCTGTTGAATCTGACAATTAATCTTAATGGTTGTACAGTCGTCTCAAAGAAAACTGAAGGACCTCGGAGTTACTCTGGACCCTGATCTCTCTTTTGAAGAACATATCAAGACCATTTCAAGGACAGCTTTTTTCCATCTACGTAACATTGCAAAAATCAGAAACTTTCTGTCCAAAAATGATGCAGAAAAATGAATCCATGCTTTTGTCACTTCTAGGTTAGACTACTGCAATGCTCTACTTTCCGGCTACCCGGATAAAGCACTAAATAAACTTCAGTTAGTACTAAATACGGCTGCTCGAATTCTGACTAGAACCAAAAAATTTGATCATATTACTCCAGTGCTAGCCTCTCTACACTGGCTTCCTGTCAAAGCAAGGGCTGATTTCAAGGTTTTACTGCTAACCTACAAAGCATTACATGGGCTTGCTCCTACCTATCTCTCTGATTTGGTCCTGCCGTACATACCTACACGTACGCTACGGTCACAAGACACAGGCCTCCTAATTGTCCCTAGAATTTCTAAGCAAACAGCTGGAGGCAGGGCTTTCTCCTATAGAGCTCCATTTTTATGGAACGGTCTGCCTACCCATGTCAGAGACGCAAACTCAGTCTCAACCTTTAAGTCCTTACTGAAGACTTATCTCTTCAGTGGGTCATATGATTGAGTGTAGTCTGGCCCAGGAGTGGGAAGGTGAACGGAAAGGCTCTGGAGCAACGAACCGCCCTTGCTGTCTCTGCCTGGCCGGTTCCCCTCTTCCCACTGGGATTCTCTGCCTCTAACCCTATTACAGGGGCTGAGTCACTGGCTTACTGGGGCTCTCTCTTGCCGTCCCTGGAAGGGGTGCGTCACCTGAGTGGGTTGATTCACTGATGTGGTCATCCTGTCTGGGATGGCGCCCCCCTTGGGTTGTGCCATGGCGGAGTTCTTTGTGGGCTATACTCAGCCTTGTCTCAGGATGGTAAGTTGGTGGTTGAAGATATCCCTCTAGTGGTGTGGGGGCTGTGCTTTGGCAAAGTGGGTGGGGTTATATCCTTCCTGTTTGGCCCTGTCTGGGGGTGTCCTCGGATGGGGCCACAGTGTCTCCTGACCCCTCCTGTCTCAGCCTCCAGTATTTATGCTGCAGTAGTTAATGTGTCGGGGGGCTAGGGTCAGTTTGTTATATCTGGAGTACCTCTCCTGTCCTATTCGGTGTCCTGTGTGAATCTAAGTGTGCATTCTCTAATTCTCTCTCTCTCTCTCTCTCTCTCTCTCGGAGGAGGAGGACCTGAGCCCTAGGACCATGCCCCAGGACTACCTGACATGATGACTCCTTGCTGTCCCCAGTCCACCTGGCCGTGCTGCTGCTCCGGTTTCAACTGTTCTGCGTTATTATTATACGACCATGCTGGTCATTTATGAACATTTGAACATCTTGGCCATGTTCTGTTATAATCTCCACCCGGCACAGCCAGAAGAGGACTGGCCACCCCACATAGCCTGGTTCCTCTCTAGGTTTCTTCCTAGGTTTTGGCCTTTCTCGGGAGTTTTTCCTAGCCACCGTGCTTCTACACCTGCATTGCTTGCTGTTTGGGGATTTAGGCTGGGTTTCTGTACAGCACTTTGAGATATCAGCTGATGTACAAAGGGCTATATAAATACATTTGATTTGATTTTGATTTGATTTGAGTGTTTGGGCCACACGGTACTGTTTCGGTTTTGTAAATTCACGTCATCGTTTATTGTTTTGATTCAGTGTCCAGTGCTTTCTTTAATTAAAATCATCATGAACTCTTACCACGCTGTGCTTTGCTCCTCCTCTCTTTATCCCAACGAAAACCGTTACAATTATCAGGTGAGTAACAGCCTTTAAAAAAAATGTATTTAAAAAACATTATTTCACTAATTTTGATGCACCTACCGTCCTTCACCAATTACAAACACACATACCATCATGACACAAGGCGATACTCAGATGTAGACAGAGGAGGCAAATGGTTGGAATTATTTGAATAAAAGGTTGAACATATTTGTTACTGACACTTTCCTACCATAGTACAGTATAGGAAATGTACAATCCTTAGAATACCAGTAGAATTATTACAAGGAAATTTCTGTAAAATGTTCATAAAAAGTTACTTTGTGATTCTATCACCTGGGGGCACTGGTGTATAACATCTTACTGTTCCTCTACACTGGGCACTGGTGTATAACATCTTACTGTTCCTCTACACTGGGCACTGGTGTATGACATCTTACTGTTCCTCTACACTGGGCACTGGTGTATAACATCTTACTGTTCCTCTACACCGGGTACTGGTGTATAACATCTTACTGTTCCTCTACACTGGGCACTGGTGTATAACATCTTACTGTACCTCTACACTGGGCACTGGTGTATAACATCTTACTGTTCCTCTACACCGGGTACTGGTGTATAACATCTTACTGTTCCTCTACACTGGGCACTGGTGTATAACATCTTACTGTTCCTCTACACTGGGCACTGGTGTATAACATCTTACTGTTCCTCTACACTGGGCACTGGTGTATAACATCTTACTGTTCCTCTACACTGGGCACTGGTGTATAACATCTTACTGTTCCTCTACACTGGGCACTGGTGTATAACATCTTACTGTACCTCTACACTGGGCACTGGTGTATAACATCTTACTGTTCCTCTACACTGGGCACTGGTGTATAACATCTTACTGTACCTCTACACTGGGCACTGGTGTATAACATCTTACTGTTCCTCTACACTGGGCACTGGTGTATAACATCTTACTGTTCCTCTACACCCTTAAGATATAATATTATTAATTGAAGTCTAGCATGCAGTTGTCTCTGTAAGGCCTGTGTGTGAAATATATTTGAATTTAGTAGAACCATTTACTATAGCCTGGATTAAGTGAGAGTAGAATTAGGATTACAGTATCACCCACTGTTGTTGAACACACACTGAAACGAGATAGATAGTCATTTATATAGACATATTCCTACATATTATACCCACTTTAGGACAACGCTATAGAAATTGGAAAACACATTACACACAGACTATCTAAATAAAAAGCCAGAGCACCATGGCACAGTCAAGCCAGAATGAGGAGATAGGAGCAATAAAGCCTGACACGCCTGTTGAATATATGCAAAAGAGGTTTCCTGCTGTGGAATTTACATTCATTTTTAAGAAATGGCATGTCTGGACAGAGATGGCAGGAGGAAATAGATATCCAATGGCTGGTTCATTCAACAAGACTAGGTTGGATTTAGTCAAGGAGATAATTCAGACAAGACAAATGGATAAAAGGAAGGGGATGAAGAAGAGTACCCTTTTATCAGAAACTGTGATAGGAATGATGATGCTGAAGGACAGATCTTCAGGAACAAGGCTACTGTGACAAAACTAAAGCTGGAGAGAACAATAGAGTGCGGGAAGAAAGAACTGGGTCAGGACAGAGGCAGAACAGGAGTACTCCCCACTGCCCCGCCGCCGTATGAGACTCAACCCAGAGGTACCCTGGGTGACTATACACAGATCTACCCTCTCATACCACTGATAGAAGGAAATGGAGAAGCAACCACAATTATCCTCAAGCGGACTCTGTTGAAGGAGGTGGATGACAACAGCAGCAACAAGTGGTATGAGAACAATAGAATTGGATGAAAAAAGGAGGCACAGTTCCTGGAGGGAGATTCCCTCGTCACTTCACCTCACTCCACAGAAAGGAACAGACTGGAAGACCATAGACATACTGTAGAAACCAAACTAAATACTAAAGAAGTAAAAGTAAGGTAACAAGTGTTACCATCCATGGGTGACCAATTCAGAGACCAGAGAGAAAGGGAAGAAAGTGTCACGAATCCCGCTTCCTGAGTCTGTGTTTGCCTGTGTTTCAGTCCTGGAGTGTGTTTCCGGTGTCCTGGAACGCACCCTGTCTGGTTGCCGGACGAATTAGCTTGTTGGGAGATTGATGTTCACCCGCACCTGTATCCCATCAGTAATCTGCACACCTGTCCTGATCATCACCTCTCCCCTTCAAAAGCACTGACCTGACATCCATTCCCTGCCGGATCGTTAGCCATGAACAGTATGTTGTGCCATAGAATCAGCCTCAAGTTGGATAGAATTTGTTTTGTTGTTTTTTACGTATTGCTTGCCTTAAACTTACCTCCGTTTGTTCTGTCTTCAGTTACTCACCCGGATCATTTACCCCATTCCCGCCTGGTCGTCGTCGGATTCCGCTACCCCATTGGATCCACCTATTTACTCCCATCAACTCACCACCGCTGCCCGCTACGCCACCTGGATATATCTACCCATTCACATTCACTTGTAAATAAATACTCACCTTCTTCCTACTCTCCTTGTCCTGGTCTGCTTCTGGGTTCGATTTTGAAAGAACGTGACAGAAAGAAAGAGAGAAGGAATACTGGCAAATAATAAGTTGTATACATTATGAAAAGAGAAGAGAAAGTTGATAGAAGATCTACAAATGCTAATTGATAAGATTAAAGAGACAATGGACACATGATGTGGACGAAAGTCAAAAGTTAAAAGACGAGGTCAGACAAGCCAAGGATATGGTAAGACGATACCAGAGGGAGGTAGAAGAAGAACTGGGAGATTTAAGGAGAGATCGAAAGGGAGAGACATTTTCCATGATGCCCTTGGTGTATCGTATGGGTCCAGGGGGACCGGTGACTCAGGAATACAAGGCTTGGAGTTTTGGAGACCTGGAAACAGCAGTGAAAAGCATGCCCAGGATCTCAAAAGGAGAGGATGGGTGGATATAGAGACTTTGAGCAGTTACATGGGTATAATGAAAACCTATCCCTGGGGGACCTCAAGGCGCTGCTGGCGAAGATGATGACACCAGGGCAATTAGAGACACTGTTGTTGAGAGCCCGCATCAATGATGCTAACCTGAAACAGTATTGCGTGATGTCCGAGCACTCCTGTGGAGGACTTTAAGATATGAATGCCCCACTGTAAGAGAGATGACCAGACTAAGCCACGTGGCCCTCGACGAAAACACAGATTTTGCAGAATGGCTTGAAAAGTTTAAAGCAATATGGAATGAGGAACTCAAAGAAAGATATGACCAGAATGACACTGGAGAACGCATGTTCTATGATTATACTGCCAAGAATTTCCCTGAACCCAGCAGAAAAAAGGTTGAAGATGAAATAGGATGGGACAGAAAGACTGGGGGAGAGAAAGAAGAGTATCTCAGACATTGGTTCATGAACTGGAAGAAACAAAAGTATGAGAAATCGAGGAAAGGAGGACTAGACACTGTACTGTAGAAGGCCCAGCTTGCACCGATCGAGAAAGGAAGTGGTGGGTTTGCTCACAATGTGATGACTGCTCGAGTTGTTTCCACAGGCCCACCACAACCACAACCTGTAGCCCCCCCACAGTCACACCTGGTACATGTGAACCTGGTGCCTGCAGAATATGTGCCTATTCCCATGCAGCCTTATGGTGAGCCACAACCATGGACTGGAAGAGGATATGGGCCCACCAGAGCCCCTTGTGACTGGAAAAACACTCAATGCTGGACATGTGGCCAGTTGGGGCATATGAGTTTGCAGTGCAGGGGACATGGAAGAGGAAGTGGTTACAGCAGGGTCAGAGGAAACTTTGGGCCTGGCAGAGGAAGAGGAAATTTTGCTAATGCACATTCTGAAGAGTACTACCCACCATGGCAACAATATGCTCCTCAGCCACAGTACCACTCGACAGGAGCTGAAAATGCTCCCCAGGGGCCACCTATGCCCCATGTACAAGGAGGACAAGTTAATCACAAAGGACAGCCAATGGCCAATGGGAAATCAGAATTCCCTCAGAATCAAACATGAAGGTGCCCGACTCCCCTGCTCCAGTGTCCCCAGTATGAATTCAATTATGAAAATTAAGAGTTAATGGTTACTCTTAATGTAAATAGACATGACCTACCATTTCTAATAGTCACTGGAGTTCACTGTTTCTGTTTAGGAAAACCTGGACAAGTTGTTTGGGCTTCTCTGAGCAAATCATCAGTAATAATAACATTGGAACAGCCCAGGAATGTGTACTGGACAAAAACTTGTTTGAAGAACCTCTGCTTGTCTCTGACATGGTGCTGTTCATTGATGGTTCTGCCTATATAGATCAAAGCACAGGAAAGAAACATGTCGGATTTCTGTAGTAGATGTGGAAGGTGATATTGAGATACCAGAGCATTTATCAGCGCAACAGGCAGATTTATTAGCTCGGAACACAGCTTGTGAATTGGGGGAAGGGAAGGCCCTTACTGTCTACTCAGACTCAACATATGCTATTGGGGTTTGTTTGTCATGGTGTGGGATTTGGAGAGTAAGATAATTGACTAATACCACAGGCACACCTATTAAAAGCAGACCTTATGTTGAACCGTTGATTGAAGCTATGTGAAACCTAACACATTGGCTATCGTTAAGTTTGAGGCACACACGGGTTGGTGTGATTATGGTAGAATTGGTAACAGCATAGCTGACGAGGTGGCCAAATTGGCTGTTTCCTGTTGTCACACACATGTATTCTATTTTTAGTCATTGTGTCATCTGAAACTACTGATCTTGAGAAACAGCAGCAGGCTGATATTCTTAGTCACCAGGTGTGGAGGGAGAGAGGGTGTGCTCTCTGTCCTAGGTCTGGATTATGGATACATGTTTTGTCTGGCATGCCCTGTTTACCATCAACCATGATCTTAAATATTTATCGATTGGTTCATGGAGTGAGCCATTCATCAAAGGGGGATATTTAGTAGGAGGTGAAGATTTCCGGCCAATGGTTTTGCCAAAATTTTAATCAGCACGTAAATCAGTTAATTTATCATTGTGCGAGATGTTTGTTATATAACATAGACAAGGGAACTCCACTGCAACCAGGGAAAAGGGACCTTTTTGTCCACCTTGCTATGGATTTCATAGACATGGTAGAGCGAAAAGAAAGAAAGAGATACTGCCTGGTGATAATTGACAGGTTTACCAGGTGGGTGGAACAATCCCACCACCAACTACGTTGCTTGAACAGATGCAAAATTGCTAGTTAGGGAAATTATACTCAGGTTCGGAGTGCCTGAGTTTTGTCTGCAGACAATGGGACCCATCTCATAGGACATGTGGTTACCCAAATGGCCAAAATGATGGGTGTTGACCAGAAGTTTGTGTCCATCTATCAACCGCGGAGTAACGGGAGTTACTGAGAGGGCTAATCAGACCCTGAAAGGCTCCCTTACCAAACTATGCCATTCCACAGGAATGACATGGGTAGAGGGATTACCTCTTGTCATCATGAAAATCTGCAGCAGCCTTAACAAAGGTATTGGGTGCACACCTTATGAAATGTTAACAAGACGACCAATGAACACCCCAGGGGTGAGACATATGACTGACCGACAGATAGACATAACTGAGATATAATGTGACCATCTTGAGTGCATGAAGGAACTAACTTCTGTTGTAAGTTTTCTCCACTCTCACACTAGGAAAGCAGCAGAAACAATCCTGATGAGCTACCAATAAATGTTGGAGACTGGGTGAAACTCAGGGTCCACAAGCGAAAGTGAAACCAACCACGATGGATGGGTCCGTTCCAGGTAACCATGGTAACACACTGCAACTCAGGGAATGTGGATGTAGGAACCACCACTAATTGCCTGTCTTACATAGGCATAAAAACAGATACCAGTAGTTTTGATGTACTGGATGGGCAACAATTGATAACTAGGGTAAATATGTCAAATGCAAATGAATTACTTAAAAATCATACAATGTGATTTTCTGGATTTTTGTTTTAGATTCCGTCTCTCACAGTTGAAGTGTACCTATGATAAAAATTACAGACCTCTACATGCTTTGTAAGTAGGAAAACCTGCAAAATCGGCAGTGTATCAAATACTTGTTCTCCCCACTGTATATATTGGTCAACTGAGAGAAGAGTATAGTGATAGGAGAAACTATGCTAAAGGGGATTTTAGTGTGCTAGACTTACAGTAACAGGTGACAGTTGTAAACCTTTCCAGGATAGAGGAAGGCATGGGAGCACCTTTTGGATTAATGTGGGTATGTGGTGATAAGGGGTATCTCATTTTACCTCTTGGATGGGGGGTGTTGTTATTTGGAGAGAATAGAAATGTTCATGTTAAGAATTCCCGTCACCGCTCTTTTCAATGAGACAGGTAAAACCAACTCTGGGGAACTAGCTTGCCAAACAACTCATCCCAGACAATCAGGAAGCCTATGATCGTGTCCTACACCCGGGTGAGATATTTGGTATCTTAATCATACCCTCCTGGGGTGTGGCTGTTCTTGGAAAGTGGGTAAACAATTGAACCTACTCTTTACAAGCCCATATGAAACCAGAGGATTTAGCCAACTCTCATTCGATGTCCAAAATCAGAAAGCAGTCGTCAGCCGCCATGAGTTGGCTTTAGATTATCTTTCGGCGAAGGAAGGAGGACACTGTAATGTACTAGGTATTATTGATCCTGAAAATTGTGTTATGCTCCTCCCTGACTCCTCTGAGAATATGACTGCAATAATTGATAAGATTGCTGATCTTAGTAAAACTCTCTCAAAATCTGAAAAATCTGTTTTTGACACAATTGGTGACTGGTGTAATGCTAAATTTGTAAATGTGATGGGGAAAGTTATGTTGACTGTTTTCATTGTTTACTCCTATACTTGTAGGAGGTTTGGTGATTTTGGTTACTGTTTACGTTTGTAAGAAAATGACTGTAACTGCTCTTGAACATGCTGGAGTGATGGTGTTGGTGGAAGCTGATACAAATTGTGCTGAAGGTGATACTGGTGCATTCCTGGTTTCTCTTAATCCCATTGTTTATTCAACTCGTGTGGTTCTTCCCAGGACTCCGGAGGAATGGGACTATAGACAGACTCACCCCACCCCACCAGCATTCCAGGAACCTCAGAAGTTGTTTCTCCCTTTAGCAGGTCATCCCTGGGATCAAATGGATCCGGGGGATTTGCCTAATATATTTGATTTCAGAGGAGAATATTATGTTTGAAGCTGTGAGACGAATTAGTCTCAAAGGGGGAAATGTCAGGTTCACCTCGGGAATATGATAGGGGCTGTACCAAATGTTTGACGTATTATAATAATTGATTGTTCTTATGTTGTATTAATAGAAGGGGAGGGGCTAGATGACCCCTCTCTCCTTACATTTATAGACTTCTAGACTACAGATTAACAATATATATATTCATTATAAAGGTTTAATATTGTTCCACAGTCTTTTCTAATCTCTGCCTCTTATAAAGAAACTGTCTGAGAAATGGGTGACTGAGACAGAACTCTGCATGGGAGTGTAAGAGTTAAGAGACTAGTCAGACATTCCACTATAAATCATTCCACTATAAATTGGGGAGTGGACATTTACTGCTATTTTAGATAACACTAAAACTCTATGTTTATATGGCTGTGTAGGCATGGTTTTGGTCTCATGAGTAGAAGGTAATGACATAGGCAGTGACATCACTAAGATGTATGACTTTAGGAATAAGGAATAATAAAACAACTCGGACCCTTTTCTATTTTGCAAAACTTACTCGGAAACATGCGTGCTATGTTCCTGTCTGCAATTGCATTAATAAAGGTTTTTGAATGATTTAATTAAAGATATTGTCTAAATGCTAATTTCACCAATGAGCCAATGATTGACAAAGAACAAGGAACGAACTCCAACTCGCTCAGGACCTCCGACTGGGGCGAAAGTTCACCATCAAACAGGACAACAACCCTAAGCACACAGCCAGAACAATGTAAAAGTGGCTTTGGGACAGGTCTCTGAATGTCCTTGAGTGGTCCAGCCAGAGCTCAGACTTAAATCTGATTGAACATCTCTGGAGAGACCTGAAGATAGCTGTGTAGCGACACTCCCCATTTAACCTGACAGAGCTTGAGAGGATCTGCAGAGAAGAATGGGAGAAACTCCCCAAATACAGGTGTGTCAAGCTTGTAGCGTCATAACCAAGAAGACACAAGGCTTTAATCACTGCCAAAGGTGCTTCAACAAAGTTCTGAGTAAAGGGTCTGAATACTTAGGTAAATGTCATATTTAAGCTTTTCATTTTTAATAAAATAGCTAACAAGATCCTCTGGTCTGATGAAACCAAGATTGAACTCTTTGGCCTGAATGCCAAGCGTCACGTCTGGAAGAAACCTGGCACTATTCCTACGGTGAAGCATGGTGGTGGCAGCATCATGCTGTGGGGATGTGGGAGAATGGGAGAAACTCCCATTAAACATCCATGGACATCCGGTGTTGGTCGGTGATCCGTGGGCGAGAGGATCGGGAAATGTGACATTAACTGGATAGTGAGAGAAGAGGGACAAGGACAAAAAGAGGGAGGGGTTGTCCAGACTCTTGCTTTGACCAGCACATGACAGAAAGTGAAAGAAGACAGTGACCTGAAGCTGTCGGTATGCCATTGAACAGTATGCCATTGGAAGGGAGGAGAGTAGCAGGTAACCCAAATGTGGTTTGTGACTACTATGAATTCTCATTGTAGCCACTTCAGTTGGAATCATTCTGTTACAGATTGTTTTGGTCATTCTGTTACCCATTTGGTAACAGAATGATGTGTTGTAATCACTTAATAAATCATTAACCAAATTGTTATCAGTAAAAACACTATAACTAATTGGTAGGTCTACATTTGGGAATTTCTGTCAGTCTGTAAACTTTAA